>NW_022987821.1:5120940-5690940 GCF_902827165.1 Trematomus bernacchii | reverse complement strand
TATGGTGGAAGCATGGGGAATAAGGGGTGGGGGTTACCCTGCACCTGCCCCTCGGAAACGGAAGGAGGAAATTAGTAATTCCCCCTCCACCCAAATTCTTATTAGAACCCCCACACTGGTCCTCCTAAACAGCTGGAAAACAACATGTGTCTCCCACCAATACCCGTGTTTATGCAAAGATGTTTCATTCAGAAAAAGCACTGAAATATGATATTTATAACAAACCTTTCTAGAGCCATAAAGAACACCTCAAACAATGAACATGTACCAAGTACTACTAACCTGCTCTGCCTTCAGTTTCAAGTGTAAGACTGATTGTATGTGTGTTTGTCTGCTTTTGTTCCCACACATGCATAAAAAATGAGTGCAAATGTTAAACTGCACTCACATTAATTTCATTTGCACATTTCATTCATTAATACGAGAACATACAGATGCAGCACCGAGACATATGTAAGCACATCTGCCAGCGATGTGCTCACCTGTTAGCCAACTGACGAGCAACAGACACGCGTTGCATGCAAAATGAAATAATTGCTCTGCAGAAAAAACAGCTGCTGCACTTCACTGCTAAACACTCCCACACACACACAAACACACACACACACACACACACATTCATCTGATGTGTACACACACTTTTCTGGGTAAATAGTGTCATAATTTATAGAGATATCAGCTGGAAATGTCATTTATTCAAAATCCACAGTCTATGGTTTCTTTGAGATTAGTTGAAGACAGAGATAAAACATTATCATGAATTATTGTTTATTTAAAAAGATGTAATACGGTATGTTTAGAAAGTTGACATACTCATTAGTGAATGATGCATTCTCCAGATTCACCAAATTCATCTTTGTCCTAACCCTGCACACACACACTCACACAAACACACAGTCGCTAATGGCGCTGTGCTAGCTGAGTGCTACGGACACAGAGCAGGCCCCTGGCTCCGCTGCAGAGGAAACCATTAGCCACTCTGCCCCGGCCGCGAGGCAGCGCTGCTAATCAAACCCCGCTATGTCAACAACAGCAGTGGAAATTGGCTCTCACCAACACACATGTGCCTGGTGTAAATGGGCCCGTGTTTACGCTCTCTGTGACGAGGGATGTGAAGCGTAGCAGGGCAGGTAGCAGAGGGGACGGATAGAAAGGGAGGCTTTCTGTTGGAAATGAGAAGGTGAGGAGAGACAAGAGGCAGCAGGACATCAGTGTGTAAACTTAGAATAGCTGCTCTCACAAAGCTCAGAGGACTCATTCATGCTTTAGTGATGTCATGCTTTTAGTCCAATCTGCAGAAAGAAGTCCGGTCAATTTAACTTCAGCTGTGAACAACAAACATCCATGATCAATGATGGCTGAAATGCCCGGAGTGCAAAAGAAGGGAAGAGGTAAGAAAACAGAGCGTTGGACAACAGACAAATCAGCAGAAGAAGAACGACAGGAAGTAAACACTAACAGGAACACAGGGCTCTGGAAGTGTTCTAAGTTAAACAGTGCCTTGAGTGACCTTTCATCATTAAATAACCGCATCGCTGCACATTACACCTTACACTTTCTATGTCTTTATTCTAATGAGTTGCACTACATTTAAAGGTGGGGTAGGTAATTTTGGAGAAACCAGCTCGAGTGCGCTAGAATTTGAAAATACACAGCCGGAAAAAATCTGCCACTTCCTTACAGAGCCCCTCCTCCAACACACACGAACGCGCACATGACCAATGAGGGCACGAGATAAGTTTGTGCACAGATGGAAGGCTGACAGGCAGGTAGGCCATCCAGTTATTTTAGCCGGGCCGGCTCAAATGATTGGTCGTGCTTTTTACAGTACTACAGCTTCCACAGATGACATTTGTTTATGGATTTTTTGTCAAAGCACTTAAGATATTCATTGCTATCGGGATGTTAAGAGCATTCCATGGAATATAACAAAAAGTGTATCTCGAGCCGGTTTCTCAAACTTACCGACCCCACCTTTAAATACTGCTCCTATCCAGAGTAACTCAAAATCACTGCAAGAGCACAAGTGCTTTCCTTGGCCAACCAAAAAAGTAAAAGAAGCTGTTGCTAAGGCGGTCAAAGGGCAGATTTGCGTCTTGGACAGTTCTCAAAGAGGGAGAGTTATCATGTAATAGAGACGTGCTGAGCAGCTAACGACAGAAACAGATGGGAGAGACTTTAAGCTCGCTGCGACTTTCTCAGATTGTTCGCAGTTCAAACTTAGTTCACTGTATGCCCTTTCTATTATATTTTATTGCATCCTGTGCAAAGAAGAGGACATTTCAATGCCTGCTGACCTGTCTTCCACAGAGCTGCCCGTCAGTGTCTGTCTGCAGACTGAATGTCAGTACGCGACAGTCTATGTCATTCTAAGCCTCAAAGTGTATGTTTTGGTTTATTTATAAAGAGATTATTTCATTTTCCTGAACGCAAACCTGACTGTGGGAACAACGAAATAAGGGGAGACGGAGTGCAAGAGGAGATGCTATGATCGAAGTGATACAGAGAAAAAGGATTGATGGAATCAGAAAAAGGTTATTGTAAACAGGTGAAGCCACTGGTGTCTAGCTAGCTAAAGCTTTTCATTTCTACTGATTCCATTACACTTCTCTGTGTCTGAGCACAAACACCGTTAGCAGGACAAACACCGCTGCCTCTGCACACCAATGGGATCCCTCATAAAAGGGCCTGCAAATAAGAGACGGGGTAGGACACCTCTCGGGAAATCAAACACAATAATCCCCACATTGCTTCAGATGCTCTTGGGTTGCTTATTTAACAATAAAAGACAGGGGTCACATCACCTTTTAAACCAATCACAGAGGGTCTTGGAAAGACATCAGCAGCTGTCATGGGCCAAACGCAGAAAAAACGATTACGAAGAAAGACTCTCCAGGACCGGAGAAATGAAATAAGTTACGGAGACAATAACTCTAACTGAGTTGGGCGAGTTTTAAGTGAGTCATTCGACAGCTGGACAGCAGCGGGCCGGGGATCACTTGATCATTTATGAAACTGTGAGAAGCAGAATGGGGTTTTAATAAAGATGAGACGAGGGCAGAGAAAATGTGATTTCTCCCCTGACCTTGAAAATACCATCCGGACTCTATGGGAGTTTCAAAATACAGGATTTAACGATATTACAGATTTGAAATAAATACAAACAGTATTGGGGGATAAGGGGGATTTTTTGGGAGGTTTTTTCCAGTTGACCAAATTAAAAAGCAGTTTTCATCTTCAATATTCCTCCTTCCTTCCCTTATTTACTCACGTATTATAATCAACACATTACTTTCACTCAGAAGGGGCGGAGTCATTTATTATTTTCTATTTTGTGTTGCTAAGTGTGTCCAGTCTTGACATGGCTCATTAAGGCCTGAGCAGACAAAGCCCTGGGTGAAAATGCTCATGTGCTGAGGCATGGAGGAGAAAATCAAGTGGATGTAAGACTGGGAAAGTGTGTGCACTTTTCAGGAAGGTCGGATAAGAGTCCTTCAGGGATACTTCCCCAACATACCGGAGGATACTCAACATGCTGAGGACAATCAAGATGTTGCCCTGTGGTTTTTAAGGGGGGGGCCGAGAGCGCCTGATGAGAGCACTAAGCGTTCAGTCCACAAACAAAAGAACCTGAGAGGCTCCTTGACAGAAAGAGGTACGTGATAAAGGTCTTCAGAAGTCCAAAAGTGGAGGAGCGACTGACATAAAGAGCACTACACAGCGAGCGTTGCTGGCTTAAAAAGGAGACCAGATCCAAACCGAACCACAGACACCAAACAGAAAGTAGTGCCAACTCTTGTAAACCTTAAAATGTCCTCCATCAATCAACAAAATAATGTTGACTAATTTCTGCTGTACTCTATTAGACGAGAACATAATTTGGTTGGGTTCTAGTTATCTCAAATAAACTGTATCTATGTCACAACAAGCAAGCTAAATTTTGCAGATTTTCTTTCTTGACTCCCTAGAAAATGTAGACTCAGCAGCCTGTGACGACCTGGCCTCACACACCTTGCCTCCTCCTCAGTGGGTCATCTCACTGTCCAGATGTGACAGGAGCTTCATAAGCTGGTGTGTGTTCATTCTGACTCAGCGGCTTCACATTAATCACCCAATTATCAGCCACAGCCAGCACCGTTGTCGCGCCAACCCGGCCCTCCTAATCCAATCACCTCGGGGGAGTGGGTCAGGGGTTGCTCTGATTGGATAACCCCGGGCTGGGTCGCCGAGCCCATGACCCGCTGCTTTGAATTGGTAATGATGTTAATATTCTCCATATGGCGGTGTGTGTGTGTGCATCTGTGTGTGTCCCCAAGCACAGAGCCTCTCCGCAGGCTGAGCTGCACCCCGGCGTTAATGGCCGACGGAGACAGAGGTAAGAGCCAAAGTAGCACTATCCCCCCCCCCCCCCGGGGCCAACCACTCGACGCAGCCCTTTCTCCAAATCCTCTTTCCCAGACTTCAGCTCCTCAAGTTGGCTGCCGCGCTGTAGCTCTCGGCACTGAGTCCCAGGCGGAGGTCCGTTTTCTTTCCATGCTTCCTTGGCATCCACTCCTTCAGGTCTAAAGAAACTCTTGATTTGAGAGCTGGGAATAGCCAGACAGATCTGCCAGTGAAGGGAAATCTGATAAAAACAAGAAAGTTGGAAGGCAACTTGGCAAACCTACTGTTTTTTTTTTTGACTGGGAGGAAAGTGGAATACACTGTATTTTTTAAAAGCTACAAAAAGTCAAATTCAGTTGAACGCATGTAATAAAAACAGAACCAAAAACACTGAAATCTCAAAATGCAATGGGCCATATTTATGTGTTTTCTTTTGGAGAGCTACAATGAGGATGGACGTGTTTGACACTTAAAGTGAAATATTCAAATGTGTGCTTCAATTTCATCGCCATCCTTCTGACTCATTCCTCTCCTCTCTCCATTTTCTCCCATCTGTGAGGTGCTTTGCTACATCTCCTGTACTATCCATGCACACACACACATACACACACACACACTCACACTCACCTCCTTCACTCCCACCCCTCCAGCTGCAGCCCCAGCCGGCTCCACACAAAGGCAGGCCAAATGTATGCTAATGGGAGCCAGGCCAATGGTGGAGCCGCACTCATTTTGAGAGGAAATGGCTTTCAATAATGGCGGCCCCCGGGGGGATTTCGCACAAAGTTCAGCTCCACTTTGAAAAATGCATTCAATTCACTGCTCTCTCTTTTTCTCCTGTTCTTTCCCTCCATGAAAAAAAGAAAAAAGATTTCCCGGAATATATTTGCGTCCTCCCTCCTCTCGCCTCTGTGTTTATGCTAGTGGGAGTTTTTGAGGGGGGGGGGGGGGGGGACTGAGGAGTCATGATTTATCTTGACAGAAACAAGAACACAAACATGTGAGTTTGAATAGTGTTCAAACTCTATCTGGCACTGCTCCTCTGCTGAGGCAAATGTCCCAAGAAGCATGATAACTGTACTGTGTGCATTTCAAACGAATCCTATCCTGTGGGTCTTGGGCCTAAAAATACTTCAAAGAGGAGACAAACAACAATTAGATAACAACGGGAATATTTCTTGAGCTAATGAACATTATCTGAACCGTACTTTTTATCTGAACGCCTCAAAATACAAGCCACAGAACATGAGAGCTGCTACATCTTCATTATTCAAAGAGGCTAGAACAGAGAATCGGACCTTTTCACAGGAAGCATATTGCCGTGTCATCGCAGGGTAAACACGGCTGTAATTAATAACATATGGAATAACAGCCGTTTGTTCTATGCAATGACTATAGGCGCCTACGTCTGGTCATCTTGCTTTAAAACCTATTCAAACGGTTAATGGTTTTCCAAGATTCTTGTCGACTAATAATTTCAGAAATAAAACGTTCATTTCTGAACGCCTGGGGAGGTTTTCAATTTTCCGGACTTGCCTCAATATTATTCCGGAGAAAGTTCTGATAAGTGCTTCTTTTATCTGCGCCTGAGTGCAGTCTGAGCTGTCAAAGGTCATGCGGGTGTCTCTCGGTGTGTCTGTCTTCATTTGGGTTTGTCTCCACAGCTGGATAATCTGTCCCTGCGCTCATCCTCATGTCCCTCCTCTCCCTCAGATTCTCAGTGTGTGTGTGTGTGTCCCCCCCCGAGCTGGTGCTGATGTCTGAGCTTCCCTGGTGCCTGTCATATCAGGGGGGGCAATAACCCGTGAAATGACTGTTCTCTTTTTCTCACTCCGCCTCCTTTCCATCCCGGTGTCCCTTCTCTTCCTCATTCTCGTCCTCTCACTTTCCTCGCTCCACTTCGCTTTCGGGGGGGGCCGCCAACATCACAAAGATGGCGCTTGCTCGGCGTGTGCGCACACACACACGCACTCTCACGGACTGTAATGAGGAGAGGTATGTGTACCTCATTTGACATGGGAGAGTTTAAACAAATGAAAAAGGAACATGTGCGGTTCTGTTAAACCCACACTAGAGGGTATACATTCTTCATACCACCCCCTCTGCGTGTGTGCATGTGTGTGTGTGTGTGTGTGTGTGTGTGTGTCAGATCCTCCTGCCTGTGCCCTGCTCTCTGGAGAGCTGAGCACTCCTATTCCTAGGATGAGTAGACGCTCCCAAGGCAAACACTCCAGATTTAATTATAAGCTCCAAAGAGGATTAGTCTGTGCTGTGTGTGTGTGTGTGTGTGTGTGTGTGTGTGTGTGTGTGTGTGTGTGTGTGTGTGTGTGTGTGTGTGTGTGTGTGTGTGTATTGGAGACACAAAGGGAGGGAGTGGCAAAGTTGTCCCTTTATTTCCTGCATCGTGGACAGAGTGGTCTCACCTGGGTTGTGTGGGGTACTGCCGGTCCACCTCTTCGTAGCGGGGCGCCGTGCGAGACTCGGCTCCTCTGGGTGCCATCTGTGAGGAGAGGCAGGATAGAAAAACGTAAGGAGACTAAGAAGGTCCAAGGATCAGTCCAACAGCCAAAACACCCTTGAGCAACTAGTTTGATTCATACTGTAATTATAGAAGGTAGATTACAAAAATTAGTTAAGCTGTTTGCAGATTGTCGGCCGACTGAAGCAGAACAAACGTATCCTCAGGCTATACGCTTAACCTCAATAATATGGAAATTAAGCGGACGAATATTCAGTATTTAGATGTATCGTGTGCAGCCAAACAAGAGGGAGAACTCATGCAATGCCCCACATGTGGTAACGTCAACACACGTAACCACATGTAAGCAGCCCCTACATTGACCATGTGTGTGTATTGTTCATACAAACATGCCAGTTATATGAAGAATATGACATTATAGGGTAGGTTGTTCACGCTGTCATCCACACACTAGGATGGGATTGATTAAAGTCAGAAATCTGGTCAGCTCAGCACAGGCAGTATGAGAAAAATAAAGAGCTGTTTAATGAACATTAAAGCATGTCACAGGAAAGGCACTAAATACAAATGTGAATCTGAAAACGTACATAATATGTCCTCTTTAAAGTTTTTTGTGAGCTCACATGTAGAAAAGCGTGCCTTCATGTGCTTGCACAATAGGTGCAGGGTTACAGCAGTACACAGGGGTTTAAACAAAGACAGAGAGGAGAGAGCATACAGTTTCAATCATCTGTAATCTGGGTTCTGGGCTCTGTTTCCACATACAAACACAGGCTGTTTACTCAGAGGACATTTCACCGGTCAAACACACCGCACACCACTGTAGCGTGACATACACACTCCAGCAGTCACACACTGAGGCAGCCTAACATACAACAACTGACATGTGTGTACATAAACACACAATCACAGGTCCAGCAGACCCCCACATCTAAAGAGGTAAACACATTGTGAAGCCTCATGCACAGAGTTTAGTATCACACACACACACACACTACAGAGTCTAAATGACTCCGTGAAGGACGAGTGTATCGCCGTGTTTTGCATGTACGTATGAGTTTAAACTCATTCTGTATGTCAATGCCTCAGCGGCGCATTACCAGATATCATTAGCATGTAATGTTGGAAGCTCTAATGCCTCTGAATGGGAGCCAGGAAGTGAAAGCACATCAGAGGCAAGGCTGCTGCGCCATTCACTAAAGTGGCTTTGTGCCTGTGTGTGTGTGTATATGTTAATATTGTGGAAGTGCGCAGGTTTAATATGATGTCTGGAAGCGGATGCTCCATCTTTTGGATGGCTGTGCCTGTGCGGTAGGTAGGGGACATTATGCGTAATGTGAGGTAAAGGGGACATTAGTCTCAGAAAGAAGCTGGGACTCAGGTGGGAGGCCTTCTGTGTGTGTGTGTGACCAAGTGTGTGTGTTTCACAAGACATCATACATCTTCTGAGTGTGAAGCGCAGCAGAAGGGAAAAGGAAGATTAGGAGGGGAGGAAATGTGTGTTTGGATAAAATGAGTGATACTCTTTGTCCACTGATTGTATTAACATAGTAGCCTGCAGACATAGGCCTCAATGATTCCTTTATTAACTACACACACACACACACACACACACACACACACACACACACACACACACACACACACACACACACACACACACACACACACACACACACACACACACACACACACACACACACACACACACACACACACACACACACACACACACACACACACACACACACACACACACACACACACACACACACACACACACACACACACACACGCCTTTTCTGCAGAAGCCCATTTCCCCAAATTAGACAGCCAGCTTCAGTGCCAGATGATGTGCCTTAAAAAACAGCTGTGGCACGCACACACACACACACACACACACACACACACTCGCAAGTACACGAACACACAAAATAAGTCTCGGTCTCACCATGGCAACTGGTGAAACAGCAATATGAAATTCATCCAAGTTAGAGACAAAACGCAGCAGTAAAAAAACTTCTGAATTGGCGGTCAGACAGAAAACGGCCTCGTCTTCAGAGCACCGGAGGCGGAAACGTTGATGTTGTTATTCCTCGCACGCAAGTTCACGTCCTCATGCTGAACCTGGTGACATCACATGTGTATCTACAGTATATGTATGTGGTTATCAGTGGAAAAGTTAATGTCTTGTGCAGACAGTAGCTGACAGAAAGCCAGATTCTCTCCAGACTGCCTGCCAGACCACAATAGAGAATTTCCCATTTCTCATTACCGTGTCATGTGGGAAAATTGTAAAGCTGGAAGACTTTCTTAATCTTCCACTGCTGTTGTGTGTAATCTACACCCAAAGCTTACAACCAGCAGATCCTCAGACTTGCTTTTTAATACTTTGTCATCAGGGAGAGCAAATCAGCTTAAACATATCAGGAACAATCTTTGTTGTAAAGAGTATAATTGTGCAGAGTCATTGCTGCAGCTGACGAACGCTCCGGCAGAGTGCTTGGCACGCGTGTGTGAGTGTGAATGAGCAAAATGTCACTTTTCCCTTTTTCCAAATTAGAAAGCCCCGTCTTGACAGTGCCAGATGATATGCATTGCAACACACACACACACACACACACACACACACACGTCCCAATCAACTACAGCAGCACAGCTGTCGCATTCATCAGAAAGTATTGCCGGGGATCAGGAAATGAATTTTCTTGGAGCACTTTTGGCTTCGCAATGCTCCCATATACAATAAGCCTTATACGAGAGTCCAAGTGCTTTGACACAATGCCTGAGCAGGGCTTTTATCCTGGGACTGAGATGCTCAGATTTGCCTTTTTCCAAAGCCATTCGCTGCGCCGTCTCCTGCCAAACGGCATAATTAGCCTCCTGTACTGCCATCTATTCCTCTCCCATCCATCCATCCCTTTCTTCCCTCCTTCCATCCATCCGTCTTGGATGCTAATTACGCATGTGTCTCAGTGTGGAGCCTCTGCTGGCGCCCCATGCCCACCTCCTGTTGGCAGCCTCACCCCCACGCCCTGCATCCGACTGGCACGAGGAGGCGGTAAACACCCGATATCCATCCACTGTGATGAGATAGTGCTGATGCCCCATGAGAGGAGGGGGAACAGATTAAGGGAAGGGGCTGGCAGAGAGGAAATCTGTTAAAGATTTTGCACGCATGAAAGGGGGACGCAAAACAAAACGGAAAGTCAAACTGCCACTTGTTGTTGAGAGCAAGACTGTAAACTTGTTATGTTGAAATACAGAGAAACAACACCTTTATATATAAAGGTAGACACCCACCCACACACAGTCTGCAGGGTAACATAATGCAACATGTTGTTAAGATGCACAGTTACACAATGTCTGCATGCATATTTCGAAAAACAACATTAATAGTCAGGATGGATGGATGTTAGGGCACTGCTTTTTCAGATAGAACTGGCCAATGTAGTTTTAGTCTTAAAAAGGACATATTATACTATTTTTTTCAATTGTTCCGACACCATATGAAATCAGAACCAATGCTCTTCCATACCATGTTATGGAACATGATTCATGATTCAGAATCACTCACAAATGTAATGTGTTATTTCTTGGCCTTTTCAACACTCTTCCACTAAGTTATATGAAAATCTGGTCAGCCGTTTTTCCCTAATTCTGCAAACAGACGGTCAAACAGTTAAAAAAACATCCTTTGCTAAGGTAATCATCTCGTAGACTCTCTTAAACTTCTCTGTTCATTCCCTTGTGTATCTGATTGAGTGTCTTTCTACAATAGAACGTTTTTCTACATGTTTTCATAAAATAGCTTGTTGGCATAGTTACCGACTAATAACCAACCAAATCTGGAAAAGGTCAGAGCACCTCTTTCATGCTAAGCCGCTGGCACACACAAGATTATGCTGTATTAAGACGCTCCGAGTGTGTGTGTATCAAACAGGAGGCTCACTTGCCCCCCGATGTACACTAAACACTCCCACACCTGGACCCTGCTCACTCTGAGCTCGTTAGCAGCAGATGGTACACACACGCACACACCCACACACCCACACACACGCACACACCCACACACACACACACACACACACACCCACACAGGGGGGGTCCAAAGGTTACACACACTCAGACTGGAATGCAGTCTATTTTGGTAATAGGCCAATCTGCTGGTAATTGTCTTCATTGTTAGTGTTTGTCTAGGCCTCAACTCTTGACCTTCGAATGGCTTTCACACATTTACATACAGCTCTGGACATTGAATGGATGTGTGTGTGTGTGCGTGTGCGTGTGCGTGTGTGTGTGTGTGTGTGTGTGTGGGTGGTTTAATCTTCCCATGTGAGGATGTAACAGGTAGGGGGAAAAGACTGTTTAGCTAATTATCTACATTAGATAAGTACGAGTTGTACATGCTTTCGCTAAGTCTCTCTACAGACTACGTTATCTGTCTGAATACATTTGCTAAGCTCTCAAACGGTTTGCATAAACTAAAAATGTCTAAATGTTTACATGCATCAGAGAACTTTTAAATACAAGTTCTACTTTCCCCGAAATGTACTGACGCCACTGGCTCGAAGTGGACCAACAGAAATATGTTTCGCAACCCATGAGTATTTCATTTGTTTAAAGGAACATTTTATAACTGGATGATTGTTATATCCTTGAATGGGCATCCACATATAAATATTTAGGGTAATGAATTGATTGCTATTCTCTAAAATACACCCATATTTAACATTAATAGACCCGTATAACACCCCTATTTAACCATTATTACACCCATCTTACACCAATATTACTGCTGTATTACACCCATGTTCCACCATTTTAGCACCCATATCACACCCATGCTTCACTGTAATTACATCCATTAAGAATGTGTTTTAGACCTTTTATGGGTTAAATCACTTGTATTGTTTTTGGTTTGTTCTGATTGTAAACAGAATATTACATTTCATGTTAACTAAACTGCCCGCAAACATAATTAGTGGCTTGCAGAACATTGCCTAACAGAGGGGGACCTACATGTGTGTGTTACATGAGGCTCCAATCAACTCCCATCTTCAACCTGTTCCATGTGTGTGTCGGTGTGTGTGGTCGTGGCAGTGGCCATGGGGTGTTGTTTATTTACTGAAGTCGTGTCCCTGTTCCTCTCCCCTCTCAGTGGGATTGTTTGCCTCCCTGCTGTTCGCTGAAATAACATCCAAATACCCCTGTGTGTGTGTGTGTGTGTATGTGTGTGCTTCCCTCTTCAGGTTGTGAAGTCCCCAATAGTGTGTCATAAGGTGTGTGAGTTACAGAGAGACAGTTTGTTCCAGGTCTTGATGCACACACCTGACCCCACACACCTCTTCAGTCTTCCACCTTACGGTAACAGATGAGGGGATGTGGGGGTTGACACCACCACCATCGGCGAGGCTTTGATGAGTCACTCCAGCTCCTCACGTCCTCCAATGGCCTGCTGCAAATGTCGTGAGGTGGATGTGTTTGACCTTCACACACTTTTGATGCAACTCCTGCCAAATCCAGGCCCTCCAGAGTGAGATCCATCGGTGTTAAAGGCTCCGTTCACCCAGAGTTCATCCTCAGTCGTGTTTGTTTGTCTGAAGCACAGGTTTGTCTCAGAGGTTTTCCTTTCCTTGATGATGAAGCAGCTCTTTTGATCTCCCAGTCTTTCAGTCTCACAAGGTTCCTCTTCCACGTCCTCCATCTGTTTGAGTTCCTCATCTTACGATTTATCCACTGGCTCTTTTTCTTCTCCAGATGAACTCAATTTGAGGATTAAACGAAGAAGTAAAACAAATGGCTTGGCTTTGTTTTAGAGCTGCAAGGAATAGTCGACCAGTAGGTTAACCAAACATTCTTGTATCAAGAATAAGACACAAGTTAAAATTGATCAGAACTTGACAGTGTTACTACAACAAAATGCCATGAGAGCATTAATTAACAAGTTGGTTTGGTAAGGTGATAAGATGTGACCTCAGCAAAGAGACACAAACTTAAAGCCGACCTTACTGAACCTCTCCTTCTTTGACTCAAACGACAGACTGGTGACGAGCTTTGAAGTGAAAGTGAAGTGAGCAGCCGAATGAGAGATTTCTATCAACTGGCAGACAGATCACACTCTGCAGTTTGCCCGTAGGCCAGAGACACGCTGAGGTATAAAGACACACGCCAGATCAGTCCCTGTAGGCCTTCGTCAGCCCGGATGGTAGGAGGGAGACGAGGAAGTAGACTCTCAGCTGGTTGCTGCGCAGCATTGGAATGAAGCGACTTAAAACAAAAAGAGAGAAGTGTTCGGAGCCTCGGGGATGAGCCGCAGAGACAAGGACAGAGACGAGCCGTGGACGGAATTGCTCATTGTGACTTTGCCAAGAGAAAAGCGGGAGAAAGGTGCAAGACGTGTGAGCGGAAACTCTTCAAAGCAGTGGGAAGAAACATAATGCCGGAATGAGATGTTCACTCTTGTCTTCGTCTCCCAGGAGTGTGAGCAAGAGTTCAGCTCGTGTGTGTTTTTGGAGAAAGAGGAAGGGCTCCTGTGTTCGCCCAATCAAACACAAAGTAAAGCAATGAAGTTGGTCAAAAGGTATGAAAATATTTAGCAATCTTGAAAGTAAATGTCTTTGCCTCACACCTCCTTCTTGGAAACAATGAAAGGGGAAATAGTATGCCCATTTTCAGGTTTCACATCAGTAATTTGTTTTCAGAACGTTAATTTCATTTCATTTCAAACCTTTATTTATCCAGGTTGTATCCCATTGAGATCATTGATCTCTTTTTCAAGGGAGACCTGCTCAATGAAGCACAAGAAACTACATTTGCATGCAAAACATTATCTCAATTCTCTTGCAAGTACTTTAACCTACAAGATCCTGCAAGACTGAACATTGGCTTGTACAGAGGAACTGTCCTTGCAGCAATACTTTCATTTTATAATTATTGCCTCAACAGTGTCCTTCCTTCTTTTCCCCTCTGTCATTTCCCCGCAGTAGCAGTCACAGTAGCGTGTTCAGGGTTATTCTGGGGTGTACGATCCAAACACTAACATGTGGCGGGGCCTGTGTAATTACACGGGTCCAGAATAGCAGCGGCCCGGTCCAGAACTGCGGAGCCGAGGGGGAAGGCTTTGATCAGCGCACAGCATCGACTGCTGCACCGAGGCTCACGAGGAAACCAGGATCAGGAGACTGCGCTTCGTGTAATTACGGAATTACGAGATTTCCCCTCAAAAAAGTTGGTGTGTGTGAGCTGCCAGCGTGGGCTTGGCTGAAGAAATGAACTCTGAAAAGAGCCTCTGTTTGGCTGAGGTTTGAGCGCTTTGATGATGAGTGTGTGTGTGTGTGTGTGTGTGTGTGTGTGTGTGTGTGTGTGTGTGTGTGTGTGTGTGTGTGTGTGTGTGTGTGTGTGTGTGTGTGTGTAATAGTTGCCTGATTGTGGATTTCTTATGTGTTTGTGGTATGTAACCTCTTAAAAGTCTGTTATAAAATGTGTGTGAGCGGGCGTTGGTACTCGCGTGTCAATCTGTGGTTGTATGTAGTGTGTATGCATGTGCACGTGTGTGTAAAGTGAGTCCAGGCTACATAGGTTCTAAACTTGTGAGCATGAAAAATAGAAAGCGGGACTGAATCCAACTTGACTGGATGCCTCAAATGCAGCTTTTTCCATGGGGATAGAGTGTGAGTGTGAGTGTGTGTGTGTGTGTGTGTGTGTGTGTGTGTGTGTGTGTGTGTGTGTGTGTGTGTGTGTGTGTGTGTGTGAGAGAGAGAGAGAGAGAGAAAGAAAGTGAGACAGACAGACACAGAGAGATGTTGAGTGATTGTGTGTGTGCTAGCTGGTCATCCTTCACTCTTTCCTCATTAAAATATGGCAGGTGCATCGGTAAAACCTCCAATCGAGAGACACACACACACACACACGCACACGCACACACACGCACACACGCGGGGCATATGCTAACCTGATTAACACTAGCATTAGACTAACATTAGTGCTGCCTCCTTCAGAGAAACACCCCCGGACCAGCTGCTCCTGCTCCCTCACTTTCTTCCATATGCACACAGCCACATCTCCGTCTCCCACGCACCCATTCCACTTCTTTTAGAAATTCTACATTTATAACAGTTTATTTGCACAAAGTTTCTAATTAATTGGACAGCGAGCAAACACCAAACATGTATTGCACACAATAAATATGCATGCTACAACATAACAGCAACTCTCATAGGGAAATCTCCTTGTATGCCTCAGGTAGATTTGAACGTCATGTTGGAGGACACCCTGAGCTTGCCATAATCTCTACTATACATTTTCTAAACTATCTCCTTTCCATTCCTTCATACGTGAGTTAAGTAAAGTACATTTAAGTAAAAGCTAAATATACCAAATCTAAAATAAGTTATTATCCAAAGGGGCCATTCTCTGAATAATATATATTATATCACTGGTTTAAATTAATGATGCATTAATGTGTCTGTCATTTAAATGTTGCAGCTGTTAATGATGAGATAAACTGCTATACATAATCATACATAGTAAATAATCAATGATTTGGCACAAAATGAAAATATAAACCCCAAATATTAACATAATAGGGCTCCACTAATAATATTACCTGCAAAAGAGTAAAAAGTTCAAAGTCTGCTGCCAACATATAGTGGAGTAGAGGTGGAAATACTCAAGTACAGGTACCTTAAAACGTTTTCTGTAAACACATGTCCCCCTCTCTGTTCTCCTGCCTCGCTGCCACTCCCTTATTATCTCCCTCGTTTGCCTGCTCTCTCCCGCTCCTCTCCCTCGGGTGCCCCTCTTGTCTTTATAAGCAGCTTCCCCAACAGTAGACACACAGCGGGACGGCCTGCCAGCACCCCCATTAGCACTGTGAGTGTGTGTCCTCAGGTGAGCGAGAGAAAAAGGGAGTGATGTAAGGAGGCACTTGTGACGTAAACGCAGTGGTGGAACAGATTTCACCAGTGAATCAAAATCAAAATATAACCAGCGGTCACATCTGCAGCTGGTAATAACTTTCTGACTTCCTAACTCTCAGATCTCAGTTGAATACGTGCACATCATTAGGACCGTGGGCGCACAAACCCAACGGGGCTTTTGCCTGTGGGCACAAACTACCAGTACTTGTGTGTGTGTGTGTGTGTGTGTGTGGGCCATCTATCACGGTGACAGGCTGCTGCGTGTTTACTTAATGATGTGGGGGTTTATTTATGAAGTGATGGCCGACGTGTGGGAGGGAGAGAAAAAGTGAAAGGGGGGGGGGGGGGGGGGGGGGGGGGGGAGAGATTGAGACAGCCCGAGGATGTGACATTAAAATATCATCAAGGTGATGGATGTCCACACACACACGACATTAGAGAGAAGTACAGAAAACAGCTGCGCGACGGATGACAAGTCGTATCTGGACTTTTGCGAGTGCCTCTGTGTGTGTGTGTGTTTTATAATGACTCCGAGTGTGTAGTCGTGTGCGTGCTTTTTCAATGACTTCTGTGTTCATTAAGGTGTCACATGTGCTGCCACTGTAGTTTACGACTCGCAGGGTAATGAGTTGAAGATAAGATGCATGAGTTCATGGGCGTATGTGTGTGTGTGTGTTTTTTCTATACTGTGTGCGTCTTTGTTACACTGGATAAAATGGACTCTGGTGCACTGTGGAGTCACATGATCAGCTGAAACAGTACGTTTACAAAACAGAAAACATGATATTTTGCTTGAAATTGCTACCTGAGCACTTGAAATCTTCAAAATTCACCACTTTTAGATAATTGCAAAATCCTGCTTTATTCAGAAATCATTTTGTACAAACTACTATCCTCTATAAACAGTATTATACTTGTTTTCAGTTTGTCTATGGATATAACACAATGGATATAAACATGGGATATCTGGGCCTCTGCTTCATCGATGCTGGAAAAAAGGGTTAGACCCCTTATTTATCCCGTACAACATTCTACAGTAGATTGTGGAAATATTGAGTTTGAAACTGTATCCGTCTGACCAATAACAATGTCATGTGAAAAGTTATTCCCGACTTACAGAACAAAGGAGTCTATGAAAAGAAAACGCCATGTGGCTTAATTGGCCATCAAGACATTACAGAGAGCCTATCATTAGCATACAGAGAAAATAGACAGAAAGAAGGGGACAGTGTGATTGTCATAATTACAAGTGTGACCTATACACAGACAGGGAACAAGGGGGAAGGGTCACATTAGAGAAGGATAGAAAGACAGGGACATGGAGGGAGAGGGGTTAGTGGAGAGAGATGAGGAGGGGGACATGAAGTCCTGTTTGAAGGCCGGATTTAGCTGCACACACACCCACTGAAACGTGGCTCTCCACACACACACACATACACACACACACACCCGCAGTGACAACTCCACCTCGAGATCATGTATATGGATGACCGCTGAGAGAATAAACAGAGACATGAATAGATACTGAACCACAAGCTTTTATCCACGCTTTTGTTTACACCAACGTAGCTTAGTGGGTTCCTTCTCGAGCAAATGGACACACACACACACACACACACACACACACACACACACACAGACTCGTCTTCCCTTTCACGTACAAACCACTCAGAGAGGGAGCTCCTGGTCTTGTGTGGAGAGCTTGGATAAACCTTTTTAACCATTCAAGGCTACAGAAATAGCATAAAAGAGCATCGCGGCGCTGGTGGTTGAGGCGGCAGCTAAAAGGCTGATCACACAAGGCCGAAGCCAGCCATAGAGTGCCGCGCTTGAGTGGGCCGCATTTACACTATAGTTGTACCACACGGAGAGAGAAAACAGGTAAATATTTGTGGAGTAATGTCCTAGTGTGGACACAGAAACTAAAAGGTAGCAACCATCCACATAAGCACTCAATGATGTCTTATTCCAGTCTCAAATGTTTATATATTTGCATCCACACAGTTCTGTTTACTATATCTACTGAGAACTGATTGGAAAATATACATTTATTTCCAGTTGTTCGTATAATACAAGAATTTTTCCGCCATCATGTCGTGTTTCTATACATCTTTCCATCTCCTCTCTTTTCTTTTTGTGCCAGATATTACTTCCCAGGTGTTTTACGGTTTTACTGTTTCTTCGCCACGTGTGTGTGATTGTGAGAGGGGGTGTTTCATTATCGGGCTCCTCAGGGGACCAACATACCGCTGGCTTTCACCGTGGACACACCTATGTCTTTTTTTTGGGTGAAAAACAACAAATGAGGGCAGAGGTTGCGCCTCACGCTTGCTGCGCTTTAATTGCATCAGTGTTTGGGTTCTGAAGGCAGCGGCACATGCTGCACAGGGAAGTGTAATGAGTGATGAAGACCTTTGGGCCTCAAGGAAAGCAGCCGGAGAGTGTCTCTGCCTAATGAAGACTGGTTGGCAGGGCTTCATTGCTCAATATACACGTGGAGCACAATCAGCGAGGAAACGAGCACTGCAGGAAGCACGTTGTCAGGTGATTGGGTGTGTTGTCAGTATCCCATATTTCCCAGAGTTCCCTTGCAAGCTTAAAGGAAATGCCTTTTGAAAGAATTCTGATTTGGATCAAAGTGCGATTTTCTGCATCCTTGGGCACGCAATTAATAAGATCCCTTTTTAAAATGTCTGATAAATGGCTATTGATTTCCGTGGTGGAGTTCGGGAGTGTACGGAGGTAAATGAAATGACTCCTCAGGCCGGATCGATACAGGCTCAGGGACATGGAGCAGTGCAGCTTGCTTAGGAGAGGCGACTGCAGGGAGATGTCAGGCCCCTTGGGTCCAAACTATGTTAAAGAAAGAGAGAGAAGAGGACAATAATACCAGAGGGAGAAGAGCGAAGGGAGGTTGTATTGAGCTAAAGGAAAGGGTGGATGGAAATGTCACCGGTCTAATAGATCTCTCCATAAACTAAATCAGGAGGAGAGCGGGGCGCGCCTCGGTGGCACTCGGCACCTCAAAATGTTAACAAGGGAGCTGAAAATAGCCCGAGAAAGGCTAAGGGGGAAAACAGGCCGGCCTCACAGGAAGCTCTGGAGACACGTATTCCTTCATTTGACATTTCAATCTTTGAAAATGGTGTCCAGTGTGGGCGTGTTGTGTGTCATACCATGGCGTTTGGATGGATATTTAGGGGAAGAAGTGGAAAAAAAAGCTCTCCTTGTAAACTAAAAAGCTACACATAACAGATGCATGCACACTTACCCGACTCGGGTCGTTCTCCAGCGCTCTGCGTCGAGCGGCTTCCAGCTCATCGTATCCCGGAGCGGCTCGGTTCTGCTGGTGCTCCCTGCGTTGCCCCTGGAGACGTGGATCACTGCAGACAGACAGACAGACAGACAGAGAGGGTGTTAAAAATGGAAGATAGTTGCCGAGAAGCTATTAGCTAAATCTTGTGGATTTAGGTAAAAAGACCAACAGGGTTCTCATCATGGCCTTCAAGTCAAATTCCTAAACTAAATCCAGATAAACGGTTTAATTTTCACCGCAGCTGGGGATTAAAAAGGGAAGAAAAAAGCCAGGTGGAACATGGCACATTCAGGTTCATCCTTTTCTTAAATCCACCTGTATTTTTCTTGCCTTGCAGTGACAACCCTTGACAGCGCGGGAAGATTGACAGGCAGGCAGATAATATCCACAAAGTGCTGCCTCTGAGAAGACATCAGTGCATGAACTGAACTTTCCACAGCTGACAGAGGAAACCAAGGTGGGAAAATGGAGCAAAAAAGGGAGGAAAAGGCACTTGATGGATGTGCCTTTTCACTGTGAAGTGACATAGACCAATGCGGCGCTCTCCTCAATTGAACTGCAGACACATTGAAAAGTCGTCACCCGAATGATCCCACCGAACCTGACCTTCAAGTGACCGAAATGTGAAAAAGAAAAATACCTCGGCGACAAAAAACACAAAATAAGGGGTGTGAAAAGATAAGAGCTAGGACAGAATTGGGACAAAACTTCAAGAGAAACATCATCATGCTCACTGGACCTTAATGCTAGATAAGCAACACACACCTGGGAGTACAGAGCATGCATAAACAAGAGTACGGACACACACACACACACAAAAGTCCAGACACAAAATGGTGCGCCTGAGTGAGCACAATCCTCAGCATGTGCTAGCAAAGTACGACATAGTCCTGACGTTTATCTGTGTGTACTGGCGGCATTGGAAACCGTATCTCATATTGACACTGATATGCTGTTTCGTCTGCGGGAGATACACTGTGTAAAGATATTCCAAAAAAGGGGCAAACTTTGCAGCCCTTCTTCTGCCCTGCAAAACTCAAACAAGTACACGTGAGGAAGGCCGTTGTCCGGCAGGTAAACACCCACGCAGCCTTCATCAAACGGGCGTTGTGTTGTACATGCTAATGGTCTGACCCCCAGGCAGATATTGACCGAAAAAGAGGGAAGGAGAGCGAGACACAGAGCAGATAGAGAGGTTCATTAGTGAAGTACATAGCTTACGTGTTTAAGTCTCTCTTGTGACCCTGCCTTTAATTAGAAAATCTGGCTGAGAGTGTGTTTGTGTGAACCTCAGGAATGTGTAAAAAGTGTGTGTTTCCACGTCGAGTTAATCCTCGTAATTGAGTATTTGGGACTCGCTGTGACAGGGTGAACATGTCCAGATTCATGTGAGTCATTAATGAGTTAGACACACTTTAGTGCTACTATGTTGATGTGAAAAATGACGCTATTATGTGCCTGCTGCCATTGGGAGTTTCCAATTTTTTTTTTTAGATGCTACTCCTAAATAAAGGATGTATCCAACGTGCTGATTGTTGCTTCTCCAGATCGCTTCAGTGGTTTGTTTCAACGCTCAGCTAATCAATACTAATCTGCGTTTCCCCCCTAGTGCTGCGTCCTGCAACAACCTTGCTGTTCAGATATTCACACCTAATCTCCCGTATTATTTATTTATTCACTTATTACTTGATTTTTATTGCTCTTACTCACCCTCTGCCGCCCACTGGCTCTTCTCTATGCCCAAACAAACAAACAACGGACCCTCAGAGAACAGATGCATGATGCCAACTTGTGTTTATTTATTTATTTTTCACGCCACTCCTTTTCTACCGAACCCATTAGCCAATCCCTGGGCCCGTAATTAAAGCTGCCATGTTGATTGAGCGTGCGTGTCGCTCCTCCAATGAAACAATACTGTAATTATCTCATTACGCCGCGGCCTCCATCACTGACAACGCCACATATTATCATATTAATAGCTGAAGACAGAGGCTGATTCTGGATACAACATTAGTGGGGGGGGGGGGGGCTGGAGTTTGGTGAGCAGCAGGTTGATGGGCTGACACTTTTAGCTGGCTGCTTTCCAAACAGTGACACAAGAGGGAGAGGATGCATAAGTGTGTGTATAAGTAGACACATTTAGTCTGTCCTACATGTGTGTGTGAGGGAGACAGGAAGGCTCCCCTGTTGTCATCAGCAGCTCATAACGGCTGCTGATTGCCTGTCTGCAAACCTGGGACCAGTTGCATAAACACAACAGGAAAAAGCTTTGGTGATTTAAAATGTTCTCGATGGAATAATACGATTTGACTGTTTTTGACACAGAGAGACAGCTGGGCTCAGACAGGTTGTAGTCAGACCCCCATGTTAGAGTACAGAATCAACCTTAAAGTCAGATTGGGAAAGGAACCAGGGATTTGTGCGGATTTTCCTCAAACAAACCTTTTATATGTGATGTATGGAGGTTTGAACTTAGAGGGACTCACTCGTACCAAATAGGAGTTTGGGCTTGTCCACATTCTTTAGTTCAGCCCTTCAGGAAGAACCCTTTTTGTGCATCTATTTCCAAGAGGGTGGTAAGCTCATATGCATCAGCCTGAGTGTCGGACATGTAAATAGACCGCAACTAATCAATACATCAATATAGTCTTATTTTGCAATATTAGCTCAACCACAGAATTTGCTACCACTTAAGCCAGACGTGTTTTCCGCGCAACTATCATAATCCATCCATATTTCAGAGTATCTGACTATGCAGGTCGATCTGAGAGCGCACCGAGGGAAGTGATACCGGAGGAGGAGGAGGAGGAGGAGGAGGAGGAGGAGGATGGAGACGAGAGGAAGAGGAGATGAGACACAGGATCAGGAAATGAAAGACGCACCAGAAGACAGAATGAGAGCAAAACCAAACAGCAACATGAAGACGGAAACTTGGAAATGAGTGAGAAGAAGGAGCAGGGGGAACTGGAGTGAGAACAAAAACCTTCAGATATGAAAAGGAGCGGGAGAGAGTGTGAGAAATGCAACTATCCTGTGGAGTGAGCCTGTGTGGGGGCAGACTAATTAGGAAGTGTGCGCCGCCGCCGCCGGCTGATTTGGTGACTTCTATTCGCTGCGGCCAGCTGATTTAAACACAACACACTGGGGGGAAAACGCTCAGGCAGGCACTTTTTTTTCTTCACTGCCTGCCTGCGAGCTGGAGGTAAGCAGACATCAAAGTGCGCGGTCAATGTTTGATTTCCTGGTACAGTTTTGGGTCAGATAGAAACTCTGTGGAGCTCCAAACTGGAGGCAATGGAGAAACAAAGAGCTTTTGAATGTCCCCCGTACATAAATACATGTTCCTTTTTTGTCCGAACTCCAGGCTGTTGCTTTAAAACACTGGATCCTACACTTCCCATGGTGTAACTAACACTACAATGCCCTCATATGTCAGACCCCCTTTAGAGCTGCAACTGTTTCCTATGGCGTCTAACACAACAGACAGATTACTCATCATGTTTCTGTGTTTGGCTAAGTGCTCAGCCATAAAAATGAAACGTGATTAACTCACAATCTAAAACTAGTCCTCCGTGTAACTGACCATGAACAAAGGAAAGGCTGGGAGCTGATTGGATGCAAAAAGGAAGTCTAATAAAACAGGCTTTAAAGGCACAGGAGACAACGACTTAATACGTAGCCTACACTAATGATGTGTTGTTTTTCCTCTTTGAGCTCTTCCTAAGGCAGGTGTTGTCTAAATCCTAACAGGCTGTGTTTTCTGCATGTCTTCTTATATAATGTGGCTTTGCACGCTGGTTGCCTTCCAGTCTTTCCTCTCTATAGGGGAAGAAATCTGTGTCGCTCCAAAATGAGAAGAAGAAAACCAACACTATTCAGGAATGAGAAATCCACATCCAAAGCAGCTTGTAGTTTCTTTCACAACATGTTTCCACAATTAGTCGAGGCTGTCTACAGTGATTTTGACTTTGCCGCAGTGTCAGGTGAACTTAAAGGCATGTACACTTCGTTGTAAAAACCTGGGAGCATGCTCACTGATGTGTCATTTATTTGTCTTTCCTTCATCTTGCTTTTCTTAGCACAATGGTGCGTTTGACAACACACCCCTCTCCCTGGAGTCGTTACTTCTCTCTGCCTCGGCCTCTCTCTGTTTTTTTCCTCGCTGCTCTCTCATCTCCTCTCCTCTGTTTCTTGCTCCGGCTACGAGCGGTGCCTTCTGGCTAATAAAATTTGACAAGCATAGCTAACCTTTTTTCTCCACAGGTCAGCCTCTCGCACAGCTCTAATCAGATGTGACGCCCATCACGGCACACACCTGCCATTGAAGGCCTAATGAAAATGTCCAACGGTAAATTAGGGAGACAGCGCCGGAGTCCACTGTTGAGGGCTCTGACAGGAGGGGAGTTGTGTTTGAGGGGGGGGGCTATCATGTCTCAGTTGGCACAACTATGCAAACACAGAGTGGGCAGAGGCATGCACATTTACCTTCAAAAACATTTGGATAAAGCTCGATTAGCATTGAGGATGTCTCACTTGCATAATGAGCAGCATCATTAAATCGATGATGAAAGATGAAAGATATGTTGTTCCCTTGGAAACAATGAGAAAAACGTGCATGCCGCAGCTATCAACGAGTGCTTTGTGGGAACATAACGTACTCCGACACGCACTTCAACTCATGAATATATATATTTCACACACACAAGTAGGTAAGCTTACACCCAGGATTTTTGTGTGGTGCCATAAAAAGCCGCCGGACCACACACAGCATTGTTGCTAGGCTACACCAGGTTTTTCTCGCCTAGAAAAACACTACAGGTGGGTGGATCTGTGTGCGTCTATTTCTGGCTGTGTGTACGTCTGTGTGAATGAAAGCACGGGGGTTCCAACCTCTAGCGGGCTGCGTTGTGTTTTAACAGATGTGCAGAGTTTGTGAATGAGCCCTCGTCCCAGCCTCAGGTGGAGGAGCTGGGTGAAAATAACCGCTGACGAGGCAGCATGTGGATGGGAGTGACTGTGGCATCACATCAGGCCACACTACCTGATAATACTTACTAATATGCCTCTATTTTTATGGAGGTAGGACTATCACTCTTAGTGTTAAAGCATGGGGAATATTGCATTTGTTAGATTTCTCTTAGTGGAGACAAAGACAACATTATAAAAGGGCTCCATCATGATCATTTTCAGGTTCATATTTCTATTTAGTGCCTCTTTTCACCCTCTGTCTGAAACCAGAGCCCAGTCTGATTTGGGATTTTAGCCTTTGCAAACCATTTACATGCACACAAACCTATATAACACACTACAGGAACGGGAGAACCCCAAAAAGAATAATAGGGCCTCTTCAAGAGTACCTTTCATTTGTGTGTTGGCAATATGGCCGCCCACTCATGACGCTAGTAGACATTTATTTCTGTCTTTCTTTGTCCCTGGAGACCAAGCTAACAAGCCAAAGATGGCCCCTCATCCATCATGCTAATGCTAAGGACTATCTAATATACATTATGAGCAAACCGGGGGACGGAGAATGGACAAGTGACACACCGAGAGTCACAGCGATGGAGAGAGAGAGCGAGAGAGAGAGAGAGAGCGGGAGAGAGAGAGCAAACAGGCTGGTAATGAAGTACCCAGCACTAGTGGATGAGAGCTAAAGTGGTCTAACAGATCTGTCAGGCTGCTAGACTGTGGCTAATTATCGCTTTTCCTCTTTTGTCTGCATCCTCTCCTCTGTCACTTCTTCCCTCTCGAATTTACGCATTTCTCTCTTTCCATTTTGGCTCTCACTTTCTTTCCCTCCTTCTCTACACCGCGTTCTCTTTTTCTCTGCGTCCCTCCGTCTGTCACTGCTCTCCGTTCCCATCTGTCTCCTCTCCACGTCCAACCCTCTCCTTCTCTCTGTTTCTTCTCCTTCTCTGGATGAGATTGGGTGTCTTGGGGCTTAGCTTTTTGATTTGCAAGTCAATAGTAATTTCTGTCAGAGAGTTTATGTTGAGGGAAGTTTTAATGTGGCTGTATTATTTCATACGGGGAATGATGAATTTGCATTAGAATCCTCTCTGGATTTACTGCTTTTTTTTCTGTCTCCCATACAAAGCCGGCTGCAAGTTAAACTCTGAAACTTCAGCAGTAATAATATATAATACGGTGGGCTCTGACGTACGGGTTTTACTCACATTCAAGCTAATTCTTTCATTGTATTGACTTAAATTGCTTGTTAAATACCTCCACCTTCACTTCTTTGGAAGGCATGTAGGAGAACTTTCAAATTCAACTCATGTTCACATCTACACTCGGTTAGGCTAGTGCAGCAAAACTGACTCTAAAACACTTTTTTCACAGCCCTGTGTACTCATTTATACACGTTTTATATTCGTCTTATGACATCTTTGCACACCTGAGATTGACTCAAGTAATTCCAGTCGCAATCCTTTAGCGTTCATATGCGTATAAAGCATCTGCCTTAAACACATTATAGTGCGTAGTGAGAACAGACAAGGGTACAGCTGGTGGTCTGAGAAAAGAGTTTAATTCAAATTCAACCTTGTGCTTCCAGGATGTGCTCTGCTGCACCTGGACCCTGTATATATTTATGTGTGTGTTTGCACGCCAATAAGGTGAGAAACAGGGAGAGACAGTGTCCTAAAAGGAGGGGAAAACATGTAAAACATTCAAATTGTATGCCTGGTGGACCCCAAACAAACTTCTTCTACATATATGAGTATACAGTATACTGTAATTACCTCGAATATTTTATTGAGTTGATAAAAACAACAGAGGAGTTACATAAATCTAGCATGGCATTAGTATGTAAGAGTGTGTGGGTGTGTGCATAAATAAGGGTGTTGCTACAGTGTAAGCATGCATTCATGTTTTATGCATTTTCTGGCAGCGCATGAATTTAGATATGTGCAAATACTCCCTCAGTCATGCCGGTCAAGCCATGGTGTGTGACCTTGGGTGTACCTACACAACTTGCTACACACACATTTAAAAACACTTATATGTATTACAATGCATGTGGGGTCAAATCAAGAGGGTACCAGCAGAAGTTTGGTCCTTGAAAGTATAAAGAGTGATCACCTGTCTGCCTGTGTGGGCGGGGGTCTTGACTTGTTGACCTTGGCGTAGAGGCCGTCCAGCTCCTCCTCCGAGGCCCTCAGCGGGTTGGACCCCCCGGTGGGCGGGGCGGGGGAGGGCGTGCGACTCACAAACGCCTGGGGCGATGGCGACGGGCGGAAGTTGCTGATGCGGGCGTAGTTTGGGTCGCTGTCGTCGTCTTCCACGTCGGGGAAGGAGGCCGAGTCGGGGGTGGCGTGGCCAGACTCGATAGTGGCGTAACGCGGCTCATAGCTGTCGGACATTTAGTGAAAGACGGCGGTTTAGAGGGACATTTCTGGCACTTTACTATGTAAGGAAATCGATCTTATGAAACTTTAAACTATAAAAAGACACAGAGACATATTTCCAGCCAGTCATACCCGTCTCTTTGGTCCGGGATCCTGTCCAGCTCCTCTTCACTCAGGGCCTCCAGTTTGTTTTTGGAGGATTTGCCAGCATCTTTGCCCTTGTCCTCCTTCTTCTTACCAAACCTGGACAACACCAAAAGAGACACAAATGCAAAAAGGTGAGTTTACACACACACACACACACACACACACACACACACACACACACACACACACACACACACACACACACACACACACACACACACACACACACACACACACACACACACACACACACACACACACACACACACACACACACCACACACACACACACACACACACACACACACACACACACACACACACACACACACACACACACCACACACACACACACACACACACACACACACACACACACACACACACACACACACACACACACACACACACACACACACACACACACACACACACACACACACACACACACACACACACACTCTTACTCCTGTACATTCATTAGTGGCTTTGCCTGGAAAAAGACTGCTTAATGATAGTTATGGGTATAATGTCGCAGCAGGCTCTGACAATCCACTAGTGTGTGTGTGTGTGTGTGTGTGTCTGTCTCTGTGTGTGTGTGGGCACATGAAAAAGAGCTATAGCTGTCACGCAGCATATGGAGCATGAATATTTGAACATTTTGTCCAATAAAAAAGCAGTTACGCCACAGTGGGCTCTGTTTTTCTTATCAACTCTGCCATAACGACCACCATCATCATCATTATCATTCTGGAAGTCTCATTTTACAAAATATACTCGTCACCTCTGTTCTCGTTTTAATGAAGCTCACACTTGGAAGAAATTAACCAAGGCTTTTCCCTCTAAATATTTCATATCTCTCCGTCGCTATTTCACCTCCTCCGTCTCACCCACCAACCTACTTCTTTCTCTTCCTCCTCTCGCCCTCTCCGAGCTCCCGCTGAGCCGCTCTAATGTCTGTGTTTATCTCATTAACAGCGAGGCACTTCTCCTCACTGCTACAGGCGGGAACGTGGCCTGAATCCTAACCTGTTGGCCCTGGCCAGCATCAGAGCCGCAGTGAAGCCACATTGACCTGGCACCGTCCTGCAAACCAATTAGTGACGGTTTTTATCTCCTCTCCACTTATACCTCTGTGTTTCAGCGTTGCCAGCAGCAAAGCCAACACTCACATGGCTTGTGATTCGCTGTGAAGAAGGCACAGAGAGTTGGCACACTAAATTATCTTATTTTATTTCACTAAGTTTGTATGTCCTATGTTTAAGAGTCTGGCAGACAGGATTCACCTCAAGCGTTTAAAGGGACACTGCTTTTATCTAAATGTGGATTCAGTCAAGTCTAGTGAGAATATGCTTTGTTTCAATTGAATACACCTGTATGGGTGTGCATGGCCTTTAAGTAATGAGTAGGAAACCAATTACTTGTAAACTGATCCTAAAGTGTACTGCACTTCATTTTAGCAAGTTTAAATATGCAGCATTTGTTTTATCTCTATTTTGTATTCAGGTGACTCCTGCTGAGCCCTTGTTGCTTTATTTTTCCCCACCTCACTTCCTAGAGATGACTTGCCGCAGAAGCAGTGTGGGCGCTGCCGCAGCATCTTTTTTCTTCTTCTCGGGACTATTTAGATTTTCTAAGCACTACCCACATTATGCAGGAGCCAAAAGCAGCCTGCCAATTACCTCACTTATAAGCATATAGCATTCAACGCTGAGTGAAAGCAGTATCAGCTTTATTCATCTCAGTCTGCATCAATAGACACGTAATTATATTACACGTAAATATATGATTATCCAAAATCCCAGGTTTATCTTGCTAAGCTGACACA
Source organism: Trematomus bernacchii (assembly GCF_902827165.1). Classification (NCBI taxonomy): domain Eukaryota; kingdom Metazoa; phylum Chordata; class Actinopteri; order Perciformes; family Nototheniidae; genus Trematomus; species Trematomus bernacchii. The sequence goes on along the minus strand of NW_022987821.1, from coordinate 5,662,517 downwards.
CACACACACACACACACACACACACACACACACACACACACACACACACACACACACACACACACACACACACACACACACACACACACACACACACACACACACACACACACACACACACACACACACACACACACACACACACACACACACACACACACACACACACACACACACACACACACACACACACACACACACACACACACACACACACACACACACACACACACAAAGGGGGCAGAGGTCCACAGTTGGACCCATCATTATATCTGCATTAATTAGGAAAGCCACTTTTTCTCACCGCATTGTCTGGGAAGAAGATGGAAGGAAGTAAGGGGGGGGGGGGGTGCAGGATGGGTGTGGGACTCCCAATTAGAGACATGTACCTGCCATGGGGGAGGTGGTTATCCCCCTCTCTCCCATTATCTCACCCCTTCTTCATCGCCAAATCTTCTCCCACTGCGCTGAGCTGATCCGTTTCCTTTTCTCTCTCTCTGACTATTTTTTGTTTCATTACTTTCTCTATCCTTTGTTTCGTTTATGAATTCTTCGGACAGTTTCTGCTCCGTCACTCTTTCAGAAATGTGACAGCTAATTTCCTGTTGGGTGCACTGTGGCAGCTTGAAAAAAATAAATGGCAGAACTATAAAGCTAATGCACAAACATCTACAAAAGCAGCTCTATAAACCGACGTTACTCACACACTATAAATCTGTATATTGCTCAGTAACGCAGGTCGGCAGCCACACACACTCAGACAGCAATATACATCAATACAACACACACACACATACTCTGTAGGGAACTGCAAACAGTCTCAGGGAATAGGACATCTCATTAACTTAGCATTATCTACCTACACAACCACTCCATCAAACTCTCATTAGGGGGAGGTAGGGGGTCCGAGTGAGTCAGTCTGCGCTGGTGTTCCATTTAATACACTCCCCACTGTCACAGGAGCTACTGGGAACCATTATTAGTGCGTCGCTGTCATCATTAGCCCGCCGACTCACGCCTTCACACTGGCATCACCTCCGTTAGCCAGGCAGCTTCAAAGTAGACGACTCTGGACTGATCTGTTTGCATTGAACTCTGGGAAAGAGAGTTCCTGCGAGTATATTTGACACGAGGGCTGAGGCAAACTATAATCGACCAAGGAGATGTCTTTACATGTCACGTTTTGTTAGACCAAAATCCAAACACTATTCACCCTTATATGATATAGAGAAAAGCAGATATATGCTGTGTCTCCCCCTCTCATTATGGGCAATGTAACATCACTAGGTAAAGGACTGTCACTTTAATAAAGGAATATCTGGAGTGTAGTTTAATGTTTTTTACATGGAAACATGGCTGGTATATCTGACAACATCGTATAGTTGGACATTATTTTTCTGTCGATCAAACGACATTGTTGCAGCTCTTCATGTCACTATGGTACACTGCACTGCACTACAAATATATAAGGTATATGGTATTTAAAGCCAATTTTTAAAGGAGATGCACAAGGAAATGCTAAAAAACTGAAAAAGATTTACCCCCAAATACATCCACATTATATTTTTACAGTTTTATTGTCATCTATTTCCTAAGGAAGCCGTTTCGGGACTCATTCGAATATATATTTCTTGAACGACTATTCTTCTTTTCCCTCTTTCAATTGTCCTGAATCCTATGTGGAAAAAACGACGTCTGCAATCATTGACGATGACGACGGCACTTTACAGAATCAACAGCGTGATTTGGACGGCCAGCCAGTCGCAGGGCTGCAACGCAAGCTGCTGAGAAACTGGACTGACTGTAATTACTACAGCTACTGTCATTCTCATTACTGTAGGGGAGGGGGAGGTGGAGGAAAGGGGGGGGGGGGGGGGGGGGGGGGGGGGGGGCTCAGTTAGCCGTGCTCTAATGAGGCTCTATATGTAACAGGGAGATCACAGCTAGCCAGTGGGCTGATGTCACCGACCTGACCTGTGCAATTAGAGCGAGGGAGAGGGAGGTCTATTCGAAAAACGTAACAATTACTGAACTCTCTCTTAACAAAGTGCATTAGACTCCTGCAGCCACCAACTAAACATCTCATCTCTGCAGACTAGCAGCGTGACGGCAGCCCTTTTCCTCCATGAATCTTTCAAGAAGTAATTTCTTCGCTTCCGCTTTCAGAAATAAGGGCGCTTTGTTTTCTGCAATTGTGACAACAACTCTGTGCAGCATCTGCAATCTTAATAAGCTTTTTCAGCAGGGAGTCGGTGGTTATAACCAGGAACAAGAGTGTGTGTGTTGAGGAAGTCACATCAGGACGAGGAGGAGGAGGACCTGATTGACGTGTGTTTACGTGTGTATTACGTAAGGTTAAGGATGGCTGTTTGAAGTTTCATTAAATTGACTTTTCTTGGTTGTAACCTCTGTGAAGGATGGGTAATCTTAGGGCTGTGCGATTATGGCAAAAATCATAATCACGATTATTTTGGTCAATAATTGATATCACGATTATTAAATACGATTATTCATGACTTTGAAAACATCCATTTATTGAACTTTTAAATACAAATAATAATTTGAACAGTATCTTTTTAACTGTTGATTTCCCTGAACGTATAATTCAACTGATAATAATAATAATAATAATAATAATAATAATAATGGGTTCCATTTATAAAGCACTTCATATTTGATTTCAAATCCCGAAGTGCTACAAGCAGTGAGCATGAACAGTATAAACTGAAAAACTGAAAAACTAATAAAAAAATAAATGATACATTTAAATAAATAATATCAAAATAATATATACTAATAAACAAGATCAACAAATATTTTGGAGCGCACTTAAACAAGCTACTAAACATATATAAATATGATAAATACAAATACATTTGATCAAATATGTTGCACAACCTAGCAAAGCAAAATAATCGTTTTTTTCGATTATGGTGTTTTCGTAATTGTGGCAGGCCAAAATCGTAATTGTGATTAAAATACGATTAATTGCACAGCCCTAGGTAATCTCCACATAAGCAGTGGCTGTGTTTAAGCCTCACAAATGAATGCTACCTGTTCACAAGTACCAGAAAGTAGAATTAAGTCAGACGACAACAAGAAGGCAAGAAGTTTTGAAACTGCTGTAACTTTTTCTGCAGTGTTCTTTACTCTGTAGCAACATCCCAGAGGAGATTAAAGCATGCAAGATATTCTTGGGTATGCATGTCTTTTAAATTCTCATAAAGACGATTGGACATCATGGTTTGATGCTCGAAACTTAAATCACTATAATCAGAACACTGAGTTTAAAGCAAATGAGACAACAGGCTAAATATCCTATTTGTCTTGGAGTATGAATGAAAGTTAGATAGAGCGGTTAAAAGAGAAAAAGAACAAGTTAGTAAGAAAAAAAGGAAATAGAAGAATAGAATAGACGAGACACTGAGAATAAGCAGAGAGGCAGAGAGGAAAGAAAGTGAGAGAAAAGAGAGGGGTGTGTGAGCCAAAGCTCCCGTGAAAGTGCAGCTGGGGAGGAATAAGGAGCTTAGGAATATATAGAAGCAATGCAGCTGCCTTCAGAGGCGCGGGGAGAACAGTTAATCAGCCAAGCAGAAATGTTATCGCAGTAATTAGATTGCTCTGTATGTATTTGGAGAGGAGCGCACATATCTCTGTGGAGTTTGCAGTAAAGAGGGGGGAGGGAGGGTGGGAGAGGAACAAACGGAGGAGCAGACGGAGAGAGAAACGGGAGACACACACAGAGAGATTAACACTATATAGAGGGTTGTGATGTAACACGCAGCCTCCTTCTCCTGTTCTGGCTACGGTGAGACGAGTCGGAAAGTATGTCCCGGATGGAAATAGACAGAATGACATTCACGGGCAAAGAATAGACAACAAGCGCTCTTTACATTTCTACTGGTTTCCTGGTGGAACTGGGGATCAGACTACAAGCAGACCGCCAGCCAAAAACAAGGTCAAGCCAGGCCACTCGCTTTGATTGACAGCACCATCAGCCAATCCTCTGCAGAAAGCCCCATCTTTGATCGATATAAAAAAAAGAAAAATCTGCCAGCAGGTCTTGAGTTTTCCCCACTGGGTATAATTAAATCTATTTATCAGACTTCCTCTCCATATGCCCTGCGCCGCATACCAGCAATTTGGCCCAAATCAGCTTCCATTAATGGCTGATATTAGCAGCGATAGCACTTTATAAAAAAGGAGAGTGTGAGAGATAAAACTGCACCATCCACCCGATGCTAATCGCAGTTAAAACAGCTTCACTTAGAGCGTATGAATTATGCAGGGGGGAAGATGTGTGTGTCGAGGTTTCATCCTTATTTTGATCTCTTATACTTGAACGTGGGTTCACTCAAACGCACGGAGCAATGCATGAGAACATTCCTGGAAATAATGAAAGGTCAAAATGGGAGAAATCAGTGGAATTTCCTTTTTTTTTTTTAAAATGACTGTAATGTAAGACGTGCAGGAGGGCAACATGGAGGCAGACAGACAGGTATGAACACACAGCAGATTGTTCTCAGGGGAAGAGAAAGAAGCCGATATGGAGCGTAATCGTCTTAATCAACGCCTGGACAGTCCCTCGAGTACTGATACTGTCAGACAAAGAGGGAAAAAGGGAGGGGGGGGAAAGGAAAGATAAAGATTGAGATCAAGGAATGGAGACAAAGGGAAAAAAACTGGAATGAAAAAGAGAGAAAGTAAAGAAATATGGGTGAAAACGAGCCAATGAGGAGGTTTTGCGTGAGTTTCTGCCGCCTGGTGAAATATTGTCTCTCCTTTAATTGTTTGCATTCTGATTTGTGTCATTTTTCCACAAAGAGATCCGTCGCCATCGGCAATTTGTCTCGTCTTTCCTCTTCCCTCCTCACTTCTGTCAGGGAAGCCTTTTAATATTTAACGAGTGCACTGGGCTTCATTCTCACACCCTGCCGTCGTCAGCTCTGTGTTTATACAGTGAAAAAACACACCAGTGACTGGGTGGTGACTACAGTGACTCCTCCACCCATCTGGTGCTTCATGTTAATACATTTTAAGTCAAGACAAAAAAAGCAAGATTCATGGCGTTCTCCTGGCTGGGGGCTTGGGGAAAAGGCTAGGTCAGCGTGGCTCCAGATGACAGCCATTGGCAGGAGAGGGAAAGGTTGCACTCTGGGCTCCCGCGGCCCTCCGCACATCGTCGGACAAGAAACACTTAACCTTCTCCGTCTGGGAGGCGGAGGTCAGGCTCCCTGTGTGTACGGGCGTCAGATGTCCTGCATGTGTGTGTCATTAGACATTAAGTGACGGAGGAAGTCCATCCATCACTCGTGGCATGAAGATGACTGTAAGGGACATTTTGAGGTGTAATCGCTTCCTGGCGCCCTGATGTGAATGCAAATTGGTTATTTCCTGTGGCCACGTGAATACCTTTAATTGGCGGCTGAGCGATGGGCAAGTCGGCGGGGGCGAAATGCCGCTGAGCCGTCTGGCCGATACGGATGCGTCTGCTCTTCAAAGCCACCCTCCCTCGGGGTCGCTCCAAATGTCATAACTCGATAGGAATTGATGGATCGTGAAACTGATCAACACAAATGGAAGTCTCAGCTTCGCCGTCTCATTTGATAATTACCGTATGGGGGTAATAATTCACTGTACAAATGTGCGTATCATGTTCCTCAGTCGGATGAGTCACAGACGTTACCGGTAGGAATAAAACATATTGAATGAGATCTCTGCAGCTTGAAAAATGGCAAGAGGACATTAGTGAGTGATTATCTCTTGCAGAACAGAGACGCTATCGGCCATTAAGCTGATGTATAATAGAAGATGTGGCTGACTAAGGAAGTTAGACAAGAGACAGTGTAATTATACAGTACAGACTTCCAAAAACTTCCCCGGGAAACTCTGGATGAAGGAGGTAAACAAGCCGTTTGAAGCCTATGAATAAAGTAATTAATTCTTCCACTGCTTCGCTGGAGCAACGTCACGGTCAAACTGCAGAGGAGTGAGCCGGCACTCCCCCTCGCTGTAAATAAGACGAGCGCTCGGAGACAAACGGTGTGGGAGAAGAAGGTGTAGAAGTGGGAGTAGAGACGGGATTTCAAGGGGAAGTGAAAGGGAAGGAGGGCGGAGAGGCCTGTTGTCACTGCCCCTTTATCAGCTGATATATATGCATGAGGATTTCCTCATCATCTCCACTGTCAATTCCCCGTCCCTCTGATATTTGACTGACAGCCTCACATCAACACCAATAAACCCGCACATCATTTCAGGAATGCTGCCCATCGCGCCGGATGGAGGGTGGAAACGGGAGAGGCGGGAAGTTAATTTGTTTTTCCGGCGGCTGCCGTAGGTGATAGCGGCCGTGTCTGTTTGCCTCCATGGCGAAGTTGTAAATTAGAATTATGCCTCGATAGACGGTAGGGAGACTGCTACGAGAAAGCTCATTTTCGAAGACTGGAAAAAAAGACTTGGCAGCTTCTTATATTTGTATATTTGGAGCAGCAGGGAGCAAATTGTGCAAGACTGTGAATTATGAAGAATTTAAGAAATAGCTGTCATTTTTAAGACTACATCCCCTGTGTGAAGGCCGATTCATTGCTTAGTGTTAAAGGGGCCGTATTATGTTCACTTTCAGGTTCATATTTGTATGTTGTGCGTCTACTGGGACATGTTTACATGCTTTAATGGTCACTTTTCAGGGTTTTACTTACATAAAAGATTGTAATAAAAAGCTTTAGAGCCATAAAGCACTGCCTCGAATCAAACTGAGAAAACACAAAGAACATCTAATTGCAGACGATAAGATACATTAACCCTCCGTGGGATTTGCATGATTGCTGTCTCCATTCCATCATTCTAACCTCTGGCAAACACACACATGTAACACGACCACAATCTGCCAGGCTTTACCGTCCCTCCCATGGAAACATGTATTCAAGTCGGCTGTGATTAGCAGGCCTCGTCGGCGCGCTCCATACGTGTCAAGTGATGCAAAGGAAGTGATTTGTGGTCGAGCATATATTATTCATGGTAAAGATAAAGAGATGAATAGAGATGAAGTGAAAGCGAGCCATAATGCTTATCCACAGGAGGAAGGTTTGTCCTGTGTGCAAAATGTATAGCCTTATGCATATTTTACTAAAGAGAATACTAGCATTAATAAACACTCTCTTGAAGCTAACAGCCCTTAAATGCCAGATGAGATGCTGGATCAAAGAAATCTACCTGCAGTGCATTAGCCATAGCCAGGATTAGGTAATGCTCCTCCAGTTCACCCCCATCGCGGCTTAGAGTCACCGCTGACACACCCACACAAACATGTCAGGGATTTTGGGATGCCAAAACACTTTTGACAACCAGGGAGCGTTCAAATAGTTGTCTACACCTATCCTTCCTTTCTTTTCCTTTCCTTTGCTTGCTCTTCCTATGCATTTAAATGTATGCAGGTGCTTAAGACCACCAGAAGACACCAGTTACCACGTTGATGTTTTCCTCTGGCGCACAGGAAACCACATGCAAAAGGAAAACTGGCACCGTTGATGTTGGAAAGAAAGGAACTATAAGATGGAAACCAATAATAATAACTGGGGCCATGATAAAAGATGTTTGAGTTATCTAGATATAAGAAAAGGTGCTTCATTGCTTGCATCCTTAACCGAAGCGTCATTTAAAGCAACAATCCATTCGGCCGCTGCAAATGTCAGCGATGGATAAATTGAAAACATCCTTCTTAGTAGATGTGATTGTGTTTTGGACAGACAATCTGTACAGTACTGGGTGTGTCCCTACACTTTTATATGTGCTATAAATAAAGTCATTTCTTAAGTCTTTCCTTGATGTTTTCCAACAAACATGGTTAGTAAAAGAATTGGGACGCAGCCTAAAAGAGAAAAAGGAGCTCAAGGAGAGGGACTGAGTGTTGCAAAAATGACAGCAGTAATCCATCAGAAATCAGGCTTTGCTTCTGTCGAGCACAGCCCACCACTGACTACCTTTCAACCCGGCGCATCCTGCTGCGCCGCGATAGGACGAGAGCGGAACGGACGCCGCTAATTGGCTTGCATCCCTGTCGGATTTCCACATCCAGACAGAGGGAGAGAGAGTGGGGGGGAGAGGATATATATCATGTTGTGTGAGGATTTGTAAACAGAGGATCAAAACACCCAGCTTTTCATGTCCTTTGAATTGTCGGAGGGGCGGTGCCGCGCTGTGAGCCCAGAGCGACAGCCGAACATTGATCCTGAGTGAGTGACGCGACAGCGGGACAGACGGGACCTGTCAGGACCCAGGAGGCCTGGTGGGGTGGCGGAGCAGTGACACACACAGGGACTGTTCACACACTCAAGATGCACAGAATAAACAACTGGATGTCACTTGGGAGCACTTGATAACAAGAGGATGTTAGTCACAAGTCCTTCAAACACTGACCTCCTGATGTTGAAGCCATAATATGTATGATCCGGACACAAAAACAACCTTATAAGCTAGAATGAATGCCACTGAAGTATGGTGGTTGAGAGTACTTTACTCTGAGATAATAATATCTTTGGCAGAGGTTTTATTGAAATGAGATATCCTTGTTTGATAAAGACATGTGAAACCTCTGACCAGGTTTCCCTCTTTGTTCAGCGGGAGTGTGCGGATGTGAGAGTGCAGAGCTCCAGTGTTAGTCTTTCTGCGGTCTGTCAGTGGCGCAGCCCCCGAGGCTACGTTACAGGGCTTCACCGCTGTCTGCTGAATACAGACAAGACAGGCAGTCCCCCCTCTCTGAGGAAGGTCTGAAGGGCACCGCCGTTTGTCTCGGCTCGTTTGGAGAATCGGGGGAAACGGGGACTTTAAACGTGGTGATGTGAAGGAGAGGGAAACATCTGAGGGCATCTCACTGCACGTGCAGGGTGAGAAACCTGCAAATTGTAGGATTTCAATCATATCACGAGATTTTCATCAGCCTAATTATCCTGGAACAAGGACTTACATGTTGAACCATCTAAAAGATGCTTATGCTTTTTGGGGTTTCCCTTTCTCTGTTTAATATACATAGGAGAGAACAGTATGGGTGTGAGGATCTTTGACCTTTGCTTACATACAAATAAGTCCCTTCATGATGCCAGCAGATGTAACAAATTGTAAATCAATTAAAAACTTGACTGTATGTAAAAAAAATGACCAAATAAAAAGGATCACAGATGGATTTAGCAAAACACAAATGTTTCCACAGCAAATGTGATCTCCAGAGGTCACCTCACACCCAGCTGTTTGCAGTACACTGCCGCCAAAATCAACTCGCTCTTCAAATACTGCCGCGACTAAACTAAATATTTACGTCCGCTGAAAGGACGGGGCTGATTTCCAGCGTGTTGTTGTGCGAGCTGCCGTTACACACACTTCCATTGCAGAGGTAAATTGAGGTCATATGTTTATAATTTGCCCTTTTCCTAATGCTGCCATTGGAGTAAAATAACATTTGAGAGCAGCAATTAGATTGAACCGCGCAATACTCCGTCTAATTAAGTCATATTTCAAGTTCAATAACGATCAAGCCGGCCAGATAAAGGCCAGGGAGAGAGAGGGGAGAGTGTGTGGAGCAACAATCTGCAAGCATTTTATACAAGACTGCTATTGTTTAGTCAGGAAAGCACTCAGACGCTGAGCTGGAGTGAGCAGTGGGCTGCTGAGGAGTGTTTCTGACTTTTGGTGCCAATTCACGAGGATGACTGTGCAAACAGGGAAAGGAGAAGGTGTGTGTTTACATGCATAGGCCTGCAAGAAGGTTTTAAATAATAATATCCAGGGCATTTTCACCAAACAACTCTCCTAGAACTAGGAGAAATGCTGCATTATTCAGACATGCTTTAGGGGCATCCAACATGTTCAACTTTTTGGATGTAAAAACTGTCACTGTGTGGCCAACTATCTCTATTTCCATCACAATTGGGTTTACAGTGAGGGCATTTTAATGACTGTGCTGTTACAATGTGCTATGTATAAAATGACTTGTGAAATAAGAGAAGACCCAAAGAGGGAGACTCATAAAGAAAGAGACTGAGGGTTAAACGTAGGAAATGTTTGTGGAGTATAGATGCAGAGATTACCTTCTAAACATATAAACACAATCTGTCACACAGCTAGCAGTCTCAGCTCCTACAAATTCTGCTGCGGAGAAGCAGCAGGAGCTCAATCTGTGACTATTTACGATACACAGAGTACTTTTTATTGGGGAAATGACGCGCAACACACTCACCTGTGTGTCCTTCACTTTGCCCTTCTCCTGCCTGTCCTACTCTGCACTACCTAACCATGTGAACATCTCTTCCATTACCGCCCTTGACACTGAGGCCGATTGGATTCTTATCTGCCATCGGTAGGCCGACGCTCAGCCTGCGCTATCTCTCGCAGCAGCCTAATTGAATCTCAAGTGTTGGGAGTGCAGTGATACACTGACCACACCGTGTCACTGCCAACAGATAAGGCTGGCTGCTGGAGGATTGGACCCCCGCAATCACGATGGGGACGCGTTGATAAAGCGGTGACAAGCTGCTCGGGTTGGTCCGGTGTCGCTGGGACTTTGCTTGGATCGAGAGATAATGGATACCCTCCATTACGGCGAAGGTTGTGTTCATACCCAATAGTCACAAATCCCATAATCCTTCTAGGCTCGGTGGGTAATTTGTTGAAACAGAACCAGGGGAAAGTAGGGCAGCTTTTTTTCATCGATATCTGTATACAATCTACCGTTTACAGGACTCATTGTATTTCTTGTATGACCCTGAACCTGCAGATTGTTTAGTTTGAACACAAAAACAAAAGTAATCACGTTTGTTGTTGATGCTCCAGGAGGACCTTGGTGTTTTTTGAGTTAGTGATGAAGACAAGCCTCATTACCTGCTCCGTTTGAGCTCCCATTTTTCTTGTTAAGCAGGTGACCTTTTCAATTTAGAGCAATGGAGGCGCCGTCATGGCAGACTTTGGAGATGCTTAATTTATCACCGACTAAACAAAGAGTCACCTTGATGGAAGAAACTTTAAACTACAGAACGTATTTAAAGATGTTCCTACCTTAGGAGGGCAAATCCTTTCTTTTTGGTCTTCTTCTCCGGATCATCCACAGACTCCTTCTTCGGTTTGCTCTTTTTCTCCTTCTTCTTCCCTTTAGTTTTCTTCTTCTTCTTTCCGTCGTCTACGTCCAGGCGAGTGGAGCTGCTGACGAGAGTTTCTTGATCGGAGCTCTGCTCGGAGCCGTCATCGTCTGAGGAAGTGTGAAGGGCAGAGATGGCAGTATACTGTATGTGTGCAGCATGCATGTACGTTTCACTGTACTGTGAGGAATCTGACCAGTAAGCTAGTTAGTCCTCTATACTCCCAGTGCAGGGAGGAGGCCAGAGGAAAGGCTCTACACCTGGAGCAGTCATTTTCACTTGCCTTAAGTTACATTTGGCATCTATTTGCAAAATCCAAGCCAAGAACAGCATAAGTGGTTCTGTTTTATAGTTTAATGTTTCATTCAAAGTGTCAGAACACCTGCTAAGGACAGATATGTAACTTGTTTAATTGTCATTCCCTGCCAAATGTTGTCAAAGTCAGACTTGTGCAGGCAAACAAATGCAGACAGGTCCTTTTTCCATTACAAAAGTCTGTCAGTTTTAGCTCACACATAGTATCATTTCCTCAGTAATCACATAGAAGTCGAACACACAGATGTGTTTGACGTCTTTTGTGATTACTGAGGTAGAGCCTTACAAGAATTATGCTGCTGTATAATATTAAGTTCCAAAATTGCTGAGTGGATAAAATCATCTAGCATTTCATTAAGGCTAAGCACCGTCCCTTGGCAGGCCTCTGGCTCTTCTTGAGCGCCAGTGTGTTAAAAAGCCTGAGGGATGTGCCTTGGCAGTGTAGGGTCTAATTAAAAAAGGGATAGGAAATAGTCTCAAACATTTCAAAGGAACACTCTCTAAAGTTTTGTCTTGTTGTAAAGTCTTACCATCCTCAGAGGGTCCGTCGTAGGACTTGTCGATGGCGAAGCGAAAGCTCTGGTTGGCGCCCCGGACCGTGTGGGGCCCCGGGCGGTGGAAGGGCTGCTGGGCGTGGCTGCGGCTCTGCTCCCTCACCGCCGTCTGAAGGCTCTCCAGGGAGCTGGACTTCCAGAGGCCGAGGGTGGGACCCAGCGCTGCTCCAGCTGAAGGCTCTGAGACGCAGAAAGAGAGACAAGAGAGGGCGGGGGGGGGCAGTATGAGTTAGTGACTCTGGGTCTGGATATCTCAAGCTTTTCAGCTACGTTTCCCACACACACACATTCATTAATATTTTAAATAATTTATTAAATATATTGATATCTTGCAGTCACCCGGCTTTCAAGATCACCTAAGTGTAACCTGACCTTTTTGGAATGAGGCTTTAAAAAGGTTCAAACTCAGAATATGAAGCTATGAAGGTAGCAGAAAGCAGATGTGAGAGGTTGGAAGCAGGCTTGACAGAAAGAGTCCTATAGGAGCGACATAAAGGAGGTGGAGTGGTACAGGCACAGGTGAACAGACAGGCTCATGCTTAACCAAGAGAGAGGGGGAATAAATGATCTGCCACCATACAGAACTCAGGAATGGCCTCCAAATCGGGAGAGCAAGAAAGGGGAGACGGAGGAGCAGAAAGGCCCCGCTGACTCAGCAGGGGGAGGAGGGAAGATTCGAGGAAAATCCAGAGCTGTAGGAAAAACTGAGACAATTCGAGAAAGAAGTGAATGTCATGTAAGGTGTGAGGAATTGGTAACCAAGAGATGTGGATGGAAAACCCAGAACAAACCATGTATAACAAAGAAACGGTGACTTTTCAGATCAGTTACAGACACAGAACTTTCCTGTAGGGATGACTTTCTCGCATCATGGCACTCGCTGCTTAAGACATCATTTTAAAGGCTTCAAAGCTCGGAAGTAGAGCAGGAAAAAAGTGAAGCGGCAAAAGAGGAAGGGGGGCAGAGTAAGCGGCTGCCTTTTAAGTCCTAAATTGACTTTCTGAGAGGAAGTGGGATTTATAGGGAATAAGGGGTTATAAATAGAGAGGGGGTAGCGCTCAGGAATAAAACGCTCAATTTGAGAGGCAGGATTTGTGTCACAAATGTAATTACGGCTGTCCGGCTCGCAGCCTGATAGAATTAAGCTCCTTGCCAGCGCACTGCTGCACTATACACAGAGAAACTGTGTGTGTCTGAGAGCGTGGGCACATGTGTGTGTGTGTGTGTTGAGCATTTTTGGTCCAATGAAAAAAAAAAAGTCATGATACTGCCTGTGTGAGATAGTGGTTTGTGTCCTTGACGATGAAACAGGAAGTAATATGATCACTTTTGCTAGTTTGTGTGTGTGAGGCTTTGGGTGCACTCTCTCCATGCATGTCAGGCGGTGGGTGGAGGCTGGAGGTAAATGAATAATGAGGGTTTAATAGGATGGATGAGCGGGGGAGAGGTGGCCATCATCGCCAGCTCGATCCAATGGAGGGTGAAATCAGCGTTTATCACATATCGGCGCCCACTGTGCCAGCAGATGCTCTCGTGGATCCGTTCGCATCACGTCCGCCTGATTGCCACTGATTCAAGCTGGTGCACATATTTGACAAACAGCCTAACAGCCAAACAGGGCGATGCCCTTCACAGCTGTAATGCTCCTCCACCCTCCTCACTTCTGTTTGTTGATCAAAGTCCGAGGACTTATTCTGGGCGTCACGATTTCAGAAGGACAAGGCTCGGAGTAATTTGAAGGCTTGAGTGGCGATGGAAAATATCTGATACAAAGTTAAGTTCATGCATGAGTTAATATAAACTCCTTTGGTGGGAACTTTGTGATTTCAGCCTTAGCAGACCATCTACATGCACAACAACCTTTATAACACAGGACAGGACAAAAAACTAAAAGCAGAATAGGGTCTCTTTAAAAGGAAAACATCAAACGATAATCAACATTTTTGTTACTATAAAACAATACTTTTTAACTTTTGATAGATGTGTGGCTTCTGTGAAATCTGTAGTAAGACTTCCTTAATGCTGAAAATGTTTTTCTGAAAACAATGAACATGCCAATTACCGCTTTAAATGGCGTTTGCATTTCACACTAAACGCCCACTCAGAAGCCCACCCTGTAGCTGTATGCACAACAATGGGCACATGCCAACATCCAGCTGCACACACACACCTCTCAACATGCTGTGTACAGTACATTGTTCCTTTAGTGAAGGCTGAGCAGTGAAGTGTTTGCCTGGAACGTAGCCTTGGGCTCCTGCTGTGCTGACAGCGCTGCAGGATGAACACCGCTCTATTTTCTATTCTTTAAAGGTGTCACCTTAAAAGTGAGAGTGAGACACAGCTGCAACCTGTGAGGGGCAACAAACTCATTCTCTCCTATTGTTTCATGGGTTAAAAATAAATCAATAATGATATTCTGTGTGAATAGTTTTCTCACCACTTGCGAACCAAAATTGCCTGCACACAACTTCAATTATCTCAACCAATGAACGAACACAAGGATAAAGACAAATCAGGCTTAGTCATACCGACCATTTCTGAAGTATTCATACATCAATCAGATGTATGCACACATACTGTACACATGTGTCTCCACACACAAACACACACTGCAGAGCCCTAAATACTACACCAAAGGGCTGCAGGGCTTTTTGATTATACTTTTAAATAGTTGTTTTTTCTATTAAATATGAATAACGCTAATTTTCGAATGTCTTGTCCATAACTCAAATATAATCAGAGAGGAGAAAATAAAACTACAAAAGATTCTCATTTAAGAGTCTAGAATCTTTTTCCATAAAAGTGCACAAAAAACGAATAAAAATGTTATGGGGACTTCTTTTTAGAAAACTAAATCAATTCTACTGCATCTCTCATATCCAATCAACTTGTCTTATTTTATTAATTAGAATGGTCATTGTTGCAGCAGTCAAAAAACACACACACCCACCCCAATTTAAACCCTGTGCACACAGTGTCTCAGCGGGTTCTTAACACTTGCCCATCAACTGGACTACAATGTGCTCCACAGCGAGCAGCGCTGCAGCACACTGGCTGAAAGGTTGCCACGGTTACAAGAAAGTGCCCCCTCCATCAACACCGCTGGAGGGGGGGGGGGGGTGGTGGTACAGAGGTGACGATGAGTTGCCAAGGAGACACTTTAGCTAACAGTGAAAAACACACACACACACACACACACACACACACACACACACACACACACACACACACACACACACACACACACACACACACACACACACACACACACACACACACACACACACACACACACACACACACACACACACACACACACACACACACACACACACACACACACACACACACACACACACACACACACACCACACACACACACACACACACACACACACACACACACACACACACACACACACACACACACACACACACACACACACACACACACACACACACACACACACACACACACACACACACACACACACACACACACACACACACACACACACACACACACACACACACACACACACACACACACCACATCTTGCACATCCAATCTCAGGACAGGCAAATAAAACATTGTGTAAAACAGGCACCGACCTGCAGCCTTCTATAAAAACCCATGTCACACACACACACCTGTAAAACAAAGCCTGCTTTAAGTGTGGCCCTGTTCCTCAGAGGTTACTGAATCTAATCCAATAGAAGCGTTAAACACACCGTTACCAGACGAGAACGGCCCCTTCCTCTGTTACACCGTTTCCATAAAAGCTCAAGAGGAGCCTTACACATGTTGAATTACAATAGCCATTAACAAATCTCATCTCAATGAATGTTTATGAATGGATTTAAGTCCTTTTTTAACTACACGGAGAAATGCACAAAGCACATAAAGATCTCTCATGTGGCCGACCCTCTTGGCTTCACCTTAGATTAAATGTACTGAATACGGGCTTTTGAAGATTTACTGCAGCCAACCTCTCTGATGACATATTTGACGTCTGTGGAGTAAAAACGCACAAGTGGCATGACGCATATGGAGGCATTATTCAAGTTTTCAAATGGTTTCTACGGAAGATACGCAGGTACTTTAAAAAGGGTAAAAGTCCTTAAAAATAGGAATAATGTAGACTATTGTCAGTTTTGTCCTTTAAACAGTTAATAATGTTTCGTCACAGCGGTGGAAAACAGAACGCCATTACTGCTTCAAATGTCTTCCCATCATACGACAAACTTCACTCCAAACTAAATCACTTCCGACCACTGTTCATCCGGTCAAAGCAAATCCAATCCATGTTATAGCCAATCAAAACTCCACTCCAATTAAAGAGCTGTCCGATCATTAGGCATCCCTGCGTCTCTGTCTGACTGCACTCAGCTGCATCAGAGGCTGGGTGGAGGCGCTGCTCTGCCAGTAATTGGGTTTAGCTGTTTGGATGTATGAGAGAGGGGGGACATATGGGCCGTATGTATCCAGCCTGCGAGTAGATGAATGGCTTTAATAACTGGAGGGGACTTAAAAGGCCATTTCATAATTACTGCTTACCTCTGCTGGATCACCGCAGCGCAGGGGGCTGGCAGGGTATGGATGGGGGCTGGAGCGCGCTGTGTGGAGCGGGACATGTGCCATTTGTACTGTAAACGTGCAGCAGTGGGCAATCAGGGGGAACTGCTGAGTCTAACATTGAAAATACCTGGTTCAAAACTGACTTTTGGATCACTTACTTGCACCAAATATGCAGAATTTTAGACCTGATATGACAGGGGAACACGAAAAAATAAGCCTTAATAGAGTCATGGGCAATTAGACGGGATCCAAAAAAGTGGTAGCCTCGAACACACCCCAATACAGAGAGAACAGGCAGAGTTAATGAGCAGCTACAGTCAGAGAGAGCAGCACCCTGTGTCACTTCCATAACTTCACACACTGCACCTTGTTGCCTAGAGGTCTCAGGTGACAATGTGAAACAAAGCAGACTTGGCTCAGAAAAGGGAAGGCAAGCTAAGGAGGCAGAGTTACACGGGCACACAAACAAAGCGTGTGAAAACAAAACAGAGGCTTCAGAGCTGGCAGGGAGCCGGCTGGTTCTTAAGTCTCATTGTGCAGAGAGAGAAACAACGGAAGAGGCAGTGCAAACGATCATCAGAAAACACACGTCTTAACACAAGGCTGCAATGCTTATGTGTGTGTAACGTGTGTGTGTGTCCCAGGTGTGTTGTAAGAGGGCACTAGCTAGCAGGGGAATTGTTAGACTCTAAGGGAGAAAAATGAGGGGATGAATGAAGGCATATCCGTCCATTACTCCTCTGGTGATCTCACACACGTTCACAAAATACACTAAAAGGGGGATTTTCTCGTAGAGGAAACACCCGAGACTGGAGCATGTTCAGCATAATCACATGAGGCTGGAACAGCAGCGGAGGATTGGAAGAGAGAATAACAAAAAAGGATGAGCCCGTTGAGATAGAGAAGGAGACGGAGAGAATAATCAAGACAGAAGCGACCAGGAAGATGAAAGGCAAAAAAAGGGAAAATTGACAATGGAGACTCCTAAGACTGGAGAATGATGGGAAAGAGAGAGGGGGGACAGCGTGAGCAAGTGATGGAGCTGGAGGGAAGTGGAGCGCTCCTCGCAGCCAGAGAGAAAAAGGGTTTTAGCCAGATTAAAGAAGCCAGGCAGGCCTCTTAAGACCATCCGCCTAATGAAATATGTCAAAGCCCATAAAGAAACTGAGGCCATTTAGGGAGGAGGGTGGGGCGAATGCACTGCGTCAGCAAAAATGAAAAACACGCAAAAGCCCCGTCGATACACATTAGCCAAGACGTCAAAGGGGGAGATGAATAAGAAAAAGGGAACGCTGTATATCAAAAGGGTTACGGGCGCTGATCAGAAATGCCAGGAAAATCAGGGCAAGGAGGGAGGAGAAGGAGGAGGAGGGGGAGGAGGAGGAGAAGCCACTTGTGTGAGCGCTGAGTGGGGGGGATTTGAGGTCACCAACAGTGCTCGGGTTATTTGTATTCCGCAGGCAACCGGCTTAGTTGGCTTGTTGCAGGTGGATTTAAGAGATCGGTGTACGTGTGTGTGTGTGTGTGTGTGTGTGTGTGTGTGTGTGTGTGTGTGCCTGTCTTCCAACATCAGGACTGAAATGCTAGTCATGATTCCCCTCCTCTTATATAAGCCTCGTTGCAGTGTCTATATATACAGCGGCTGCTCTAAATGAGACGCTGCCGAACTCCACAATTAAAATCTTCTGCAGTCCGACTGAGCATGCTCGCTCTCTCCAGCAACACTCAGATGTATAATCAGGCTCAGAACAATCACACTGTGCCACTGAGGAAAGATGGAGCAACTTCTATGTGACTCAGTGGGAAGTCATGGTGGCCTTACCTGCTCCTATCACAGCACAAACTGCTCCGACATGCAGCCGCGGTGCTTTCAAAAACAATATGGATTTAGGGCATTTGCTAAGACATGTTTCTTAGTTTGGTGTTTGTTTATATTGTATGGGACAAATAGTCTTTTAAACAATGTAAAGACATAACAAGTCAATCGATAAAGTGTAAAACAATACTGTAAAACAACGACTTTGCTTCACTCTTTTGGCTGTAGAAATGAGACGGATATGTAATATTGCCTTCAGATTTGCTCCATCTCCTTTAGTCAGAAATGTAAAGTGCTTCCATTGTTGGGAGTGAATCATATATATCCTTTGAACCACTACTGTGAAATGCCTCAGTAAAAGCAAACTATACTTTATATTGTACCTTTAACTAGACTTTTCTCATATAAAACAAGAAAGGTGGTGGAGTAACTGGAGCAGATTGTGATGCTATACGGCGGCTGTCAGCTGGGCGAGGATTGAGCGCTGTGGGCCTGCTGACCTGGACGGCTATAAAGCAGCGAGAGCTCCGACACTAAGTGCTTCACAACTCAACTTTGTCAGCCGGGTGCGGAGGGAGGGAGGAAGAGGGGGCAAAATGGGAGAAAGGAATCAAGAAAATGCATAAGAATAGAGGAGGACAAAATGGGACTTATTTAAGTGTGTAAGAAAAAGAGAAAAGTCTCAGATTGGAGCAAAAGAGGTATGCATGTTTTTAAAATAAAAAACGTACCGTTCCTCTGCCCCATTGATCCCATGTTGCTCTCATCCGCCACTGAAAACAGACAACAACACCGTTAATAACCCATAATAGTGCCTGCTACACATACTTTAATATGGAGCAGCTTTGTGTTCAGTGTAAATGGTTATAATGCGGGTTGCTCCCTGCAGAAGAAGAATCAGACGGAGAGTCAAAATGAGACCGACAGAAAAAGGAAATTAAACCAGAAGAAAACCACAAAGAAAGAGTGATGATATTGTGCTCGTGAGAGAAAATGAGAACAGATAGAGGTGAGGGAATGAGAGAAATAATATAGGGGGGACAAGAAGAAACCCCCCCACCTCCACCTAATCTAACTAAACAGGACTGGGACGCGCCGCCACAGGCTGGGATACAATAACAGGTTTTCATTACGCTGCTTTTTCTCTTAAAGAATCCTTTTCATTTTTTTATGAGGTCAATTTCCCCGGCGGGATAGAGAGAAATGAGAGGAAGGGAGTTATGGAGGGACGGAGGAGTACGAGAAAACAAGGATTGATAGATGGACGCGATAAGGTGTCCGGACATCAAAAGAGCTTGCTAAATAAAATCCTGCACAGAAACATCTGTAGCTACCAAGACAAAGAAATACTTTCCCTGTGCACACGAGCAAGATAAATGAACGTTTGGAGAAGAAAAGCTATTCCAGGCGATATGGACCAGCCCGATAATGAAAAGCTAACTTTTCTGTCGAGGAAAGATAGAAGCTTTGTCTCAAAATGTAGAAAAACCTTATAGTGTTATATATATGCACTATACCTGATAACTGTATCCTGGAAGTGAGTTCAATGAAAGTCTTAATGCGCTTCGGAGGCTGGTGGACTATCAGGGCTAAACTCCATTTGCTCTTTTATGGATCCATACTGTCCCTCTATTACACAAACAATAACCTGTAACACTGCTGGGGAGATTGTTTTTTTATTATACGCCATATTGGAGCATCATGGTCTGCCAGTTAAGAAATACAAAGCATTAAGAGATGCAGACTTCTCGAGCTGTTACTCAATGAAATTTGTTTTGTGTTAAAAGCCCTTTATGTTCATTTTCGGGTTCGTATTTGTATTTTGTTCATCGACTGTGACATGCTTTAATGTTCAAAAAGATCCCTATCCTAAAAGCTCAGATGTTGCAATGCACTTTGAGCATCTTAAAGCCAATATAGGCAGACCATTTCCCATAACAGACCGTCGCTTTGTCGTCTAATAAATGCATTAGTTCCCATTATTGCTAGTCCAAATCGTATTTGTTTTACTAAGTCAAAAGTAAGAGAGCAGAAACATGTTTTCCGTTTGCTTCCAGGCACTGGTGGTTCAGCTGTAGAATCAGTGACTCGACTGTTCACCTCTGCATCAGCAGGCGGTGTGTGTGTGTGTCTGTGTGTGTGCGAGTGGAAGCCCTGAGTCAACAGACTATTTGCTAAGGCATCCAGGGTTAATAAAGGAAGCTCACCTCGTTCTGTCAAGTGGCGTTTAATAAAAGCTAACCTGCACTGCGGCTGAAGCTCAGATACAAGCAGGCGTAGAGACTGACATGTGGGAAACCCTCCAGAGGAAGGAGAAGAAAAAGCTCTTTAAATATAAAACGTGTAGACAGGGTCAGCATCTCAGGGCTCCTATGTGATCCTGTCATCTTTACACACACATACACACACACATACTGCTTACTAGCCATGTACTTTGGACAGGGAAGAGATGGACAGAAGCAGGGCGATAACACAGAAACAGATTGAAATGGAGGACGGCCAGAGATGGAGATAGAAGCCAGAGAGGGGAGGCAGATAGGGCTGCTTATTGGAATGGCTCCTCAGTGGGATGGAGGGAGTGTGTGTGTGTGTGTGCGGACCACCCTTGTCCATAATGAAAGCCAATCAGCTTGGGTGGCAGAGGCGTGTGCTGCAGGAAGAAAGCCAATCCACTGAACCTAATGAACCGCGATTGGAAATCAGAGAGAGGCAGAGAAGAAGAAGAAGAAAGTGCTGAAGGAGATAAACAAAGATGGAGGGAACGCTGAGGGAAAGAAATATCCTGATAACAAAGTATCAGAAAGTAAGAGATGGAAAAAGATTGTAGGGAAAAAGAGGGGGGTACGGGGGTCAGCTCGGGTTAATACGAGGAAATAAGCCCCATCGTTCTCGCCTTCCACTCACACGGTGAGATTGCGTCTCGTTCACACACAAACACACGACACACACCAGACGGCGTGTCCTTGCAGCTCGTTGGAAAGCCCCCGGGGTTTATGAGTTCAGGAGGTCGATCCCCTCAGGCCGCAGATAATAGGGGAGGGGGTTACGTATCACAACAAAGAAATGTAGTGATAAGAGCATGTGATAGTGTTGTGGTTGTTTGTGTAGACTTACTCCTTGATTGGACTCGTATGTTTCGGTTGGGTTTGCGTTTTCGCTTCGGAAAATGCTTTCAAGCTGGCGAACAAGAGCTCCTTTCATTGATGAAGAGCTTTGTGTGTGTGTGTGTGTGCGTGCGTGTGTGTGTATACTGACCCATGTCCATGCTCTTGGATCCTCTGTTGCGAGGTCTGTTGTCGTCTGCGTTCTCGTGACGTTCCTTCTGAAACTCACTGCAAAACAACAGTTTCAACAGATCATTTTGTATCAATATTCCCTCTTAAAGGGGCCCTATTCTTCTCATTGTCAGGTTCATATTAAGTGTTTCTACTTTAATGTTCAAAAAGCTCTTTATTTTTCTCATACTGCTTGTGCTGCAGTGTGTGGGAGAGACACTTTGGGATTGTAGCCTTTGCAGACCATTTACATGCACAACAACCTATTTAACACACTACAGGAACGGGAAAAAGCATAATAGGGTCTCTTTAAATCAGTGCAGCAGGAGTGCAAAAGTATTTTTAGTGACTTGCATCACCCGAACAAAGAGTACATGTGATTTAAAGCCCACAAACAAATTCAATTTCCTCGTCTCCAGATGGCACGATTCAGTAGAACAATAGCATCTCTATTGAACATACAGCAAAACAAGTTACTGACGCCAGACTCTGACCACAGGACACACACATTCAGAAACCCTTACTTACATGTATCATAGCTTTTTCTAAGCCTCTTACAGAGTTTACTCCTTTGGGCTATCACTATAATTAAGTATGCATAATGCAAATAGGCTATTGCAATTAGCCTGTATGATCTAAATCAGGGGTCGGCAACCTTTTTGATATGAAGTGCCATTCTAAAAAAAAAAATGTATCAGCGTGCCGACGATCGTGAATTATCAACGGGGGGGGGGTGTTGAAGAGCTCGACGAAAACACTCGTGAAAAGTGATGTTTAAAACTCAGTTAATGGGGCTCATTCACTGGCGCTTCCACAAACAACAACCAACATAATTGTTACATTCAAATGAAGTAGCCTACATTATTCAAGTTTACATTAACTTTGGATAATAACACGGGAGAAATGAGCGGAAGCGCTCTCTTTTCCTCTCTCCCCCTCTCTCTCTCTCTCTCCTGACAGCCTGCCAGTATCTCAAGCAGCTCACTGATCCAGTAATGAGTGACAGTGAAGAATAAATATATTTATAACTAGTTCCAAAGGTAGATCAAATAGCTAAGTGTGTTAGGTCTAACTCTTGTGTGTTCTGCTCCGCTCACCGGTCCGTCACAGCGGGTGGAGCTGCAGGATTTCTGCTTCACACACGTTGCATACCGCTATTTTATTGTCTTTTTCGGACACTTAAAATACTGCCAGACTGGTGAAGCGATTTTGGCGAGCTTGTTTTGCCGCACACAGAGAAAAGTGTCATGTATGTTACGTCTCGCAATCGGCCTTTTTGAGTGGGGCTGCGTTGCGTGCATGGTTTCCTTCTGCAGGTAACGGGGAGACGCGCTCTGGCGGCGGTCTCGTTCAGGATCCGAAAATAAAATAAATATGTTGTACACTTATTCCACTTATTCCTAGTGTGCCACTGGTTACGGTGCCGCGTGCCGTTGGTGGCACGCGTGCCAGGGGTTGCCGACCCCTGGTCTAAATAATGCATGTAATATTGAGTGTAATGACTCTGCTCTATCTCATAACACAGCGGCACATAATAAGAGTGCCATTAGAATATAATAACTGTGGCCCAGAGTGTAGTGCAACATGCTGACGGTGCAGGTACCTGTGGCGGGGGGGAGTTTGGGTTGAGTCTCTGTTCATTTCCTCCACAGAGCCGGGGGAGGGGGGCGGGGGGAAGCCGCCGTCGTCGTAGTCCTCGTCTTCGTTGCCGTAGTGACCGTAGCTGCCGTTTGTGGTCGCAGCGGGAAACGAAGCTGAGGAGGAACAAGAAACTGTTTAAACTCCAAACTTGGAATAGGTGTTTACGTGACGCTCCTAATGCCAGTGTGTGTATGATTTCTGAATATTGTGCGTCATCCTTTTGAATTAGGTGCACACAGAGGGATGTTTACATATTGACAGTATGAAAATCAGTGTGTTGAGGATCAATACAGAGCACATCATTTCCAAACAGATGCCACCATCCCCCCACTGTAAATCATTTGTGTTATCTGTATAACATGAGTGTAGTGCCAGTCTGATGGAGAAAAGCATCCCAGAGGGTGAGGAAAGGGGAGATGAGATAAAGAATTAATTTAAAAGAGTTTGTTAGTCTCTTTTTTTCTTGCACAATACTCTGAATGCAAATACGGCCCACTTAGAAGCCGTTTCATCAGCTTAATGATTCCAAGGTCAGATCTTTTGCACATGAAAAGCGAGCGCCGCGTTCGGAGAAAAGAGGAGAAACACAGTTAATGACTTCCCTTTCTCCCGCTATGAATATGCAGCGAGGAAACAGATATAAAGGGAGCCTGGGAAAGGTGTGTTTTGTAAAAATGCGATGTCAGGAGCGTTGGCTGGGTGTCACACACACACACACACACACACACAGGCTGACAAACACAGTGTGTGTACACGCTCAGAGGCAGATAACGTGCGTACACAAACACTCACAGCCTCATGTTGACTATCTGACAGCTCAAATAGACAAATATTGTGTGGCTCACCACTTCCAGAATTGACGTAGTTGTTGTTGTTTGCCATCGTCGGATTGAGACCCCCGTTCATGGTGGGCTCCGTGTTGGGGACTCGAGGCGGCCCCTGGTGCGCACTGTGGCCCCAGGAGTCCTGTGGACAAGGAAGAGCAATGATGAGAATGGTTAATATGCTAACAATGTCCCAAATTAAAAAGGTGAAAAGTTGATGATGTTGCCTCACACATCAGAAGATTAGTCATTTATTTTAATACCTAGCAGGTATTCCTTTTGTTTATCTAATTCCAGCCAATGTTCTGCAGACATATACAGAATTTAATTCTAAGCAATAAGGCGTGAGGATGATAGGGAAACATGTGAAATAAGTGAATGGTTCATTACATGATCATAATAACCTGGCTCGCCCACCTAGTTCTAAGATTAACGGCTGTAAAATATATGGAGAACATTATTGCGGATGCTCTTCTGTTCACACTAAGCAAAGTGAAGATAGGGTAAATATTTAATTGGAAGACTTAAATATAAATTATGTCTTTGTATTGTTAGGTTATATTTGTGTATGTACAGTTGTGAGGGTTAGGTTTGAAAGCAGCCTTTCATTTGTTATTCCCCCTTTAACTATTCTGCATTAATATAACAGGTATACATTTTGGACTAAAGCGTGTTATATTTTCTAGAGAAAGAGAATTTGTAGTTCAATCCGACATACACCTACTATGCCAGAAAGGAGGATTGTACATATATTATGTAGTAGGTACATCTCGCAATCAATCAATTATGAGACACCTCAGACGGTGATGTGGGAGCTTTGAGGAAACAGATTTAGAACAATCCTCTGGGGGGTGGGACAGCGTGGGGGATGAGGAAAATATCACAAAGTAGAGAGTTGATCATAATTGAAGGAAGACATGTGTCATCCATTCAGACAAAAGACGTTTCCTTAATGTGTAAAGGCAGAGAGACGTTGTCATGAATTAAATATCTACACACAGCACTGTGCCTGAGTTTTATTTTTGATAGGGTTGGCAAGAGGAAGTGAACTTTGCACATGCTGTGTCTTACAAAACATTTGGGATACAATAAGTGTGGAGTAATACCAGTGTTTTTAGGTCTGCTATCCTGATCTGCATGACATCTATTTTATTATATTATTCAAGAACATTTGCTAATTAATTAACACAAAAAACAGATTTGACCAATTACTTGGAGATTTTAATTGCAATGTCAGAAAAAAACTGCTCAAAATCCTACTTCCATACTTTTTATACTATTTATTTTATACCAATTAAGGTTTTATTTTTAGATCTATGAATCTAAAGTCTTTTGTAAGGGTCTGCGGGGACCCTGTATATATTTCTATTCAGTATTTTTGTCGCCTCAGGCACAAAACTGACTTCAAAACTGTAAGTGCAAAAACACGGCCATTCTCTTCATGTGCTCGATTGGAAACGCAGTACTTAAGACAACCCTGAGACAGGCATGTTATCGACAGCACTACAAAGGACCCCCCTAATGCCCCCACCCTCCAACATATAGAGATAGGGACTTGAATAACTGGTGGAGGATGAAAGAAGCCTGCTCTGGTCAAAGAGATGGGATCTACAGCTGTCACACACACACCTATACATTCAAAGAGAAATAATCCTTAGAATAATGAAAGGTGTAGCGATGTATATCTCCGTCATATCAAAGCGTTGGGTGTACGCACAGTGTCCCTGGGGTATCATTAGTAGCTACCATACGTGTTAATATATCACCACATCTGAGCTGTCAATCACTTTGAGCTCATATATGTGTCTACACAATTCTGACAGCTTTTCTACATGAGACGTAAATCACATCGTCTCCATCTCCGCCCGTCCGTCTCCACCCGCTGCGTCTCGCCCCCGGCTTTTGAAGCCAGACAGGCAGTCAGATATCTTAATCCCACAACAATAAGTAAACAGTGGGGGGGGGGGGGGGGGGGGGGGGCATCTATGCAGTCAGCCCCAACCTACAGCTGCATACAATAGACTTCTGAGAGGCTTAGCCCCTGCCTCCACCCTACTGTGTCCCCCACCCCACCCATATTACACTCCACTCAGGATGGAAAACAAAGAAACAGGGAAAGAAATTAAACAAACACAGAAATTATTTTGTCACAGGTACTTCGAACTGCACTTACCTGAATGACACATGCTAAATTAAGTTGACTACACTGAATGTGATTTAATAATAGTTTCAGTTAAGCGTTTCAATAATGTTTTATAAGAGATCTTATTGTGGCTTTAAAAATAACCTTTCAGTGTGATCTCATTTTCCTGCCGTCCATTGTAATATTAGCCAGAAATGAATACTACTCAAAATAGAGTTTCCTTACAAGTAAATCGACATTTGTTTTTGTATTTGTGCTATTAAAAGCAACATTTACCCTGCTGTTGAAAATGTCAGGGACCCAAATCATCCAAAATAAGTTTAAATGTGACTAACAGAGAACTTTGTGTTATTATAATTAGGATGTAGGGTCATATCCTTAATGGAAATCTAACTCTAGACAGACAGTTGGAGATGGGGGGGGACGCTGAGGGGGCTGTGCTTTAGGGAGCGCTTGTTTTATCACGCTGCTTCACCCTGCCACCAGACAGGCTGGGTGGGGATGAGGCTCTTCAGATATACAGTGAACCTTGAACTGGCTTTGATAGCATTCATCTGCAGGCTTGGATAACTTAAACACAAACACACACACACACACTGATGGGAGTGTGGCGTGGAGGAGATGGAAACGCCACAATGGGCAGGTCAATGGCACTAACCCTCCCGTTAATACTCCCTCTCTCACTCAGCATCTGCTTTAACTGCTGCGACACATCTTTAAGAGCGTCTGAAATAATCAGTCGCGGTTCAACGTGGAGCTAAAAAGACAGAAAACGGCGATTTTTCACCACCTGTCATAATTCAGATCGTCCATTTGTGCTGCTTTTTGAACATTACTTTAACGTCTTGTGCGACGTTGGGATTTTAATGTTGCTTGCAAGGGAGTAAAGGAACTGCCATCACACTTTCTTTTTTAACAACCACAGAAGGTAAAAATAAGCAAAGGTTGACACATTCCACGCACAATTATCACACTGAGGAAACGTGTTCACAGCTCTGTGGAATATCTACTCATTATTCCTGAAATATGTTCATTTGATATATATCTGTGAATGTGCGACTGTTAATGTGATAAAAAATGTAATTATTTTGGTGCATCGGTACAGTACGTTCAAAGAATGAATCATGTTTTCCATATGTCCTGGTTTCGACGTGCAGTAACAGAGAATACAGAGAGACTGAAACAGAAGGAAAAAGGTCCAAAAAGTCTTTAATAAAAGTGGCGGAGGTGCAAGAGGAGAAAAGACCCAACAGAGAAACAGAGAGGCATGCAGGAGGCTTCAGATCAGCTTTATTTAACAGAGGACAAACAAGCAGGTGAGACAGAAGAGCAGGATACATTCCCTTAAAAAAACGTGAACATAAAAAAGGAAAACTTTATACAAATAGACAAAAAAGCACGGAGCAGATAAAGCAATAACAGTGAGGAGGTTTGAAGGGAAACTATGAAAGAATAATAACTTTAGTGAGTTAAGACTGATGTGACAGAAAGGAGGCTGCACAGAGGGAAGTATTGAGCTCATGGGTAATATTTTAAAAAGAGTGAAAAGTGAATGCTGCGACAGTTAGTGGAGTTGGCACGGAGAAAAGCTTTCAGCCTGATTAATATGCTTCCACATCATCGATCATTACTGTATTTACACTCGGACGATTTGGTGCAAAAAGTGGAGGAAGTGAAAAATGTCAAATTACATTATCGAAACTATTAACAACTTTACAAAGATTTTGATTAGAAAATTGATATCTTCTTTATTCCTGATAAAGGTCTAGAATAGAAATATTTAAATATAAAATGTTGCAAGTGATAGATTGTGCGAAAGCCTGTTTCTATCCACTCCTGCCTCTGCTTTGCACCCGTCCAATGAAGCAGATATGCCAGGTAATTTTTCTGCACACATTTGATGGATTGTTATCTTTTCAAAGTGTAGGAAATATTTACATTTTTGCACTATTCAGATCAGTGTGCACCCGCAAGAGCTTTACAACGTTTAGAATTTGCAGCCAGAATGTCACCTGCACCCCTTTTGCAATGCATATACTGCACACACACACACACACACACACACACACACACACACACACACACACACACACACACACACACACACACACACACACACACACACACACACACACACACACACACACACACACACACACACACACACACACACACACACACACACACACACACACACACACACACACACACACACACACCACACACACACACACACACACACACACACACACACACACACACACACACACACACACACACACACACACACACACACACACACACACACACACACACACACACACACAGTGTCAGAGCTGCATGTGTCTGGTGAGCGCTCTGTTGTGTGCGTAGTTGTGTGAGTGTGCGTCGAGGTACCTGTCTGCAGAGGTGTGTGTGTTTCTATTGTGTCTGTGTGTGGGTATCCTGCTGTGTGTGGGCGGGTCTCCGTACATCTGCCCTGCCATCGCCCTGATGTTCTCCGTGTATCTCTGAGAGCTGTGTGGGGGGTCCGGTGTGCGGCTACGTGCTAGCCTGACCTTGTGTGTGTGCGCGTTATCCGGCCTGTCGTGGCGGTGTGTCTCTGCGAGCGCTCGGCTGTGTGTGTACCCGTAATGGTAACTTTCCCGGTTTAAGTTTGTGGGGAAGCCGCTTAGCGTCTGGCTGTGAGAAACAAACCCAAACTCGTACTGTGAGGCCGGTCTGAACTCGTCTTTGTGTGCGTACCCCCCCTCATCATCACTATCTTTTTGCGCCAGGCCAAACGTGTAACCACTACTCCTCTCCTTCTGATTAAGACCATAGGTGTATCGGGTGTGTGTGTCCCCCGGCCTCTGTGTGTATCGCTGCATGTGGCTGAGGGACAGCGGCTCAGACGCTCTCCTCCTCAGCGTGGGGAGGAGGGAGGAGGAGCGGCTTGGGGGGGGCGGCTGCTGCTTCTGGGGGGGGCCGTCACCTGCTCGTACCTGATTGTTGGAGCCCGTATAGTTGTACTGGGGATGGGCGGAGGAGCCATTGGAGTTTGGTGCCGGGCTGGCCGTCTGAGAAAGCAAAATCAATTGGAGAAAAATGTAACTATTTTTTCTTTAAAGCCAAACCATGAATATCCTATTAATATGAATGGACCCATTCATATATTGTTATATACATATTATATATTGTAGTACAGTGTGCACGTTTTTTACTGTTTATACAAATATGAATAAGGTCTCTTTTATATTGCTGACATGCATATAGGGCGGATGCCTCCAGTTTGTCCAGTGGAGCATATCTTCACATCATCACAACAGGCGACAGTAATGATCCTAATGTGGCTGATGTGTGTCATTGATTCTGCTGTCAAAACTCTGGTAGCTTCTTCTGAATATTCTTTGAAAAACATCAGGATGAGCGGAGAATTTCATAATGCATAAGCATCCCTTAATGTTTCATGTAACCAAAATCCTCTAACCAAACTCAGGGAGGCTGAACATGCAGCTCCACATCCAGCAGAGCCTCCAAAGAGAGGAACTGACAGGAGCACAGTCTGAGGATATGAAGAAAGAACTCAACTAAACATATTTAACACAAGTATGCTACTTTAAATATTCATTTTAAGCATGTATTTATGATAACACAAGCAAGATATACTTGAATTCTCTCAGTTGATTTCTGCAAAACTGAGAAGACGCCCAATGATGCAAAACTTTACAAAATCAAGCCAACATGACATCAAAATGTAATTCTCCTCCATAAAAGAGTCTGATTTCCAATCCAATCATCTTGAAAAATGTAGAAAACACACTCGTACACCCGTAAAACATTGCCTGTGTGGGATACGCCTCTCCAAAACCATGATATTCCAGAGAAATGTACGGAGTAGGTGACAGAGCAGAGATTTCATCTGTACCTGTCTGGGTGCTCGGAGCACCACCAGCTGGATGGTGCCTCTGGCGTTTCCCTCTGACGACATCGAGTGTCTCAGCGTCTCCATGGCAGCGTGGTTGGAGCGTCCGAGCAGCGATTCGCCGTTTACCGCGATCATCTGATCGTTCACGCTCAACCGACCATCCTGTTGGGAGAGGTTAGCAGCATTAGCATGAGGAGGATAGTAGAGAAACACCAGTACAACACACATTTGTAAGTAATACTTATGTGTGTTGTACATACTTGAAACACAGTGATGTTAACGGGAGAAGAATCTAACTTTTTTCAGAATAAAAGCTCATATTTATTTTTTAATGTTATCTATTTGCACAGTAAATAAATGCAGCATTACCAGGCCTTTTAAAGATCTTCTTATCTGTTCATATCACTAATGTTAACGCCTCATAACAAATTAATGATGTGAAGATGCAAGGATGGGGAAAAGAGCTCAAATCCTCAGTAAAATAAGACACAAGACTGGTCACACCATTTTTAAGAGGGGATAAGAGGAGAGGTGTAAAATGAAATGTGTGTGTGAGAGAATAATAAAGAGAGAGAGAGAGAGAAAATGTAGTAGAAATGGAAGAAGGGGGGAAGGCAGGAAAATGGAAGAGTTAGCAATCTACTGAGAGCGGGAGAGCCATGATAAATACATAGAGCAGCTAATGGAATAGCCTCGGTGGGCACTAAATCACTTCTAAGTGTTTTAAATAGCAGCCTCTCATGGAGAGAAACACAGAACGGTGCCCTGGAGGGAGAGAGGGAGAGGAGAGGGGAGAGAGAGAGGGAGAGGAGAGGGGAGAGAGAGAGGGTGAGTGGGGGGGTCAAATAAGGAAAGCAATGCAGAGGGCGATAATTTAAAAAAAGAACAATAACCATGAGACACTAAAGACTCTCTTTGAGTGTGTGTGCAGAGTCATGATTGCTCTATTATGGTCAACGATGACCTTTGACCCCATCTTATTAACAAGGCACCATCAGGTCTGGCCTCAATGCAGACTGGGATGATGGCAACACCAACACACAACACACACACACACACACACACACACACACACCCACACACACACACACACACACACACACACCACCACACACACACACACACAACACACACACACACACATCACCACACACACCCACACACACACCACACACACACCACACACACACACACACACAAACACCACACACACACACCACACAACACTCACACACACACACACACACACACACAAATCAAGATGTGTTGTCATGAAAAATTGATGTTTTGTGCCAAAATCAGTCGTGTCTGTGATTTTCCTATTAACATCTCCTCTCCGCCCTAGATGTAAATTTTACATTTTGTTTTTTCCTTTTAGCTTTGATATGATGGTATGACAGGATCAGGGTGAAGAGCCAGGGAAGAATTTTAGGATATAATTGAGGGCCCCGCGGCCCACGGCAGCAGCCTCCACACACTCTTTAATGGAAATAGGGTTAGATCTCTCCATGACTCTTACCTCGCTCTACCTCCCTTCTTCTGGCTGATTGTGTGCGTGTGAGACTCGGGGGGCGCCCGGGTTCCCTCCTCTGCACCGAGAAGTCTCATCAGGCTGGGCCCTCAACTGCTTTACATCGACACCGAGGAGGACACACACACACACACACACACACTTATGCATTGTGTTCATGCTGAGTGTCTCCACTTTTCAATTTCCATCTCTCTTTTGTTCGATACCGCTCATTTCTTCCCTCCCTCCTCTCACTCCTGCTGTCTCTCTTTCAATGGTTTTCCTCCCTCGCTACTGTCCGTCTCTCTTCCTCCGTGTCTCTCTTCCTCTTATGTGGTATCTTGTCCCAGAAACCTGTTTCGCAGCCAGCCGGAGATCTTACTATCCGCGTCGGCAGCTGTCTGAAAGAAACTACTTCTGAAGGCACTTTGGGGAGCTGCTGTCTAGCCGCTCCTGATCCCAGACCAGTTTATCTGGTACGCCACACTCGTCTCTGCGCCTCCTCGTCCTGCGGTGCAGATCTGGGAGCAGCATCGAGGGGGACGAGGACTTGTGACGGGCAGATATTGAGGCCAATTGGAGGGATCTCCAAAGTGCTGAAACGGGATGTTTTTCTCTCCTGATGCTCTCACAACTTGAAGTGAGCGCTGAGTGATTTAGATAAGGCCGCTGCAGCGCTGAGGCGGCGAGGCCACTGGAGGTCAATGGGAGTCAAAAGGCCGAGGGAAAGCCGGGCAGGGGGAGAAAGACAGGAAATGAGATGAGAGGCGAGTAGAGGAAGAGGAGAAGAGAGGAAACGACATCGTAAAGAAAGGGGGGAGAGTGTGGACAGATGAAGGAGAAAGAAAAAGATCAAGAAAAAGGCTTCTTGAGAACCTTGACTAGATAAAGATTTGGTTCTGAAAATGTTTCTGCAATACTTCTCACAACTCATATTTGATGTATGTAAGGAGCTCTTTAAAGCACTCAAAGGGTACTGGGTGTTTCTCAATGTCGAGTACGCTCGCTTGGTAGCACATGTCTTCCGAGCGTCTTGCTTCAGAAGCGAGGCAAGAATACTTCCTGGCATTCGGAAAACGAAGAGTGGTACAGGCGAGCAAGTGTGCAGGTGTGCGTCATACGAGAGGCCCCGCCTTACATTTTCCGCCACAGATTTGGGGAAATTGGTCCGTGCGCAAAGCATTGTGGGGATTTTAAGACCGCGGAGTCTACTCATGTGCAGCCTCGAAATGTCTCCGAACGACATTGGAACGGCGGCACTCGATGACGTAGTATGCTTGAAATAGTGGCTCTGGAGCAGCTTTACTCGCGACTGAGAAGCACCCTCTGTGATGGTAGAAACCTACTGAAGCAATGTGGGAATATATAGGAAGCTTTATATGGAAAGGGGTGGAGGGTTATCAGCTTTTATTTTGTTTTTGTTTGTGAAGCACTTTGTTACCCGTTGTGTATGGAAAGTGCTATATAAATAAAGATATCATTATTACAGACACCACTTGAGGATCCTGTACCTTGTTGGCGGCCCCTCCGTGGATGATGGACTTGATGAAGATGCCCAGGTCCTCCCCGGTCTCTCTGGACTTGTTGCCCTTCAGGCTGACCCCGAGTCCAGCGGATCCAGACTCATTGAGCGGGATCTCGTACATCAGCTGCTCCCTGCCGTCCTCCAGCACCAGGCTGCCTTCCTCTTCACCTTTCTGAAAACCAAGAAATATTGAGTTCTTGAAATGCTTTTTAAAAAGCTACTTCTCTACACCCCTAATACCTGCTTTACATAATAAGTGCTGCGTGTGATCGCTGACGATTGAGGCAGCGTATCTAATGTACTCGCTGATAATGCATGCTCCTACAGCACGCTGATTATACTCAAACAGAGACGGATTCAAGAGTCGATACGATATTACTTTATTTGTCAGATCAGGTCTGAAATTTCGGGTGGAAGAGGTAAAAGAAACGGAGCAGGTGTTGTGTACCGGAAAGAGAGATGCAGGTGTAGTGAGGGAAAGGAAGAAAGCTACTGGAGAGAGGTTATTTCCATTTGGAGATGAAAGGCGCAGGCGAAGAGCGAGACATTTCTAAAGGAAACATAATAACCTTTTCATACCTCCTCCTGCTGGAGCACGCTGGGGGAGGAAAGGGGGAGCATGGAGGCGCAGAGGAGCATTTAAAAGTAATAACCCATCCCTGAGGTATTCTCTCGTTTACCCCCCCCCCCCTCCTCCCTCTTTACATTTCACCCTTATCTCTCAATCTTACTGTACTGTACCTCCATCTCTCCCCCTTCCTTCTCTCCTTTCCACAGGTCGCTCTCTACACCCTTCACCCACTCCTTTAATGTGGAGAAAGTGACCGTGGTGGCAGCAGCAGAATATATGATGATGGGGGGGGGGGGGGGAGACAAAAGGCCACAAAAGGGAAATGTGATGGCAGAATGGAGAGTGGGAGAAAAGGCAGTCTCAAGGGTGAAGAGGATGAATTGAAGGTTAAAAGTGTGTGTACAGTACATGGCTCTTTTTTCTCGCTTTTCTCACTTTAGTTGAGGCTAAAAATACATTTGAGGAATAAGCAAGAGACGGTGAAAAACCAAGAAAGATCTAAGGGAAATGTGCAGAAATATGCATGTACATTACACCAGCCTTAGCACTTGTCACAGCTCTACAGATGAGAGCACCCGCAGCAGGATTGCGGCAGCCTTACATCACACAGCGCTGAATCACCATGTTCACATTTCCTGTCGTCGAGGCACAGTGTTGAAGGAGTCAAATGTGGCCTCCAGGAAATGTTGTAAGATTCACGACCCTAGAAGCTCCCTCTCAACCTCGCTGTGATTTTCCAAACAGGGATTCTGTCTCCCTCGTCTGTGATGCTACGTCTGGGTGCGTATTAAAACAACAGACCTTTATAGCCGTTAGGCCAGGATGGATACTACTTATTAAAATGTGAGTCATGGCTCAGGTGAAGGAGCTAAACCTGAGTAAAGAAAATCCTGAGGTACTACAAGGCACTGATGCAAGTCACTGCTCTCACTCTGGATTGCAACATTTACAAACTAGTTCAAATGACTGATATCTGATTTGGACAACTATATTTAAAGTGGACCTATCATGCTATATTTGAATAATATAGTGTAGGACCATACCTATATAAGGCATATTTATACTTTTTTTTTTTCAAAATACCAAACAGATCATGCATTTTAGCCATGCCTCATTTCGCTCAATTTGACAAATGTTAGCTCTGTTTTTGCAAGGGTTGATTATGTGAGCAACAGCACCATCTAGAGGCCTGGCATATGTACTACAGCGTCTCCAGCGCTTTCGAACGGTAATGGCCGTGGCTGTCTCCTCCTGATTGGTGGAGTTGGCCCAATAGCCGTAGCGCCACCGTCCTGACGTCAGGACAGTGTTCAAATCTGGATCAGTTTTTATCAGATCCGTTGCAGCCCCTTTTTTTAGAGATTTGGGTATGGAGGAAAATAGAGAGGGTTGTGTTTTCTGACACTTGGTGAGTTCCCTGGAACACCGGGGACACATATTCATGTAGAAACGACGTACAAAAGTGCATTTTGCATGATAGGTCCCCTTTAAGGAAAGCAAGGTCTGGTCACAGTTACAGTAAACGTCAATTTAAACTGGTTTCTGGTCCGTGCACACATTGACATTTAAATAAGCAACAATATTGCTTTCACACATACTCATTAAAGGAGTTACGTACTATACGTGTTGGGGTTTTCCCTTTCCTGTAGAGTTAGAACAGGTTTTTGTGCATGTAAATGGTCTGCAAGGGTGTTCCCTCCAGAGATGGGGCACATGAAAGCTGCAGACGGACACACCGATGAACACATGATCTTACCCCAGGCTAAAGTTCAATTACCTATGTACAAATGTATTAAAATGACATCACCCCTTTGCCCTAATTAAAAAATGTAAGAGTTTATATTACTGAGAGAGTAGGTGCACTGCAGGTTTCAGGTTTCTTCATCACTTTATATTGAACTTTGTCTCTGCTGATAATCACCTCTCAGCCGCTGCT
Source organism: Trematomus bernacchii (assembly GCF_902827165.1). Lineage (NCBI taxonomy): Eukaryota > Metazoa > Chordata > Actinopteri > Perciformes > Nototheniidae > Trematomus > Trematomus bernacchii. Next base: position 5,626,798 of record NW_022987821.1, on the reverse strand, counting down.
CGTATTCACTTCCTTGATATGCTGATAACACGTTAAATCAAACTATTTCAGTACAATACACGACTTTCAGTCAGGGCTTATTTTTATCAACAAGGCTGCTACTCAAAACCGAGAGGAATTACAAAGACACCACTTCCTGCCCGAGAGACACTTGAGAGGTGTCAGGTGGCACCCTGGGAGGTTTTAAATACCTCTGTGATGGAGCTGAATAACACACAGGGTGGAGGTGGACGGATCACAGCGCAGCGGCTCTGGGAAGTTATCAAATGCAAGTGAACACGCTCTTGTATCCGATTCAAATCTATTTAAAGCTCAGTGGTGGTCCAAACTCACTCTCTCACACTCCTCTCTGAAGTCCTCTCCTTGGGGGCCGATTGTCCCCAGGGGGGGGGGCTCCCCTCTGCGACCCCCTCTCCCCCCTCTGTTAGCCCTAAGCTCTTTAACAAGCTCTTAAGCCAGGAGAGACCACCCTCTTCAACACCCAAATGAGGAAACAAAACGGAGCTTTTTCTTTCCCCAGGGTGGGTGGTGAAGAAAGGATGGGTGGTGGTGAGGGTGGGGGGGGGTGATACACAGCGATTACACAGAGCCTTTTGTCGCTGAGGATTTCAAATGGGGGGTTTCAAAGCGGCGGGATTAGCGGTGAGAGCGACATTCAATTAAGATGAGATCTCGCCACGCTCCGACGGCAAACCACGCCGCTGCCAATTAATCGCCTTAATGTCTGCCGCCGTACACCTTTACCGCACAATGAGGAGAAAGGAAAGTGAAATGACTGATTGGGGGGATGATTCCAGTTATTTGGGAAAAGGGGGGGGGGGGGGGGGGAGAAGCTCTAAGACAGACTGACAGAGAAAGGGAAAGAGGGATGGATAAAAATTAAAGCTGTCTCACGACCCTGCTTCCTGTGAGCTGGCCTAGGCTTGCTCCCAGCGGAGGGGTGGACCATGTGCAGCGTGACCCCCCCCATCCTGTCCTTGGCATTATTCGACACACACACTTTCACCCACAAAAACTCTCAAAACAAAACAAGGGAGAAATGCTGACAGCAATGAAAGTGTGATAAGAAGTTATCACTTTTTAATTACTCTGAGGCTGCGTGAGAGTACGGGAGACGGAGAAGACAGTCCTCGTCCTATTGTATCTTTAAAAATGAGGCTAATTCCCCCCGCTTTGCTGTTATTCTGAAAGAGACCACTGTGTGCTTCAACAGAAGCTGCTCATGAAACATCAATACCCCTCTCTATTGAAACCAATCAATCAGCAGTTCAGCTTCTAAAAGTCCACTTTGCTCGTACAAGGAGGTTGAAAGAGAGTATAAATCTTGAGGGGTTGGCAGCAGGATGGTGCAGGGAGGACAAACACCAGCCTTTTAACCTGCTGACCCGGGGAAAATCTGCTGTGTCAGCGACTTTCTGTCCTGCTGAAGTGTCATTTGGGACCGCGCTGACCTCTGACCAGCTCCAGGACTCAGCTGACCTCCAATCTCCAATGCGTTCCTTAGTTAAGTATTAGCATCACTCAGTGAATTCCCGGTTCAGGTTTGAGCCAGATGTTGGATTTAACAATCATTAAGAAGCTTTGCTGTGAGACATTAACTTATGTTCATCCCGATGTACAGCTGTGACTTTCCCTGAAGTCTTTGTCATGTCCATGTAGGTGAAAATTATGACCAAGAAACGGGTGTATCCATCTAAAATATTGCTGGTTAAGGGTTCTCCAAATTTGCTGAGCATTTACAAAAAAGCTGGACAAGTGAGACACAGAATTAGCTTTTCCAAGATGAAACCACAGCACATCATAACGCTTCTATACCTCTGCTCTGCAATAAGTGAAAACTATCAAATCTGACACTTAATTAAAATAAACCAAACTTATAGTATTAAGTGAGAACTTTCTGTTGGTAAAAATGATCCTATCAAAGACTCAATTAAAACCTTAATATATGCGATGAAACAATATTTGAGATTCATGATCTGTAGCAGTAACAGTGAATGAAAACTTGTAGTTTAGCCAATTAATCTCAGCAGCTCCTGAATTTAAAACTGTGCTAATGAACTACCGATTTGCATCTTATTATTTTTATAAACAAAACAGAATTATGGTAGATGAAGGGACTACGTTTGCACAAGATACCACAGCATCTAAAACATTGATAAATATTCATAAGCATCTACACCAAGAAATGCAGACGGACACCTACGCACAGGCGTTTCCGTACGAAAGGGAAAGCAGATGTCCGCGTCGACTTAATGCGTCCATCATCATTACATATTTTATGCGAGTGTATCGTCGTGAGGTGCTCTTTGCTAGTGCTCTAAATGCATTCCCACTACAATTGACTACTTAAGAGCAGCAGGAATAAGAGTGGAGCAATTAAAACCTGCAAGAAAGGAAGAAATGGAGGGGGGACTAGTATTTTTGGTTTGTTTTGTAGGAGGGTGTTTTTTTACTACGTCTTTCTATGCTGTATACTATGTGTGTTTGGACTTTTGGACACATGGGAGTTTCAGCGTCTGTTCATTTAAGTAATCCTAAGTGTGTGCGTGTGTGTGTGTGTGTGTGGGTGTGTGTGTGTGTGTGTGTGTGTGTGTGTGTGTGTGTGTGTGTGTGTGTGTGTGTGCTTAGGGGACATCAAACCGTCTTTGAGGTGGAGGACTGTGCTGCAGATAAGGGCCACATCTCACGGGGCAACGACAACTTCAGCAGTGAAGGCTCTCTCTCATTCTGCCTCACCCCCCCTCTCCTCCCTTTTTAAGTCACTGATGCCCAAATACAAGCAAGTGTTAGATGAAGCCTCTTCAAAGTGCACTTGTTATGCCAACACTGCAGGGCCATTAATGAGGGCAAACTATTTCCGGAAGCAGTAACTCGCCTGTTTAAAGATCGTGTGATGTCTGTGTGTGTGAGAGTTTTTTCTATCAAGGACTAGGAGTGTGTGTGTGAGTGTGTGTGTGTTAGCAGCCACTTTAAGGTGTGAATATGCATCAGTCACTACAAAGCCCCGCGCGTCTTCCTCGGAGCTCTTTGAAGCGGCGGAGAGGGAGTAATCAGAATAACCACGGAGGACGGAGGGTTAGAGAATAGCAGCGAAGCGAAAAACATCATTTACAGAGAGCGGGGGGGACCTGGCTGTGTGTGTGTATGTTAAAAAGAGTGTGTTTATTGATCAAACGTCCCCAGTGAGGTGCAGTCACGCTGTGTCGGTTTCACAGCCGTGACGCTGACCTCTGACCCCGGCAGGTTATCGGTCACTTAGCGCTCGCGGCGTGTCGACATGCGCGGACATGGCTGTGCGTTTCCTGCGTGTGTGTGTGACTTCCTGTGGCATCGCTGTGTCAACAGAGCAGAGGGGGACAGGAAGGCCGGAGCGTGCTCTGGGCGTGTGTGTGTGTGTGTGTGTGTGTGTGTGTGGGGGGGGGTGTTTATAGGAAAAGGGCATCAACATAAAGAGGTTAGGTCCTCTGAGAGAGAAAGAGGAAAAAAGACAGGAAAAGTGACGACAAACGATAGACTTTGGGAAACTGTGTGATGGCGGGTGCTGATGTTTTTTTACGTTCACACTCTCTTACCAGTTCCCGAGGCAGGAAGATGTCCTCCTGCCGTGCCACCACCACACACACACTCTCGCCCTGCCTGGTGCTGCGCAGCATGGCCACCAGCTCCTCCTGGCTCCTGCCTGTCATGTCTACTCCATTCACCTGCACACACACACAAACACACACAGAAGTGTATTAAAGCAGGGTGTATAAATCCACAGAAAATGTTCTGTAATTCTGGAAACATGAAAATGTCCTCCTCAGTAGGTGTGCCGCAGCTCTCTGCTCCTAATGATGATGTATTTCTTGTTCCTGGTAACAGACACTTCTGCTTTGTTTTACTCCGTTGGGGATCAACATTTCAGTCTTACCTCCAGGATGCGGTCTCCGGGATGCAGGCGGCCATCTTTGACAGCTGCTCCGCGCTGCAGGATGTTCTTCACCAGGATGGGTCCCGGCCCGTGGACAGAGGAGTCCCGGGTTACCACGGTGAAGCCCAGACCCTCGGTGCCTACAGGGGGACAAAGCAGTCACGGAGAGTATTAGGGACATAAATCCAGGGCGAATTTGACTACTTTTAATTAAGTTTCAATTAAATGTACACTTTTTCTTCCCCTTCTCCTCAGTTTTTTCTCCTCCCGCTGAACCCAGTGTGTGTTTTAAGCATCTCCCTCCACATTAACTACCGTTTAAGTGTCTGTTTTCCTCTGAGGGGTTTGTTGCCTGGCTCTGCCTCCGAGCCCCCAAAGGAGGCTTCTCTGCTAGCCGGATTAGACAGACTCTGCCTTTAATTTCACGTGTGAGCAGGCCGAGCGGTGGCTGATGAAGGGAGGTGGAGGGAGAAGATGGAGGGAACGTGGGAGGGGGAGAGGAGAAGAAGAGAGAGAGGAACCTGAGGGACATTATTCCCGTCTCTAGCTTCCCTCCCTGGGGATGCAACGTGATTTCCACAAAGATTTTCCTCGTGGGTGTGAGCCTGCGTGTGTATACATTTACAAGTGTGTGTTCTTCCAAGGACACACACACACACACACACAGACTCACACACACACACACACACACACACACACACACACAGACTCACACACACACACACACACACACACACAGACTCACACACACACACACACGAGCCATCAACCCCCGGAGCCTCCACCCTCTCCCTTTTTCACGGCCTCACAAGCCCCAAGCCATGAGTGAAATGTGCCACGCTCCGTGTACGTGTGTGTGTGTGTGTGTGTGTGTGAGTCTGTGTGTGTGTCTGTGTGTGCAGGCAGAGCAAAGCCGGCGTGGCATACTGAAGGCGGTGAGCGATGCTATCTGGTCTCCGAGCTAAGCCTCTGCCTGCCCTACATTAGCGCACCTAAACCTCACCGCCTGTCAATCACGCAGAGAAAGAGCCTGTTGCCAAGGGAGAGGGTGTTAGGAACCCCATAATATCCTTTGCTCTGATCTTGCATCAGGTGAAATGGATAGAGGTAGACAAGGGGGGAAACATCTAACAAAGGGAGGAAGAGTAGGAGGAATGGGAGGGATGAAAAGGTGTGAAAGAAAGGAATAAACAATAAAAGTGTGTGAAAGAGGCTTTGAGTCGAAATACAATCTCTCCTTTCCTTTCATCTGGATATCTTTCTGCCTTCTCTTTCTCCGGGTACCTGTAGCAAGTGTGTGCTGCCCAATTACAGCTCTCCTTTCAATGCCCCGTAGCGCTACAGGTTGCTAGAACAGAGCCTATTCACAGCCCTACAAACCTATTCCAGTGCTATCAACACATCGGCGCTGCAGCTCTGATGTGTTTTAGAGGGATAATGGAGAAAGGCAGGCGGGAAGCCAGACACTTTCAGTCCGGGCTGGAATCTAAAGCGAAACACCCAGACTGAAGGATCAGGAATGGAGAAATGTCTTCACGATTGCAGCGGTTTCACACGGGACTAGATATTTGATTTCAAAAATCAATCCACATAACATCCAGGACTTAAAATCAGCTTTACACAAGATCATCAGAAACAAACCTGGAAGATAATGTCTCCCACATAATTCAAAGCCCACACCCACAGTTTGTAAAGCAGGCTTCCTTTAAGTACTTCCCATGATGAGTATAGTAGGAACTTAAATACTTCAGTTGCACATTTACCTTTCTTCAGGTCAATTTTTAACTTCTTTCCGCCCTTCCTGCCGGTGAGGTTTCCCAGGCCGGGCAGGGGGCTCCTGCTGCTCTGGGGGCTCTGGCTTCTGGTCCTGGGAGGGGTGGAGCTCTCTGCCCTGGAAGAAGGTGAAGGAGAGCCTCTCTCCAGGGAGCCGGGCCCAGGACGGAGCTCCGCAGGGGGGTTCGCCACATGAGTCTCCGGGGTCCTGGTCCGCGCGTCGGCTCGCCGCACCTCCAGGTTGGTGTTGGGTTTGGCGTCTCTTTTGGGTTCTGGCTGGGAGTCGGTTTTAGCGCGGAGCAATATCGGACTCTTTAATTTGGCTGGGGCGTCTTTGGCGTCGCCGGTGAACAGCTGACCTATCAGGCTCTTCTCGTAGCGTGGCTTGTTGGCCAAGGGGAGGACCTCCAGCCGCACGGGGGAGGACAACGTCATGGCCTGGCGGAACGCTTCCTGTGCCCTTTGGAAGCAAAATTGAAGAAATTAGCAAGACTTAAATATGTAGCTGAAGTCATTTTCACTCAAACTATAATGCCATCACTTCAGCCGAAACAGCAAAAGAGACCAAGAGGCAGAACACAGACAATTGGAAAGCAGAGAATGAGGCCTGTGCATCCTTAATGGAGCTCTGTTTCAATTTAGATCAAGCACGGAGAGATTCTTCCTGCTGGTTCGGGGACATTGCGGCCCCCGTCAGATGGGGACACGCCGACAGCAGGCTCCTATCGCAGGCTTTAATAGACTGCTATCAGCACAACATCTACACAACACAGTGGGAGGTGGTTAAATGGACCCATTCACCACAAAGAGGACAGAGAAAATAAAAAAAAGAATGGGGACGGCAGGTTGTAGTAGTGTGTGTGTGTGTGTGTGTCGGAGAGACATGTGTATACACTCTTTTGTGGAAGTAGATGGTGAGATAGGAAGGGAAGAGAACGATTTGTCTTTGGCTGATAAAAGGAGGCAAACTGGTGATGGGTGAGGTATCTCGCTACAATGGCGGACAGTGTGCAGGACAAACACACTCTTTCTGGTTTTTTTAAAGCTTTTGTTTAAGCTCCCAATCACATTCCTGTCTAATAAAGAAACACTTATTTCCATTTTTGGGTATGGTGCAAGTTGGAAAATATCTTGATCTCGCTACTTAGTGACTTTATAAAATGCCTTGGACGACAAAAAGACCTAAGACTAAAACAACCAAATAGTCGTCTAATCAAAGGAATGGATTCACATCCGTAAAATCGTATTAAAATGAATTTGCCACTCGTGTCTGATCTCATTGGTTTCTCCCTTCTTGGATATCTGTGTTGGGGACCATGGTACGTACTGAGCGAAGGTTTTATCCTGCAGCTGCGTGTCGTTGATCTGGACGATGGACTCATCCTGCTGGAAGAGGTTCTCTCTCTTGGAGCGGCTGTTTTCCTCGATGCCTTTAATGTGCAGGCCCAGGGTCCTTTCAACACAAACACACACACACACAAACAAACAACACACACATAGTAAATATGGATTCAAGGAGGTAAACATATATGATTACATGCCAACACTTGAGCCCTGCTACTGTATGAGTCAACATAGCCATCTGCCTTTCCTTCAAATGTCTGATGACAGGTGGTGGGTGGAGAGAACAGTGTGTGTGTGTGTGTGTGTGTGTGTGTGTGTGTGTGTGTGTGTGTGTGTGTGTGTGTGTGTGTGTGTGTGTGTGTGAGGGTGTGTGTGTGTGTGTGTGTGTGTGTGTGTGTGTGTGTGCTTACCGTCCACTGAGAGAGGAGGAGTAGGGGATCACATGGATACCCAGAGGTCCCCAGTCCCCTGGAAACTCCACCGCCCTCGTCAGGGTGCTGTCAACAAAACACACACACACATATCTTAAAAGAGGCGGCATGCAATCATAAAACATATCACGGTACACACACCAAACTCCAATCCTTTCTAGCTCTTCAAAAATAAATTAGCTTTTTCCCTCTGGGCTACACTGATAGGGATACAAATTAGCTTACAGGTAGTCCTGCCAAACATCAGAATAAACATGTGTGTGTGTGTGTGGGGTTGTGAGTGTGTGTGTTTGGGACGCAGGTGGCTACTTCAGGCTTTATCTACCTGCTTTCTCAACCACCCAATCTAGCCGAGATAAAATAGGAGGACAGATAGAGGAGCAGATGGAGATGAAACAGAGCGAGCGGCGCTAATAATCTGAACCGTGGCTTTTCAGCCGCAGAGACACAAGGACAATGCTGCAGGAGATAAAGAAGAGAAGGCTTCTGATAGCAGGTGGCTAAGAGAGGAGGACCTGCGTGATGCGAGGAGAGGAAGATCACAGTGGAGCTAATGAACATTTCCTGTTTGTTTTTTAATCAGAGAAATCATGTTTTTGAACCTCCAACGTAGCTTCATCGGTTTTTTCCCGCTGTACAGAATTGACTCTATTTCTACTTAAAACAGGAATTGATGTATCCTTGAGCGACACACTAAAACACAAATTGCTCCAGAGGGAAAGCTTAAGATCTTTCTGATTAAAACTTACCAAAATAATGTTATATTATTTCTGCACTTTATATATAAAACCCATTTATTTAACTCAGATGAAACGTATGTTATATCTGACTGTGTTGCAGTTATTGCATTGCCACTTTTCTCCTTCAGGCTCTGAACTTGATGAACAGAAAAGCGACCTCAGGTGGAGGCCGAGAACATAAAGGCGTTATTCTCCTCAAAATGTCTCTTATAGTTTTTACAAAGCTTCAACGCAAAAAATAAAGAGATTTATAAAGTGTCTGCGTGAGAAAAACTAAACAGAAAGGCAGAGAAGTTCAAGGTTTATGTGCTTCCTCCACACACACACAAGCCCATGGACTAGCTGGGATCATTATAACACACTCCTCTGTCACTGTCGCCTCGCTCTCGTTAACCTCTGCCACGGTCACACGCGCACATACTGTACACACACATCCACACACACACCACCAATTTGCATTCTTATTGCTACATCTAGTGCAAGCTCACAAACACCATCACTCACATTCCCTTAAATTGAATTCAGAGGTACACACATGCATCACATTTACATCTATTAGAGCACACACTAACGTCTGAATTACACATGTGCACTGGCCATGAACTGCACACACACACACACACACACGAATGCGGTTTACATGTAATTATATGATGGTAAACAATCAGGATACACACACACAGGTACAAAGCTGGTTGTGAATGATGTTTATGTATCCACACAGTGTGCATGAAACACACACACACACACACACACAGCTTCAGCCCATTTACATTCATATAAAAACAAACGGCGGCACAAACAAGCTCATCAGAGGACGCCGTGGCTTGTTAGCGCCGCACTCTGATATGCAGAATAGCTCCGCTCACCCATTTTAGCATCCCGCTGACACAAACACAAACACAGTCATTCCACTGGGGGAGACAAGGGGGAGAAAAGGGGGAGGCACAGATGAAAGTGCGACGAGGAGTGAGACAGATGGAGCTCCCACTCTTGGTTCACTTCCTCCAAAAGCGACGGAGGCCAAAAGCGACGGAGGCCGAAACCGGCGGCCGGGACTCGTTAAAGACAAGAGGGGTGCTCCCCCGCTCGCTCCCCGTGGCTTCTTCTGCACGTCCATCCATCTGTTACCATGGCGACCTATCTGTGAGAGTCCTGCCGCCATTGTATCATGGAGCTGTCAGGACCTGGCTGCACTTTAAAACGCTGAAAAATCCCCATCTGTCACCAGAGCGCCCATGAGTTCATTTAAAAAAAAGAGCGTTTTAGTATCAATTCCCAATCGGACCAAATGAAAACGCGGTCGGACAACCTCATGTGTATTTGTACTGTGTGTGAATTGTTCTACGTACACCATACGCTTATTCACCACACACACACACACCTGTTCACACACACCTGACAAGTAAGTATAGCTTGAACAAATTGAGAAAAATAGCACTCGATCTTTGTTTTGCCTCACTTTACTTTGCTCAAATAAATAATGTCAAGAAGAGAGAACACATGTAAATATTGTTTAGTTACTGAACTGACGGAAAACTAATTGACTACTAACATCTATTTTGTTTGACATGTTGTCGACTAAACAAGCCTTTTACAGGCCTAAACTGAATTCTTATAGGTCTTCCATTTTTAACTGTTGCATTAAAGTGGATCCTCAGGAAACATAATTCTGATACAAAATATAGTATTTATTATTCCAAAGATGCCAACTAGTAGTCAAACTAAGCAATACTGTGTGTTTTTAGTGTGACGGACCGCAACTATGAGCTTTTAGCATGATGACCCATAAATAACAGAATCGATAGAGAGCAACTACACTCCCCTCACAGGGGTCACAGGTCAACGCCCTGGATGTCAATTGATTACAACAGCATCATAATGAAATATAAAGACGTGTAATAGAAATAGGGGAATCTTAACAACCTCTTCCCTACTTCAGCAGAGTGGGACATAAACCTGATGTTTGTTATGTAGCTGATGCTGAGATCGCTATAATACATAAATGATCAAATGTAGACATCAAATGTAGATTGGCAATGACATTAACCAATCATGTTTATGCCCCGCGCACACAGTGGGCGGGGCATCAGCGTCCCAGTGGGACAGGCTGAGACTGATGAACCAACAAACCCAACATATTAATCAATAATGAAAATCATGAGGTGCAGCCCCCTCACTTAATATATTAATGTCCCTAACCGTGCCGGGTCTAGTCCAAAACAAAGCCCTTTCTAAACTGAATTCTGGGTTGGATTTACATGTTTTGGAAACCTCTCTTCTCTATTTTGTTTCTGTTGTTTTTGTCTATATGTCGCTTTTAACCCGTCTATGAAATCTGACGCACAAGCAGTGCTGTAAAGTTACCGGCAACATCTTTCAAATACAAAATAAATGCATTTCTTTCTTACAGTTACTAATCAAAATGTTGGGGATTGCATCAGAATGTATTCTCATAGAATATAACATTTATTCTGATGCTCTGTTTTAACTCTAATTCAAGTTAAATTGAGAAAATGTTCATTTAAGTTTGGCAGTAATCAGTAATGTTGAGATGTTTACACTGCCTGGTTTGTAGTTTTATAGCCCCGGTTACATAACTTTGTAAAAGTGAGTAAATGGTTGCATTAAGATTACTAGTAATCTGGACAACTTTTACAATAAATTGAGGTGGAATTTCCATCAAAATCATGTTTAAAACTCACCTCTGCTCCGGCACAAACGGCTCATGGCACACCACCATGTACTGGGACGCATCCACACACACACACACCAACTGTCACACACACCCCTTAATCCAGTGTCAGGCTGTCAAACAAAGACTGCTTAATCCCAGACTCCAACACTGCCCCGTACCCAGCTACAGTATGATGTGTCCATTCATAAACACACTGAAACACACACACACGCTTACTTGAAGTGAACTTGGCTCATCTTGGCGGGGGGGTCGTCTGTGCGCAGTCGATTCAACGCTCCTTTCAGTACATGGTTGATTTCCTGATGAAAAACACAAACAGTCAACATGATAATAACCACAGGGACAAATTAAGAGAGCGCTGACACTGAACAAACGGTGAAAACAAGGAGGCCCGTCGCCAATTAGCAAAACAATCTAACGCCGCCATCAATCACCTTTGCAGACGGCGAGGAGAGGGCGACCGCCGGACGCTGAGCTCGCCACTACTGTCCCTCTTACTCTGTGTACATTTCTATCTGCTCCCTCCCCCTCTCTGCATCCCTGCCCCGTGAAGGACGATGCTCTATTTTTAAGACGAAATGAAACAAACCCCGGGGGAAACGAATACAGAAAATGGAAGAGGGAGAAAGAAATGTGGGAAGACAAGAGAGAAGGACGGCGTCAAACTGTTGAGAGACGCTCAAGGACTGGGAGAGATTGCCCCCCCCCAATCGTTAAAGACAAGAGGGGTGCAATTAGGTCCTTCTGCCTTGTCACTTTCATTGTGTCACCAGCATTAATGGCTAAAAGGCTCCCGCCCACCAGCTTCGTATCAACCCCCCCACCCACCACCACACTCAACTCCCCAGTGTACCCCTATGCACACACTGGGTAAAAACATGCTTTATACCACAGCAAATATCACCTACACACATCCTCTCTGCAGAGCTGTGGTGTATTTATGGACACATATTCTTCCTTTACAAATAGTGACCCACTTATCTGGGCAGTGGGAGATTACCCCACAATGGAGCGTGTGTGTGTGTGTGTGTGTGGGCAGAAAGACGAGCTCCATTGTTGCTGTGCATCTTCCCGCAACGCCATTAGCTCCTACAGACAGCCTCCTTTAACACACACACACACACACACACACACACACACACACACACACACACACACACACACACACACACACACACACACACACACACACACACACACACACACACACACACACACACACACACACACACACACACACACACACACACACACACACACACACACACACACACACACACACACACACACACACACACACACACACACACACACACACACACACACACACACACACACACACACACACACACACACACACACACACACACACACACACACACACACACACAGCTTAGTATGAACACATGTACACACTCGTGGAAAACACACTTCCAGTTTTACAGGAATTGAGCTACTGTGTCACGTGGTACAATAACATCAAGATACATAAAAAGGCATGTCTGCTTGACTACAATTACAGTGTTATATAAGATGTAGGGAAGCACACACACATATACACACAAAAACACAAACACGTCTTTCCTCAATGCTTTCACATTAAAGGATCACGCCATAATGCCCAATCTAATCCCTTAGAGCACTCCTAAAAAACAGACGTAAAAACAGCAGCTTCCCTGTTTTGTACCATTCAGTGCTCGTATATAAAACACACAAAGAAAAAATATTAGTGCCATCCCCATCCCTGTGAATATACCAGGTTAGTGCCTTTATGTGTGTAAACTTCCAGTGATCACGTATAGTAGATCATATTAGCAGCATTGAGTGAATGTGATTATTCACATTACAGAAACTTTGTTCAGCTGACTCCTAAAACTCCTTTTAACACGTACACTTAAAAAAAACATTGTTTAACACTCTTCTCTGCTGACTCTATGTGCTTATATTACAGCTCCTATCAGCACTTTCACTTCAGCTGCTACTTATTTGAGTGTTTCAACCAAAAAATAAGAACTTTGTGAAATAATATGCATTTACATAATCTGCTTTCTTCACTGAATGATTTCAATGTGGCAGGCTTTGTAATCTCGGAACGAGTGCTATCATTTGTGAAACCTGTCTGAGAACAACTAACAGGTTGTCTGCTCTGTTATTGTTTTGCACACCGTCCTGCTATACTTCATGTGTCGTCTGTCGTTGAAGGTATGTGTGAATGACGGGGAGGTGTGCAAACGTCTGAGAGATGAGGTGTGAGTGTTAGTGTGTGTTGGATGAGTAATGAGGTGTGTGTTTCTTTCGTGTCATTCCTCTGGGTGCTGTAGTCGCCTGCTGCACGTCAGGCGCTTGAGAAATAGCGTGTGTGTAAGAAAGGTTGTTTGTATGTACACACACACTGCAGGAACACAGCTTCAGTGTGCTCGCCGCTGCTCCTTGACCTTCATCATATCCATTACATCAACCGACTGCTGTGGTCACATTCTTTCTCTTATGTTCGCTGAGAAAACACAAATCCTCAAGGGGCTAACACACACAGACACACACAGACACACACAGCATCCAGCTGCTAGCATGAGAAACACAAAACACACACTCTACAGACGGACGGGAAAACAGCTGAATTTGGTAAAGCTAGCCAAGGTGTTAGCTTTTAGAGATTTAAGTCTGACTTCCCGCTGTGTTAACATGTAGAGAGTGGTGCAGTGATGACGTATACGTGTAGGCCGACCTAGGAGTTTGCATCACAAGGGTTCCTTGACAAAAAGCAATGGGATTTTTTCGTATGATTTCGGTATATTGTAGAAAATAAGCTCTGTGGCGGGAGTAAGAAGGCTATTTCATATTTAATACTCCATAATTCCATATATTTTTGAATATATATATATATATTTGTATATATATATATATATAATATCTGCATGTATATTTTCTATTTCGACATGTATATTTTATATTTTATATTTTATTTTATTTTATTTCTATTCTTGTATATTTTGTTTTATTGTGAAATGCCTTTTATGCTGCTGTAACAAAAACAATTTCCCAATTTGGGATCAATAAAGTACGATCTATCTATCTATCTATCTAAAAAACACTAGGCTAAACACAGACCTTATTTCAGGCTTTAACCACTAAAACATTCAAAAAAACTTGGAGATAAGGATGCATTCAAATGCTTATTCATTTTTGGGTTAAAGGACTCATTCCTGCACCACTCCATTGCATCACTGCACCTAGAGGTTTTGAAAATCAGGCAGAGCGAAGGGATGCAGAAACGTAACGCTGATTAGGAAAGAGGAGAGTGATGGAGGAAAGGAAAGGAAAAGCATTCACTTCACTGCCGTTAGCAGGCAACATTAAAACGTCTCGTTTATTAGCTTCGAACACGGCAGGAAGTCCCAATCAATTAAAGGGCCGGCTGCATGTTTAGCACTGCTCAGCCTTTTGCCGGTTTCATTAGCTCTTCTGATAGAGACTCAGAGTGCGTGTGATTCAAAGACAGAGAGAAGTGGGCCAACCTTGGCCTCCACCAAAGCAGGCAGCTAAATCAATTAAAGGGGCAGGGCGCATATTTATCACTGTATCAGCCTTAATTACACTTTATTTAGCTTTCAATACCTCCAAGACGAAGAGGGACACGAGTGTGTGTAACTTGTAAGTGTGTATGAGTAAGTGTAGGAGATAAGGGTGGGGGGTTGGAGCGGAGTAGTACAGTGGATGAAGTGATAGTGTATTGATCTTTGGAAGTCCATCAGGCCCAGGACTCAATATGCCCAAGAGCTGTGACGGCCCTCCTAGCCTTTCACACACACATACACACACACACTACAACTCCTTCTTGCTCCCCTGTGTCATGTGTGGAGGAGTTTCGAGAAACATCACATGCATTGTCACCAAATGATAGAGCCGAAGTGGGTTTAAAACTTTGTAAACAGACAATGACAACATCTGCTAGTGAGCGAAACAACAACTGTGTGGGTTTAAATAAAGCTGCATCTGTCTGCCAGCACACAGATTTCTTGGTAAATCATCTATAATGAGGCTGCTCGCTCTGCTCCGTTTGTACGAGGCCCTGGAATATGTGCTGTGTCATTGTGTTTACTCGCCGCCCGCTGATTCCCGCGTTCTGCCTAGTCACCGCTGAGCTGAACGCGGCGGGGGAAACAACAGGACCCCCTTTCTCTACCTTATCTAAACACACACACACACACATGTAAGCGTGACCTCACACAGCCTCCATGCTGCCCACCACACACACCCAGAGGGACGCACACTGAGTCCTCCTTAATGGTGCTCTGTTTGGAGAAAGAAGCAGAGCACTTGAAAAGCCGACCCTCTCAAAGTGCAGCCCGGGGCGTAGAGCTGGACCACAGGAGGAACACACACTGGCTTTCCAGTCTCTACACACCAGTGAAATATTCAGATATGTTCATCTCTCCCGTGATTTCTTTACGCTCTTTTTACAGTTTTTATATATTTTATCTCTTGCTTTGGTTAAAACATGTTCCTGCTAGTTTGAACAGCAGGAGTTTATACGAAAAATAACGTGTTGTTAAATTATTCTCTGCTTTCTCTGTTCTTTTCTTGGTTAAAAAGCAATAAAAAAGGGGAAGGAAATCAGTGACTTCCTCAATTAAGAAAGACACACTGGATTAATTTCATTAAAAGCAACTTAAGCTGTCTTGCAAACTGCAAAAAAAATATATATATTAGTTGTTTTCAGTCCCCTATAAACCTTATTTTACTTTGGTAGTAGACTTACCGGTTCAGGTGACCTGTTGCTATGGTTATCAGATGGGGGCGTGGCTCTCGCCTGGTAGGGGGTCAGTGCAGAGTCACTGCTGCTCCTCACCAGCAGAGGTGTGTCTGTAGGAAAGAACATACAGTTAGATATGGAGGAAGACATGACACCGGATGCCTTATATTTAACACACTACTGCACAGAAACCATGTCATGTGTCATTTCTTAAACTCCAAATGCACTGAGGGTCATGACAGGAGGAGGAGGAGGGGAAAGGTAGAAGGAGGTGAGAGAAGAAGAAATAAAATGTTCTTCTGTCTTTTTGGCATCTTTCGCAGCGAGCAGCTGGCCTTAGCTGGGTGAGACGGACCCCTGAGGCTCTCTGTGCTCTCCAAAACACACCAAAGCGCATACAAAATTGAAAATGTGAGAGTCTGTTGGCACCTGAAAAACAAAAACAGACTCCTTATTGAGCAGAGCCAATAGGAATCCTGAAGAAAATGGACAAGATAAAAGTGGTGAAGTAACACCTTATATAAACAAATCTATCTCTGTATAAAACGTGTATTATAATAATGTCAAGATGACTCCACGATGACACAACCCTGTAGCGATACGCCCAAGCACCCACAGTGTACATTTTCATATGCCCAGCTGTTCCCCAAACACACACATTCACATGCACACACACACTTGCCACAACCCTTCCCCGCAGCCCAAATGCGCGGAGGGAGAGGTAACATGGGCAGGTCTGAACCACAACAAAGCAACTCAAAGGAATCTAATTTGGACCTTTCTGCTGCCTCTTGCTTTTAATACCCGCCCCAGACTGTTATTCGAGGATGTAAACCCGTGGCGGGGTGTTTTTCCAAATTTGACTTGACAGAGGAGAAAATAAAGACAGGGGAAAGAGAAAAAGGGGAGATAAACAGAAAGGGAAGGGGAGAGATAGTGGGGGGAAAAAGCCTCGAAAAGTGAGACGCGCAGAGAAGGGAAGGCAAACAAAATTCTCTGCTTTCCTGTAATCAATCTCTCTTTGGAGGGTCAGTGACAGGGTCCTGGTCTAACGTGGTCAGAATAGAGAGAGCAGGGGAGGAGAACATAAGGGGAAGAAGTAGTGGGCAGTGTGTGTGTGTGAGTGTGATTGCAGACAGATGAATAATGGTCATTACAACCACCCAAGACACATGTGCAAATATCCTTTATGGCTCAAATGATCTCAACATGTTGTGATTAAAAAAGATTTAATAATTAGTGATTCTGCTGTACCAGGTGTATACGGTCTCAATCCTTCTGACAGAGAAAGTTTAAAGGCATAATGCTAACTCGATAAGACTAATGCGAGGGAATTTACAGGTGTGGAAAAGCTTAAGGAATGTGTTTTCTTTGATAAGGGCTCAGATATTCCTGTGTTTTTCCTCCATCTCCCACTTTCTGATGTTGTTTTACTGAGGAAATCAACACAATGTGGTCTGATCTGATTTAGAAAAGCAGACTTCACGTTGGAAATGTTAGGCAGAAAACAGCATAGATGATTTGCAATTGTGAAATTTGCTTTGATTTAAACACAATAGCAGAAATAATAAAAGGTATCTTCTAAAAGGCTGGAGAAAAACACAGAAAAGACATCACATAGCGCTGCAACACATCAATTGCTTCTGATTTCTCCATCTGATTAACTTAAATTAAAATCTATAATACTAACACACTATTTTTTAAATATTTTTTTAACCCTGTATTTGTACGCAAATGCTCAGGAAGCACTCTCGCCACTTCTTTCAGACCCACACATGCAACCGTTTACAAGTTCAAAGGGGCCGTGTATAGAAAGCAGTAAAACTTAATGGATGGTTCTCCGCTCTGTGTCCACCTGTCCAAAGCCTTCATGGGAAGTGAATACAGATAAGAATACACATGTACTCCGAACAGCATGTATCAGGTTTTCAAACATGTGCTTTAAAGTGGTCTGCTGAGGTTTAAATAAAGAACTTTCCCACAATATGGGAGAAAAGTTGACACCTATCCTACAGAGTGATGCATTGCAGGACATTAAATCAAACTGCAAGGATGCTAGGTACATTAGGAACCAGAATACCTGCAAGGCCAGCCTCTTTAAAGACACTCAATGATAAACTTCTAAAGTGGCTATAATGGAGTTTACAAGTCTGCAAATAAGGCCTGAAGTTGTGACACCCTGCATACTTCACCACAATGTCAATGATGCAACTTTCCCAAGTGACCAAGGCCGCTCCATGGTCACAGTCAGGCTCCATTACCCAGCGGCCAGCCCCATAAATCCTCCTCCATTTATCCATCGGAGTCAAACCCGCCTCCATCAATCCTCCCACCACTTGGAGCCCCGTGTGAAGGAACCTGAGGGTCACCGGCTTTCACCTTTAACCTGTGCCGACCCCTCGGAGGGTCAAACGGTGTCACAGAGGGTCAGGGATATTGATGAGCGTGACAGTTTTAACTCTCTTGGGTCAGCCACTGTTTGGCCGGGTATAAACAAGTCTGGGAAAGAGACATTACTAATCAAAGGTGACTGGCCTGGTGCTAACAGGCTTTTAGCGTGGGTTCATATTTACTTAAAATGTACCCTTTTTACTTCCCTGAGAAAAAGGAATATTTATTTACACTGAACCAGCTTGTATTATTACATACATATACACAATGTACTGTAAGTGTGTCTGGCATACTAGAAATATCCTTGGCTAAGATTAGCTCTCGTGAAACTGACATCCTAAGGCTTTGAAACCTTAAGGTCAGAGTAACTTGATGAAAACCCGTGTGAGGTAGCAACAGCCTCAAGCACACGCTGCTTTAACATCTAATTTTCTCATGATAAAAACAGAATTTACTCAATGAATATCATGATCGAATGAAAAAAAAACGAAATCATAACGTGATGGGTAGAGACTTGGTATTAAAGCAGCTGTCTGGCATCTGGAGCTCTCAGTAGCTGAACATCATTCATGCCCTGTGTGAGCAGACATTTAGATTTATTTTAAGATCACAGACATTTTCTGACATGCACTCTCCTGCCAAAATGGCGAAGAAGAGGTGGAGGCACTACAACTTTGGATGTATTTTAGGTGTGCTAATTTGACACTGACAACCACAAGGTACCCTGCGTCACCAGCAACACTAATCAGAAGGACCACTTCTGGGCCAGAGAAAGAAACACCTTGAAACACACACACACACACGTCATGTACCTCCCTTATCTTCCCTTGGAGACTCATGTAGCTGGAGAGACCCTGAAGAGGCCGTCTGAACTTCCACTTCTGTGTTTATCTGCCTCCGACTCATCACCTAACTAGACTGCTTATGCAATTTTTTTGAACACTGAGGTTTATTTTAAGAATTTCCTCTTGTTTTCAGATCTGTGAGAGTTCTGCAGAGCTAGTTCAAAGCTGGGGCGGGATGAAAACAAGGGTGCATCATGTTTCTCTCTGACTGTGTCTGAGCGTGTGTGAGTGTGTGTGTGTGTGTGTGAGTGTGTGTCTGTGCACATGTTAATCAGTGTGAGTGCCTTTGTTTGCCATTGAGTTTGCATGAGCAAGCATGCGTGTATGGCGTCTGTGTACTCTTTATATTTATATTTGTCTGCAGTTGTGTAGTGTGTGTGTGTGTGTGTGTGTGTGTGTGTGTGTGTGTGTGTGTGTGTGTGTGTTTTCATGCCACGGGCCAGGGTGGTCTTGTTTCTCTCCCAATCGATAAAGCCAGGCTCAGGCTGCTCATGGGATGATGCGATAAGGAGTCTCTTCCTAGAAGTGTGTGTGTGTGTGTGTGTGTGTGTGTGTGTGTGTGTGTGTGTGTGTGTGTGTGTGTGTGTGTGTGTGTGTGTGTGTGTGTGTGTGTGTGTGTGTGTGGGTGTGTGTATATGTGTGTGTGTGTGTGTGTAGCAGCGGATCAATGCAGGTCTAATCATCCCACTGGGGCAGTGTGAAGGCCGATCGCCCAGTACAAACAGCAGTCCAGCGTGCCACACAAACACTTTGATGCCTGACTGATTACTGAATTACGTTGTGTTCTGTCCGCCACCACTCACTGCGATTACATGCACACTATAACCAGATTATTGGGAGCAATCAGATTAAAGTGATAGTGTGATTAAAGCATTCACATGGTTTGCGGTGACCCAATTTTTCCCAGAAACCCCAGTTTACATGATTCGTCGATAAATAGGTTAATGTCTGGGAGGATGTTGTCGCCTACATCTTATGATCCCACAGCTGCTAGCCCCATTCTGTTTTTGGGCTCATAAGCACAATAAATATATGATAATGCCACAGCTTGCTATGTTAACTCTAATTTGACAATGACAACCCACTTCAAGTCTTTACATACTGTACATGACAGCCTGCATTGCTTTTATCTAATCTTGTTTAACGCTTTGAACGTTTTTCCCTCCCTTTTGAAGCGGCTAATAGAACAGTCGCTACATGTCTTAGCTTAACATGCAGTTCATTGTCATTTCCATGCAACGCTAGGCATGCCGCTGTAGGTAGACATTTTTAAGGAGAGATTTTACTGTTGGAATATGCCATGGATATGCTTTGCTGATAGGACTTTATATTGACATACTGAATATACCTAATGGATTATTTTTGATACTGACAATCAAGTGTAATGTGTTTTAGTCATACAAGATCTAACAGGTATCAAAAGGAATATTAAACAACAATACTTCAAGATAAACTAAATTATTTTTGCAGCAATCCTAAATAACGAGATGTCTTTCCTTTTCTATTTGATTTCATAAATAACAGAATATTTCTGCTTTTGGACTGACAATATAAGACATTATTAAACAACATCGTTGGACTGTGAGAAACTGGGAAGCACATATACTGTTATTAGACATTTTATAGACCATAAATAATTGTTGGTTTCAGCACTACAGTATAAATATAATTCCAAAGCAAATATTAAATGTGTGTAACACCCAGTTGACAACTCATCTTGTAACAGCAAAAGGGACAGCTCACACAATCACAGTGACACACACAGACACACACTCCCCTGAGACCTTCTCAGAAGTGGATGGCTGACCGGTTTTGGGGCTGTTTAACTCCCAAAAGCATGCTGGGATTCTTTTGTCGAATCCTGCGTGTGTGTGTGTGTGTGTGTGTGTGTGTGTGTGTGTGTGTGTGTGTGTGTGTCCGGATGACAAAAGGCTGTCTTATTGCATGAGTCTGGCTCTGTATGCGGGGCGTCACAGGGTCACATCATAACCAAGTTAGTCAGGGTTCAACAGGGCTGCAGAGCTGAGTGGAGGCAGGAAGAGGTCCCGCCGGGTTAAAGGAAGGGTGGGGGGGGGGCTGAATTAGTCCATTCATGCTCGGCTGGCATGCTAACAGGCTACAGTGCTAATCTAGTTAGAGGTGGAAGCCATGCAGAGACAGGGCGGAGACGGAGAAGGTATGGGGTGGGGGGGGTCAGGGTCTAGAGGGCTGGATGGCAGGTGGTTGAAGCTGAATAGTAGAGTAGGCAGAAAATGACTGCGTGGAGTGGAGGGGGGGGCAGATGATGGGGCAGAGGGCAAATGCGGGCAGAGGGAGAGGGGTGGCAAAGGGCAGGTGTGTGTATGTGTGTGGTGGTGTCACACTGTTATTCTATAGCCGACAGATGGAGAGAGGGGAAATGAAAGGGGGTCCAGTGATTAGACAGACCCATCCCGGCTAATGTAATCTTTCATCTCAACCCCCTGGCATTCAAGAATCAATGCAAGCACTGAAATAGTAAATAATGATATGTACAGAAAGGAGTCATGCTCTTCTTGAGATTATTTACAGTAATATGTATCCATAGCCAGAACTAAATGCAGCCCAGACAGAGCAGACTTTTCCCCAGAGGCTCCCTCAGGCTTCCAGTCTTGTGATGATGTTTCCCACTGGAGACGCACCATGACCCAATAACTTGTTCACTTTATTTTCTGACTGCTAAAAACAAGTATAACTGCCATTCCTTGTTCGTTTTGAAGCTGTATTTGTATATAGTCGTGTGCACTGTTAAAGTGTCATTCTCACTTGTGTTTTAGTATCTGCTTTATGGGAGTGACCTTCATCAACTCACTGAATATTTGTACAACAGGAGGCGTAGAATAAGAGTTGTTTTTGAGAAACATGCCCTGAATAGGTTTGGTTGTACCATCAAATGACAACAACAGATATTTAGCATGTGAGGAGCAGAATCGGAGCATATCCATCAACTTAATGGTGCACGGAGAGACGTTTTTGTCAGGATGGGAAGATAAAAGCGCAGAAAATTCTAAATGAAGGAGCTTCGTGTCTCTTAATAATATCATGTTTTTTAGTCAACTACATTTAAAGACTCTACTGGGACATGTCAGGTTCAAAAAGCTCTTTATTTTTCTCATACTGTCTGTGCTGCAGCACCTCCTTTCACCCTCTGTCTGAAACCAGAGCCCAGTCTGCTCTGATTGGTTAGCTGGCCGGCTCTGTTGTGAATGGTCAACCTCTTAGAGATATTCCGCTCCTTAGCCTATCAGTTGGCAGACCATTTACATGCACTAAAACTTATTAAAGTCTTACATAGACATTTAACACTTTTCATTCCTTAATAGTCGATATATAAAACATTTCCAGAAGTGCCGCATTTGTGTCTCTCAGTCTGAACAAAGTGTGAAAATATGAACAAAATATGAAGAGTGCGGACGGCGGGAGAGAACGCTGCGTCAACACTGCATCTGTTTTCACACGCAATCAAGTTACAGTAACAAAAGAAAAACTCAATTTTTTACTCAGCAGGTTCAGCTCACAGCTGTTCCATAAATGTATTTCTAACATTTTCTCTCACACAGTCACACGCCTACACACACCTCCCTCCGTCTCCCCGCGATGCACTTTCTCACATGCACAAAGAAATGTGTTGATTGTGTTGTGCAGAAACTTCTGTTACATTTAGAAACTAGGTATTTTCATGAGATGAATTTGGAAATGTTATGTTTCGACTTACTGGCTTTGAGGCTGGCCTCGTTGACTTCTATCTCCGCTCTCATTGGCTCCTGGTACTCAAGGTGGGGAAAGTAGAACTGGGGTTCAGGGCTGGGGGCGGCGCTGGAGTATCCGTTGGACAGGGTCTCTCTGGGGCTTTCCGTCCTCCCGCGCTGGACTTCGAACACCGCTAAAAGCTGGATAGGAGACACAGAGTCAGACAGCGGCCTAAATATTATAGGTTTCTCAACATAATGTGCAAGCTTTCTTCGAGATGACAATCAAACAATGGGAACTCTGGCAGGAGAACAAGCTAGCAACACGCAGCCAGGTTATATAGCGTCTCCACTGTGCCACCATCACAGAGAGGCTTTTATGTGATTTATCTTGCCAACAGCGGGGTAGCAACCTGCTCCATCCTGCCAAGTGTGAGGATGTGTGTGTGCTGGATTCACAGCTCATCAGAACCTCTTATAATCAGTTGCCACAATAACTTTCTTCGTTTAATATTCCAAAAATCTGACCGGCTCAGAGGAGTTATCACACGAGGCGAGGCGAGGTGTATGAAATTACCAGTGAAATGAGATCCGACACGAGAATGAGAAGCTGTCAAACACAATGACACGGCTGCCACAATGAGACGGGGGGGGGCGCCAAATGAACACGGGACGGAGGGCAGAGGAACGACAAACAACCCTAATTGAGACAGGGACATGATGGCAGATAGGGCGAAGGGGAGTGTGTGCGTGTGCGTGTGTGTGTGTGTGTGGACTTCAGGGCCGTGCTATCGCGGTTTGATAAATGGGCGCGTGGCGGTGTGACGCTCTCATTAGAAGGAAGGAAATGACCACTTAATGAAAAGCAATAACCGCGATGGAACGAGGGATGGAAATAAAACAATAGACGGGTGGAGGACGTCGATTAACAACAAGAGGCGCGCAGAGGCCGTGTGTGTGAGTGTTTAAAAAAGTGTGTAAACAATAAGCAAAGAGGAGGCGACAAATATGTATCATCCATCACGCCGAGACGCCGCCTCTCACCCGCCTGTGATTCAATATCCTCATCTGGTCGACGCCATGCAAAGGAGATTCTTTTTCTGCATTTGTGTGAGCATTAGAGAGTACAAGGATGAGGGATCGAGGCGCTGGCGGATGCAGGGAAGAGAGAGAAAGAGAAAAACAATCTGATTGGCCGCTTGATGGATGCTTCTTGAGCTAGTTCTCTCTTCTTTATCTGCTTTCCTCTTTCTCTCCTTATCTCCTTCCCGTCCCGAGCCTCCGTCTCTTTCTCCAAACTCGCTGACAGCATCAATCAAAGAAGAAGAAGAAGAAGAAGAAGACTCGGGGCGTAATGTGATTTGCGCGCACGCTACGAGCACGGACGGAAACACAGCAATGAGCTACTCCAAAAAAAACTTTTACGATTTATTCGTTCTGAACAACAACAACTTCTTTTAATGTGTGGAGGGGTGATGATGATGATTTGCTTTCTGGGAGTTTATTTTTTTTATGGCTGACACAGGCGGGGAGTGATGCAAATGAAGGCCGCCTTGCTGCTTCCACTCATCACTCAATCAAACACAAAGTATCAACAGAATGAATCATGCATCGCTTGATTTGGAGCAAGCTGAAGAACAGAAAAAAAAAGGCACTTTATTTCAGTCGGGATGAAGACTTCTCATTTTCAATTCAGTCAAAAATCTTCCTAGTCAAAGATCTAACAAATAAAAAACTGTTAACTAATTCTTTAAATGCTAACTGTTAAAAAGACTAAAAAAGGGTGCTCAAATATCTGACAGCTGATTGGTTGAGGGTCGAACAGAGGTGAGAGAAAGCGTATCAGTGGGTTAAAACGCTGACGGCAAACCATCACTGATTCAGCAAACACACACTTTCTGACAAGCTGTACACTGAATCCTAATCATCCTACACAAGTAAAGAGAAGAACATGAAATGGTTCAATGGTAAAAGTATATAATTTACCAATCTAACACAGCATATATGTGCATGGCTAGAAATCACTAGGGGCAGGGGTGGATTATGAGACAATGGGCCCCTGGGCACAGACATGCAAACAGCCCCATTACGTAAGAACTAGACACACTGACACTTTAGGCCCCTGAGCCGGTTAGGCCTGTATTATAATCTGTGTATAATTTAGGGTTTAAGAGAATAAAATGCTTTGTTTAAATTGTAAATTGAGTTCCTTTAATATTACAAGATTTGCCCCCTGTTGTTTCACAATATCTTGGCGCATGTACTACGAGAGAAGCTGATTCCATTCTCTCACTACAGATTAAATGTGAGCTATCAGCCGCTCACAGCATGAGAGGAAACTTGGGAGAAGCTTTTATTTCAAAAAGGTTTAAGATTCAGTCCTTCACACACAGCTCCAACATGCTCTTTTGGAGGACCCCGCGCCCCAGGATGAAGAAAACAACCGGCTCCTGGTGTGTTTACTGAACACACCTTTTTCCCCTCATCCCTCCTGACCGTGATTAGTATTCTAGGAAACAAATCGCCTTATTTTTCCTGCTGCGTCTGCGGGGGGGGGATATTGATATGGACCTGGAGAGCCTGCATGTCAACCACTGCTGAATAATGTGACCCCTTTGTCTCATTTACATACGACACACACACACACTCACAAACACACACTGATACCTGAGCCAAATACAAATGGCTGGAGCCTTCATATTGTCATGTTACGATCGTCTGTAAATCACAACGCAGCGTGTGTATCCAACGTGACCAGACTAGCTGGGGAAGACTGTGTGTGTAAATGTGTGTGTGTGTATATATGTGTGTGTGGAGCCAAGCGATTATCATGACACACATGAAAGCCATATACAATAACACGCGTGAAGCAGAGAGCGAGATAAACACTGCGTCTGTGTGGACTCTCGCGCACACACACTGCCTAGGGCGCAGGGTTATAAACTGTTGGAATAAATGTGGCCTGAGGGGGACAAATGCAGTCTTATTTTACTCGATTTCATAGAAAGGCAAGCGTACACCCACCCACACATATCCTGTAATACTAGAACAAATTATTATGTTGGTTTATTTATTAACTGATGCTCCTATTCACAACGAAAGTGGTTTTACAATGAAGCCGTGAGAATTGATTTGTGTACTTTTCTACTGTAGCAGACTTTGAGTATATTTAAATTAATTTGCCGTAATAGTTGTTAACCTAATTTCCAAGTATGCATCTCAGAAGCAATCTCGTTACCATGGATGTAAATAATGCAGGATATAAAATAAGGGCTCCACTCTGCCTGATGAATGCTACAGATGTGCCTTCAAAATACTGAAGGGACACGTTCAACAGTATTATGTTCAAGATAAAGTAGTCCCTGGTTGATACTGTAATATTTTTCCAGATGTTGAATTCATTCTTAAGGGGGCCTTTCCCTAACAACTCCAAGACAACTGAGCAACCTGTCTCCCTTGAGGAAGATCGGAGAAGTGGTTAAATCTGGAAAAAGCTTTTTGATGGAATGGATTTTCACAGTGTAGTAATGTTAGTATGAGTAACACCTGGGATAAAAAGGTTGTTATGTGAGGCGAAACACCATCACACAGCAAAATGAACCCACAGCAGGTTACTTCTCAGATGCTTTTCAACAGTATCAAAGTGTTTCATGATGTAAAATCTGTGACTTGATCATAATCTCCTCACTGCCTTAGAGAAACTGTATAAAGCCATTGTTTACATGCCATGTTTGCCCTTATAATGCTAAATTAGCTGTTAGCTAGCCCAACCATACATGTCTAATAACAGAGCTAACAGATGACGATTGTATTGAGTCACATAATAAGATTTTACAAGTTTTATTCATAGAAAATTAGTATTAGTATTGTTCAAATTAATGTTCTTAAGATTTCGTTTTTTACAATTACACATATTAATACAGTTGTTTGTGATGTAACGTTTAGTTTTTTACATTGTTATCCAACTGTATTCAATATATATTAACCCTGCTGCTTTTTTTGTTTGTTTTAACTTGTGGGATTTACCATGTTTTGTCTAAAGTGTAGGTTTTGGTATTGTATAGTCTTGTGACGGTTGTGAATGAAAACATAAAAAATGGTATAGATATTATTACTGATAAGTAAATGTTCTGGTATTGTGACATCCCTACACAGCAGGGAGTTGAGAAATGACCTCATGGTGTGAGTTTCCATACTCCTGAGATGTAACCAAGCCTGACCTTTGACCTCTTCTTTATGAGATCGTAAGAGGAAAAACATATTTCTATACTGTGATCAATAAAACGTACACATTATTATGAACACTTATTACTGAGATTGCTCTCGCACAGGCTGTGAGAGCCAATCAGACGCAGAGCTTACATGCATTATAGTTCTTGAATGTCCAATAAGCAGGAAATGAAATTATCCGCGCTGCTGTAAACAATAAATGGTGTTTACATGTTGCAACTCACAGATGGAACAGTTGAGTGTCTTTAATAATTGATGTACTTGCTAAGAATTAATTAGCCAAATGAAGCATGTCCTGCATGGGATACACTCGGGAGAAAGTAGTACGTTCAGCATGGACACACACACGCATATATATATATTTATATATCCAATCAGGGATGTTCACGCACTGTATAATGCCATTATTTAAAGATACACACGACAAAAAAAACACAAATGGATTTGACAGTAAGTGGAAACAATCTCATACTTTACACAGTAAGAGGATGAACAGTGCCACCTTGCTTTAGTCTAACACAACTGCATGCTGGGAACACTCAAGCCTCAAGTCTTTACATAAGCATCAGCAACACACACACACACACAAAACTCACAAACACACACTTCCTCATTTCATCCGCTGTTACTAATCAACCCATTTTTCTTCTCTTCTCTCATCGCTGTCTAGAACGGCTGTGTGTGCGTGTGCGTGTGCGTGTGTGTGTGTGTGTGTGTGTGTGTAGCAGTCTATTGAGATGCTCTGCTTTTCTGCTGTTGTCATTTATCTTACGACTGCCCCCCCCCCCATCCTCCGTTTTCTCCCTCTCACGTTATTCTTCATTCTTTCTTTGAACGAGAGATGCATAATTCAGAAGGAGTGCGCAGAATCCTGACAGTAGTCTGGTAACCCAATCATCACACACACACACACACACAGGCCCTCATATATACAGTACACACACACAGCTTCTGACTCACCCTTTCTTTATGAAGGTACAGGTCTACA
Source organism: Trematomus bernacchii (assembly GCF_902827165.1). Lineage (NCBI taxonomy): Eukaryota > Metazoa > Chordata > Actinopteri > Perciformes > Nototheniidae > Trematomus > Trematomus bernacchii. The sequence goes on along the minus strand of NW_022987821.1, from coordinate 5,598,988 downwards.
AAGACTATCTCAGACACCTGCTTTTTCAAGCGCTTGAATCTGAATCAGAGAGAATAAACCTCCCACTCTCAGTGTCCGGACAGGAAGTGAAATATGTGTGTACGTTTCAGAACGCACCATACCCAAAAAGATTTAAACTGCAGTTTGCATTCAGCTGATGGAGCTGTGCACAAAAACAAATACTTCCTCCGGATTGCGCGTCCTAAGCTTTGTGCATCTGGTGTTGTTTTTCTTTCTCTGAATTTCAAGCGGCTGAGGTGTGAAGAGACGGCAGAGTCGAGTGTTTCCAGACAGAAAATATCCAATTCAACAAAGAGCAGATAAGATGTGTGGAGAATGGGTTTCTCCATGCTTGTAAAGCGTGATGAATATTGACAGTGCACAGGTACAAGGGGGGTGAACTGTCAATTTTGGCTCTTGATATCCACGGATTATGTGAGAAATGGCAATCAATTTGAAACAAGGCACATATTTCCCCTTTTAAATTCCCAAGCAGTTCATTGTAATTTAAAGTATTGAAGCGGCAGCTGGAGGCATGGTAAAGAGGTTTTGTTATGCCTCTAAACCTCTGGGTTTATAAAACAAAGTTAATGTGTTCATTGAAGTTACCTCAACTTGCCTTTCTCTTTTTTTCAGCGAGGTGCAAAAATAGTTCACATTTTATTAATAGGTTTTCGGTCTCAATCGCAACGCTAACATCTTTTTCAATACGGCATAATGTTTATTTTTTAAATGATGGTCCTTTTTTGAGTAGAAGAGACTAAACAGTAGGTACAAAATGTATAAAATCTATGGTTTGAAGTAGATTTCTCCTTTGATAATGAAGCTACTCAGTATAGCACAAACAACTCTGCGGCCAACAGATATACTAACATGGACTCAAGCATGTAGCAAAAACTAATCCATGTTCGAGGACTCAGAGTACACACACATGGGTGTTTCCAGGGCACCGTATTGGGGCCATCAGAGGAATGCTTGGCTAGGGTAGAAAATTGGTTGTATTACCGGTGAGAGCGGGGATAATCCTGTTTCTATTCCAGTCTGAATCTGTACAACACACTACCAGATGTGGGGTATTACCTCTCAGGAACACACACCTGGCTTTGGGCCTACACAGATACACTGTCTCCCACTAAAGTACTGAAGCACACAAACAGATCCAACTTGTCAGGCCTGTGGTAAGGGACTCCTTCAAAATAATGAATCATATACAGAGACATCACGCCTTGAACCTCTAAATGTTTCCTTCTTTCTGTTTGAAGACATGCCAGTACTTCCAAATAGCAGCTAGTGCTTCCGCATTGAACATAACGTCTCTTTGATGCTCCTGACACTCGGATCCAAACGCTCACCCACCAAAGAAAATTCCTCGGTCTGTTGCTGCAGCGGTGTAAGCATTTGCATTCATGCAAATTTAGCAAATGATGACCCAGATCTAACACTGCTTTCACAAATTAAAAATAGCACAGTCGGAGAAACATGGGCAGAAATATAAAAACGCAGTCCAATATCGAGGAGGAAAACATGATACATAATGGATCAGAAATATCGTTTTATGATGTGGACAAGAACACACTTCCTAATTTTATCACAACTTAGATCAAAATCAGGGTCAGGGGTAATAGGATAAACTGTGAATAACACATATCCCATTGGTGCTGCAAACTGTTAAGTTGTATCCTTGTATGTCCGGATTATTCTCCCATTATACATTTAGTTTGTGTGAGAAAGATACTTTTGAAAGGCCACGTTTTTTGCATTTGTAGCAGCACACAGACTTAAATATGGAAAGTGCACTGCTGAAAGACATCCAACTTCTGGCACGTTTGCATAATGAGGAATCTCATATGCAGTCGTTTTTTTCAGTTACTCTGATGGCAAAAAGGAAGCATGAAATGTGTGGCAAAATATTTGTATCGAAAAGAGCTTTCCACTTAATCTACCAAATATTTGAAAAAAACTGCAAATCCAACCTATTTAAATATGCAGGCCTCTATAATAAAGTCAGTGCAGTGCAACATCCAACAGGTGATTCATCAATTGCATAAAAAAAGGATACAAAATTCAGATTTTCAGAGCATCAAATATTCTTGAAGTATTGGCTTTGGGTTTTTTCAACCTCAAGGATTGTTTACCCTGTCTATGAAGAATTATTGACCATTTGGAAAGTTCTGTTTGAATTCACACTAAATGTATGGGAGGACATCACAGTTTTCCAATGAAAAGAGATTTATATTGTGAGGGAAATACAACCTTAGTCTACAGAACCCACAGATGACCACACACACAAAGATAAAACCTAAGTAAAGGTAAAAAACTATTCTGCAGACCTCACAGACAAATTGTTGAGGCACACTGCCAAAAAGGTAAAGAGGTTCTTTGAGTTATATTTCTCACACACACACACACACACACACACACACACACACACACACACACACACACACACACACACACACACACACACACACACACACACACACACACACCACACACACACACACACACACACACACACACACACACACACACACACACACACCACACACACACACACACACACACACACACACACACACACACACACACACACACACACACACACACACACACACACACACACACACACACACACACACACACACACACACACACACACACACACACACACACACACACACACACACACACACACACACACACACACACACACACACACACACACACCACACACACACAAAAAAGCGAGCCACCAGCTGAGGTATTGCGGTGCCGGCTCTGCGCGGTGAAAGGCCACATTATTATTTATGCACACTCATAAAGGGAGAGGGTAAACTCTTCATAAATCACACATGCCCGAGAGGCCGAGAGCGAGAGAAAGAGAGGGAGATGAGGGAGTGAGGGATATGTGTGACAGGGGCGCTCCAGGCTTCGTATTTCTCAGGCCCGCAACACAAATATCAACCCGGCTCGTTCATCATACCCGCGGCGCAAACACATCAGCGGTGGTTACACTGGTCCCCGTTCTGCATCTGTGGACATGACACATGCACGGGAACTCCCCCGGCTCGCAGAAAGTCATAACCTCCTCTCGCTCATAAGTGTGCATAAACATTCCCATATACACACAAACACGGGGCGAAATCGCACACATGTTCCCGCTCTATTCCCCCCCAAAAGTCAGAGCCGGAGCCAAATAATCAGCTTTCTTTTCCCTGTGGCCGCCGCCAGGCCAGCTGCTCCCTCCAACCTCCCCCTCCTCCCTCCTCCCTCCTCCATCCTTTCCTCCCTCCCGGGATCTAACAGAGAAATAGGAGGAGTGATTAACTCAGAGCTGCGAGGCTTGTGCCCCCTCACCTGTGGCTCTCTCCTCCTCCTCTAGTCTCCATCTGCCCTCCCTCGACATTAGACTTTCATATCGTACGTCACCTCTTTCTCGCCGCCTGTCGCCCTGCTTTTTGCTGTGGACAAGAATTGGAAAAATGGAAAAGAAAAACTGTGTTTTCCATTCTAATTATTCACTCAAATACTCATTTATTTACCAGCTTTCTGTGGTGACCTAAAAGTGTTTTTCATCCAGCTTGCTGATATATACATTACTGACATTCAGTACCGGCCGTTGCCATGGCGATCTGACATCACTCACAGCCTAAAAAGGTGTTTTGGGGGAGGAAGAAAAGCGGATTTTTCCTGCACCCATCAACATATGTGTTCCTTGCAACACGCCGTATTAGATAGTTATTGACTCGACATCAGAGCCCGGAGTGGAGAAGTAGGATTTGTGCTGCGATACATGTCTGCAAGCCGAACAAGAACAAAACACCAGCTGACAGCACCATCCATCAGATTATAGAAAGGTGAGCTACAGGGCTGAAACGTCACACAGGAAACAGACGTGTAAGTGTGAGAGGTGTGAGTATACTGACAGTGAAATCTGATAGAATAATGATGGAGACTCTTCTAATTAACACTCAATGCAAAATAGACTGCATAACTGACAAAAAAATAAATGTAAAAGGACATTTTTTTACAACTTTCTAGCGGTGCATTTAATCCGGACTTTCCAGATTGAAATATATTCATCAGCAAGACTCAAATTTGACTGACTTTAATTGCTTCCAACAGGATCATCATCTGTGATATGAACGCTAATAAAACTGCCACTCCTCCTATCCATACATCCCTCCCCTGTCAGATGGCTAATCATTCAAGTGGCCTATTCAGACACATTATCGTCCAGCGAGCTCCATTCATTAGTCCAATCAGTTCTGTGATGAGGCTGAGAGGCCGAATAACAACAATAGTGAGTGCATGGAAGTGTGCGTGCACCACAGTGGACGCAGATGCGGTTTCAGCTGTGTAATTGCACCCGAAATCATTAAATACTTAACCTAAATGAGTTGTATTCAGTGTTATGAGCATTTATCCACTAGTTGCAGGGAAATTGTACACACACACACTTACTCCCACACACACACACACACACACTTACTCCCCCACACACACACACACCGGAGTGTGACTTTCTGCTGATTTGAGTTATTAGCAGTTGGAGTGAGCGGGGACTCTGCGAGCAGAGGGACAACACACCACACTTTCACACAAAACACACACTTATAAATGCACTGGGGGCAATGTCATATAGGGAAACAGATGGTGTGAGAACGGTCAGGTCAGAGAGTGGATTTGCTGTAAACACGTTGATCCATAATACATTCATTCGCTCGATGTGATTAGCTTCTCTGCACACTGCGCTGCCAAAATCTACTGATAAAGCTAATACTGACAACACATCATAATGCTGCAGACTGTTTATAATTCACATTTCATGTCTAGGTTACTTTAAAGCAGCGTTTCTCAAAGTATGGGCGGCGCAGAGATGTGATAGGTGGGTCGTGAATGGACGCGATGAACGGGAGATTTATTTTTATTTTATTTTTTAAATACATTTTTTGGACCTCAGGCCGGAATCGAACCTGGGTCCTCGTGGGCGGTAGTGGACTACAGCCGGAGACTCGCAACGGCGGTGGACTTTCACAGCGGGCCCACCGGGAAAAGTCCCGAATCTCCCGATGGCCAATCCGAGCCTGCTCGCACACACACAACTGAAACCAAAATAATTTACAGACATATGCAAATATCTCTCATACACACATGTGAAACGCTCACACACACACACACACACACACAACAGCATTGCAGTCGGGAAGAAAAGCAATGTGGAGCGGCACCTCACCACTTCATAAGGAGTTTAACTGTGACACTTTTCGAAATCCCGTTTGTGGATGCCCCCGGACCCCCCTAGAGGAGGTGAGGTCCACCCCCAAATAAAGCAGGTTAAAATAATTAAATTGAATACATTTTATTTTAGTAAACACTGAAAACGGGTCCCACAGACCCAAACAGCACACAAAGGTTAAAGGTAAGAATATAATAATGTTAAAATGTGCTAAATAGTAAAAGTAGCTCACGACTTGTTTTATTTTTTGAAAGTAGCTCTCATCCTAAAAAAGGTTGGAGACCCCTGCTATAGAACGATACATTTGACAATTTGAAGCTTGGCCTACCATTTGATTGGAGCGATGAGGAACAGGTGGGGCTTGAAAAGGCCCACCTGTTCAAATTGGGGAATGACAGAAAAAGTTTGAGAACCGCTGCTTTAAAGAGTCCCTGTTGTGCTTTTTTGGTTTTCCCTTTCCTTCCCTAATCTTTAGGAACATTAAAGCATGGATACACGTCACAGTCAAGGCAGAAAATACAAATACATGTATAAACCTGAAAATTAGCATTATGTGTGTTTTATAACTAATAACATTAGGTATTGTATTTTGTTACTCCCCAAGCTCGTTCATGTGAAATCTTTTGGCGTAAAGGGATCACCATCTAATTTGAAACAGGGACTATGACACAGGTCGCCTCTCCCCATGCGTCATCTTCTCCTGCCGCTCTCATTATTTGCACAAGTTATTAGGAAAGGTGCACCTCTGGCCTCAGGACACACACACACACATGTTCCTCGTGGCAGACCACAGACAGGTCAGGTTACAGTCCGACCGTCTCACTCCATTAGGAGCTAATGGGTGGTGTGATGGTGACACGGAGGGCAGCGTGGAGTCTGTGATCAACACCAGGAGGACGAGATCCGAGGCGGCGATGACCTCCTGTAAACCCTGGAAGTCACACACCTAAGAAAACAGCCTTATCCCCAGCAGAATCCCCTGCTTTTGCTTCAGCGAACTGACAAATGACTTTGGAGAGGCGCCATCATTCAAAGTCGAAAGGTATGGCAATGGATCATCTAAGAGGAATTTAAATTCCAAAGTGCAGCTTTATGAGAAACTTTAATGAAAAGCAGACGGCGAGGATTCCTTCTCCTTAAGCCTCCTTACCATGAGTCGTAATTACAATCAAACGGTGTTCGATGTGAGAGACGGGTGTTGTTAATTGAATATAATCAGATGAAGAGCTGTTGTGGCGCTCAGATGGGGGGGGGGTTAAATCAAGGTCGAGGCTGTTGAGATATGATGAAATCAGCTCAAGTGACCGAATCCCGCCGGGCGAGCCGCTGCGGTCGCATCTGATCTGATGTGCCGGCGACAGAGATAATCTAACTTTATTCAATATACTGGAGAATATGTTAATGCATCACTGACATTCAACAGAATATATCAAAACACAAGGTGAGGACGAAGCAACAGGAACTCGCTTCACTTCCGTTTAATTCAATAGCGCTGTAATACATCTCGTTTTTAAGAAGGTTATACTATTTATGAGCAATATACACAACAAACTTCATGTTAAAGTCATAAACAAGTCATCGTGTCAGAGACTTTTTGTTCTCACAACCTTCAGCAAAACAGACCCATGGGACTGGAACACACTTTTAATATAAATTATTTGTCAATATGAGACATAGGTCTTGCAAACACTATTTAGAAATATGATTTCCCGTAATGAGAAGACAGGGGGAAAAAAACATTTTCCATTATGCAGTTTAGTTTCAGACAATCAAATGCACGTTGCTCCGCATGTCTGCAGCCCCGAGGCTTTCAGCAGGGATGGCAACCTCAAGAAATAAATGTTCTTTTAAAAATAAGAGGCAGGACTAAAATCAATTAAGCAGACAACAGAAGGAACATAATGACTTGTTCCAGGTGAACTACAGCTGATTTATTCTGTACTGCTGGCATGTTCAGAACCCATGTAAGATTATAATTCATATTCAGACAGAGACACAGGTAAAGACGTGTGGGTCATGATAGGGACGTGAAGAGGGTATGGATTATGACCAGGGCGGGATATTTGGATATCTGAAAGAAATTGGTAAATGGCTTTTAAACCAAAATACATCTATTTGTCTGCTAAGTGCTCCCAGGGATAAGATGCTTTTACAGTTGTTATTGTGCACTATCGAGGATATTAGCAACTTCAAATTTCATGCACTGACTTAGTCACTCAACATTCCCATTTTATACGTCTTGAAAATTCCCTCTAAATATAGGTTTCTTTTCTTTTAATTCACATTTGACGGTTTCTTCCCCTTCTCTGATATGCTTAAAAGCACTTTGAATAGCCATTGTGCATGAAATGAGCGATTGAAATAAACTTGCCGTGACATTTTCTAATCAGCGCACTTGAACCCGGTGCTCCCGCTCATCACCGGCCATTCACGGGTTATGAGAACATTCAGATGCCAATCAAACGGTCCTCGCCGCGGCGGTGAGCGAGGGGAACGGAGGTGAGGGAGCGAGATGTCACCGAGCGCCAAAGGCTAATCAGCACGTCGGCGCCTCGCAATCACCAGCCATTCACTAAACTTTTTCTGCAGCGCGTTCACACGTTTTAAGTAATGCCTTATTGCCGCCTGTCAGAGGGTCTGACATCTGACATGTAATAAATGACTTCAGGCAAATCCACGTCGCTTACAACAGCGAGTCTCTGGAGCTGCTGGGAATAAAAACTACTGCAGCTTTATTTCACTGGACTTCCCAAGGCCAGATTTGGTGTTTTTGAAAGACTTACAGTTATGTTAGGATACATTGTTCCCTACCAATATGCATGGTGTTACTTTGTGTAAAGAAAAAAGCCATTGTATAAGTGAAAAACTTAAGATATCAAAGACTACATACAGAAGTTTGAAAAGTGTTTCATTACTAGTGCCAATTTCACATGCCTTAGTTTGAGTAATATCAACTAAATAGGGTAGAAATAGGGTCATTATTCAAAGAGGTGTCATTTCCTCTTCAAAGGATGTGAAAGATGGTCAGGAGCGCAAACCTACTTTAAATATCATAACATCTTTCCATGAGACGGATTCATCTTTCTTTTTCGGCTCTGCGTACTCCACTCTGACATGTAAGCACGCACGAGAGATGGATGATGGGAGATGTCTTCGCAATCAAGCGTTGACATTTCAAAGCCAGATCAGCATCCTGGAGTAAAATGTTGTCCGTATATCCCAAATATCAAATCAAATCAAATCAAGTTTTATTTATATAGCACATTTTTAAAACGATTTTTGGTCGAGCCAAAGTGCTGTACATATAATAATTACCTTACAGTAAGGACACTTTACAGCACCCTCTGTCCTTATATAAATATAGATATCTGTAGCACATACTAATGCAAATACTCCATCATACATCTGATTGTACATATTAAGTTAATTATTGTAAAGAAGAGAATGGCTTTTTCCTTTAAAAACTGATTATTTTTAAATTAATATCTATTCTTGAGTCCTGACATCTTTTGTAATTAAGAACCATTTTAATCATATTCATTTATTGGCACTTTTTTTAATGTTTATCAAGACACAATATTGTTTGTTACTGGGACAAATACAGACAGAAGGGAGAGTTTCTCGATCATCATGCTCACATTGTTTTGCAGGCTGCTGGGCGTTAAATGTACATTCATAGCGAATCGCCACTAATCAAAACTATTTCATAAGAAAGAAAAATGATTATAACAAAGTAGCTGTTCCAGCTGCCAGAGACTGCACGGGATATTCACGTAGGCTCAGTGATTAAAAAGGGGCTAATTAAAGAGAGCTGGAGGAAATCATTCCAGTTATTCTATCCATTACATTTCCCATGAAATTAGATTTCTCGTTTGGCTGCATGGGATGGAAGGTTGACTTTTTCTAAGTGTTATTTTCCCCCCTTTGGAAAACAAGGTCCGTGTGTGTGTGTGTGCGTGTGTGTGTGTGGAATCAGGAGTGACAGTCCACTTATGAGGAGATGTTATGCCCCCCGACTTTAATTCCCAGTCTGGAAAAGACCGGCGTGACGAGAGAGGACTCTCACACGTGTTAAATATTCAAATTTCAGCTGCATGAGGGTGAAAGGAGAGGCATGATGGGAGATGGCCTTCTTATCAAACACCATCTAAGTGGAGTTTCAGTGCAAAAACTCTCCAAAGAGCACAGCAGCCATGTATAAGGTACATATAAGGGAGGGCTCGGCATTTGAAAGCTGGTTTTAAGTTGATGTTAATGGCATGCTTGCATGAGACAGCCCACCTGACAGCTCCTGTGTGCGCTGGAGAGATTTGGGAGTAATGGCCACGGCTAATGCAGGATCCCAAAGGACTGTGAATGGGAGAGAGTGACAGCTCCGGTCGCGGTAAATGGGCCGATGTGAAAAGGTAAAGCACTACATCTGTTAATAACTCCTTTTGAAAAGCGGGAGAGCGAAAGAGACGGGGGGGCGAGGGCGAGACAAGAGAAGAATAGGTAAAAACAACAGATGGAAATGTGGGATTTTAGCAGAAATAATACCTGAGAAATCTACATAATTCGTCGAACTCATGCAAAAATCCTGTATATTTAATATCACCAAGGACATATCGCTCACACTACTATTACATACAAAAAGGCATGGGACATGAAATAATGAAAATAATTGGGATTGATGTTATTATCTCATTATTATGAAAATATTATTAAAAAGTCTTAAAAATGGCACTCAATCTAATGCAATCTGAATCTCACTGGACTCGTTTAACCCTATGTTTTGTCAAGAAACAAATATTTAAATTGCATCATAGATACATACAGAAGAGGATAAGAGCCAGTTTTTTTTCTTTCTCAGAATTCTGATTTTCACAGATATCCCAAAAATGGAAGTTCCCTACGATCATCTTAATGTGAGTGTTTTCATTCATCGCTGATCCTTTATTCCCTATCCCTACATTCTAGTCCATGATGGCGGTGTGTGGGAAAACACAGAGATGTACTGACGGAGGATACAGTAGGTTAACTCGTCTCGAGACTACAGCGATTTGACCGAAACAGCGTGACAAAAAGGGGATGAGATCTATTAGCTGTCTGCCCACTTCTCCTCACCATTAAAGTAGTGGGGTTTCTGACAGGTCAATGACTCCAACTGCCTTCTGAGAGCTGCAGGCCACACACACACACACACACACACACACTAACATGTATCTCTAACACACCCTGAGTAAAGGGTCAAAGTAGAGGAGAGTATAATTGACTGAAGCGTGCCCTGCTCTCTTTATACTGTGTGTGTGTTGTGTGCATGTGGTCACACCTTAGCCAACACCCCATGGCCTTCTTCACATTCATCAGATTGACATTAATATTCATGAGGAGGCTGGTGGCCGGTGTCTCGAGACGGGGTGCTAATGAACGCAGTGTGTGTGTGCACGTTGGTGTGTGTGTGTGTGTGAGTGTGTAGATGCAGGGGGCAGAACTGTAATCAAATCAGAGCCGCCCCTCCATCTCTGCCCTCATCAACCACCAGTGGCGCTCCTTCCGTTGAAGCTAACATGCTACGCTACACGTCTGCCTGTGGTTTCGAGGACAGAGGTGCGTGCGTGTGTGTGTGTGTGTGTGTGTGTGTGTGTGTGTGTGTGTGTGTGTGTGTGTGTGTGTGTGTGTGTGTGTGTGTGTGTGTGTGTGTGTGTGTGTGTGTGTGTGTGTGTGTGTGTGTGTGTGTGTGTGTGTGTGTGTGTGTGTGTGTGTGTGTGTGTGTGTGTGTGTGTGTGTGTGTGTGTGTTGAATAACGGTCGTGGGCTGGCCACTAGGCGTACAAATAGCTCACCATTATCTCTCATTAGCATCCGCGGCTAACACAGGGCCCATGCTGTGCGGTGGAGGGCCCTCACAATGGGACCACTCCTGTATGATTGATGGTGGAACAGCGTCGGCCACAATAACAGAACAAAAAAGGGAAAAAAACACACTGCAGATAGAATCGGTGCTGCGGGGGAAATAAAAACGTAGACAAACAAAGGGAAGTTGGACTAATCATGAATGCCAGGCACAGCTCATTAATCTCCGAGAGCCCGACACTGGAGATAAATCGGGGATCACGTGCGCTCGTCCTATTCCGTCTGCTATCTTTTCATCAGCGTAGGAAAAACAAAAGGATAAAATGAGATGAAAGCGGGCGGGGAGGGCGTTTGGAGAATTGGGTGAAGAAGCGGAGTGAGTAAAGAAACAAAAAAGGTAAATGAGACTGCTTGGTTAAAGAAGAAAAAAAACACCGCTACGGAATTTGATCAAATGCCGGAGCGGGATTTGATGTGTGACACTTCATCATCACTGCTGAGAGAAAGCAGGCCTGGGTCGGGGAGAAATGAGTCATTAAAATCCCCTCCTATGCACAAATAGGACGCAGATCTCATGATTATATTTCCATCATCCCAGAAAATAGAGCTTCTGTTCTGTGTGATTGCAAAAAAAACGGTTTTTTTCTCCACCGTTGAAGATTTTACACATCTATTATTTAGTCATGTCCCCTTTTTTCAGAAAGAGTCTTACATGCACACTCATAAACACACACAACACATACTATTGTTCATGCGGCTTAAAACACCAATTGTTATTGCGTGCTACAGAGGCGGCTGAATATTCCATTTCCATTTCATTTGGCCTGCTTGCTGACTAAGTGTTGATAATTCATCATTCGCCTGGGCCCGGGGCTTATGAATATGGATTTTGGGCAGTTTATTAGCACATCTTATGAATGCATTATGGGAAATTAGCAAGAGGAATGAAATTTGCTCTTTATAGAAATTGGGCCACAGTCTCTCTCTGTGTGTGCGTGTGTGTGTGTGATGAACTTCAACTCCCAACCTAGTTTTGTAAAGAAACATCAGTGCTTTTTCGCAGAACTTCCCCTTCTCTTGATTTGTTTTCAATCTGAAATGGTGTTCTTTCAAGTGTCTCGGTAAAAAATGAACATGACAGCTAAATCACACAGCGCCGTCACCACTCACACTCTTGCTTTCTGAAGAGCCAGAGGGAAGCAGTGGAGAAAACACAAGTTCATTTTCTTACCAGGCATGCCGTGCACGCAAAGCAAGCTGCAATCAAACCCAATCTTTTTTTTTTTCCAGTTACCAAAAGCTACTTTGTTCCATTTGGTGTTTAGCTGAGTCCAAACAGCCAGTGACAAGCTAAACAAGGTTTGGATTTGCTAAAAACGTGTTTATTGGACATCCTGTCATGCTGCCAGGCTGGAGTCAAAATAATTTCGCGAGCAGACTCAGGCTAAGAATGACAGATTCTGTGCTGTAATTTAGCGTGCCTCATAGCAGGTAAGAGCAATCAAGAAACAGCTTGCCATCCGCATCGCAGCGCACGTTGTTATGCTAAGCTGTCCAACCATGAGAAGCTGCTGTCTGTCAGATGTCAACACGTCTGAGAGAGCGTAGATGAACCGGATACAAAAGTCAACTTTGCAGTGTTTGGACACAATGATGCTAACATTATGGCAACACAATTTAGAAAATAAATATCATTTTGACTGAGATTGCAATTGCAATAACATTCACAAGATTGGAAGGGATTTGAAATGTTCTAATCACAAGTCTCATGATTAAAAAATATAGTACATTATTATGGTTTGAGTTTTAAGAGGATCTGTACTAAACAAATATGTTTTGGTGAGTCTGTGAAAAACATTTCTAGGCGGGGATATCTCAACTGCTTCACAATACTTCATTCATAATACAAGTATAGTGCTTCCTGCTAGCACATGCAACATGGAGTCCTCCTCACCTTGTCTCTGTCGTCCACCAGATCCATCAGCAGGTCGTCCATGTCCAGGATTCCTCCCTCCATGTACTCCAGGTGGTGCGTCCTCACTTCGCTCTCCCCATGCTGCACACAAGCGTAGCAAGGATTAGAAATTCACCGTTAGGCTCGACAAAAAAACAGAACATGTTGAATTGCCAACATAATGGATTTAATTATGAAATTAACTACAAGAATCAATGATATGAGTTGGAGTCCAAATGTGGCAAAAAAACATTCATACAGACCACAAATAACAAAAGGACATTAATATATTTTATATTATATTTTCTAGAGATACACTATAGACATATATCCTTCTAGTATTGATATGAATACATTTACTTTATTTGTATTTAATTATATTTTTACTCATGTGCAATGCCTTGGCAACATGCTGTATGTTATCTACTCTAAAAAGGTATATATTATTGCTATATCACAGTAACTAAGTACATTTACTTCACGTAAACAATACTAAGAAATGTCTGATCCATGTGATTCACACCTATGTTGTTAAAGTTTGTTTTCAACACAGCGCACAGTAAAAATAACTTGGTCGATGTGATTCCATGTTTACAACAATTGTGACACCATGCTGACAGTCAGTCAACGTAATAACCACACATAGGTCCAGGTTCCCCTGTTTGCTTGGCAGGTAGAGCAACAGATGACCTACATTACACTGCACATGCACAACACGGCGTTTACAGGAGTGTGAGAGGGAGGAGTGGGAGGAGAGGAACGTTTCCAGTTCTGCTGCTCCGTGGGGAGCGGTGGTGGGCACATTCCTGGCCAGTTTCACTGTCACCGTGCAGACAGAGGTCAGTGAACACACCCCACAGAACAGGAAGTACCCCGGCCTCACTCTCCACACATTGTCAGAGGACTTTTGACTGAGCTGCAATCTGAAATCTGTGTGCAAAACCGACAGAGAAGTACATGAACAATAGCATCTTCCCCTTTCTTGCTGGAGTCCATTGTTTCAATTGCTATGCAGATCTCCAAGAGATATTACACTTTAGCGTGGTCAAATATGAAACTGAATGATATTCCAACCTCCTGGATCGGCCGCACAATTTCTATTAAAGCTATTTCTAGATTAAGAAAATAAATCTTTGACAATGTGTGCAGGAGAGAATGGCCCATTAGGATCTGCCAATACCAATAAGCAATCTGTCCGGAGCAACACAAGACTGCATTAGCAGCTAACAGCTATAGAGGGTGTAAGCCTCGGAGGAGAGGAATGAGTTTGGCTGAGACCCAGAGAGAAGCGCCTGCTGTATCACTGAGAAGAGACGCTGTCAATGGGCTCCATCTTGCTTCGCTGCTTCCCAATGTGAATTATGGGGCACACGAAATAAAAAAAGGGTGTTTGCCTTTCACAATGGGCCATTCTCTAAAAACAAATGGTTTGGAGAGTCTGGGATTTCAATCACAGGAATAAAAGCCAGAGCCTCCCTTTCTTTCAGAAGAGGTCATGATGCCAGCGCCAGAGCTGGGAGAGAAACTACAAACAGCAGATTTCACACAATGCTACAGAAAGGTTGATTTGAAGATTACTACAAAGATCTGGAGCCAAGGGCATCCTCTCCCTGGAAAAACTGTCAAGGGGAAATTAGTAAGGGCCTGACGAAGAAGGATTATAAAAAGAGACACAGCTCCATGATGGCTTTCTTCAGATACAAGTTAGCTACAGTAAATTAGCTCATAGCGCAATTTCTGAAAACATGATGTGGATAATACCATGTGATCACAGGCTTCACACGAGGTGTTAATACACATTCCAGTTATACTGTAGATCTCAGAGGGAACATTTGATAGGTAGACATGTCAACAAAAACGGGGAATCTCAGGTAAGGAAGGCAGAAAATAATAGTCTCAATGGCTTTTTTTTATCGCTTTGATTCTCCCTAAAAAGAGGCTGTTTTATAAGTTTTACTTATTTTACATTTTCCAAGCAAGGAGTCACCTGAAGCGTCTTGAAATGCAGATTCAGAAAGCAGGCAGATAGGTAGCTAACACAACCTTTGAAAATAAAACAATAAGCTTCAAACTGATCTGACTTGAACAGACAAACCCGAGTTAAAAGATGCTATTATTAGATTCAGGATTGTGACACCACTGAAAAGAACTCAATTCAAAACTGTGATCTTTTGACTTAAGGGCGGATGGAGACGTTGAAACCGGTGGAGCACACATGTAGCTACACCTGGTAACAAAGTATTTACACGTCGCCAGAAAAACTGGTCCGACCTGAACGACTGCCTGCATTCCTCTTTCTCACTGTCACTGTAACAGTATGTGAGAGTGTGTGAAAGCGCGGTAATTGGCTCTTTTGTGGCAGCACTGACACAAACACACACACCTTAATGAAATAAGAGGTATTTTCATATATTTCGTATTAAAACAAAAACAATGCTGAAGTGTTAATTAGCATCACCTCTGGCATACACACTCTCTTTCTACCTGCTGATGAAAAGCGATGAATGTATGAAGTCATCTATATATAACGTCCCTCATTGTGTCTTCCCATGACATCAAAAACAAAAAGGGGTCCGTCCGTCAACTCTGAGGAGAATTACCGTGACAGTTAGAGGAGTAAATTACACCATTAAGCCCCCCCACCATTCAAAGACATATCTCTTCTTCTTCCCCCTCTCTGGTGAACAAACATGACACCACTCGAGAACAGTGGAGCGATTAGTGGAGCTAAATGCAGAGGGTCTGTGGTGCTGGTGTTTCACACTTTGATCCTTAGAAGAATGTGTAATTAAAACAGCTGCAGGAGGACGGAGGGGATTCAGCCGCGACGAAGATGTAATGTCTTTAATAAACGTGTAATAGTTGGTCTGAGTGAAAGGAAAGAAAGACATCGACCGTACTCACGTTCTACTCATCATCAAGTGCCAACAATAACTTCACATAAATTGTATATAGCAATTGATTTAAGGACCAATCGGATGTACAGTATGATATCTTATTAAATAAAATGGCTATTTTACTGTTAATAAACCATGTATTAGAACAGCTGCTTGAGTCATTTCTTAAAAAGAACATTTAAAGAAATCTGATGCCAGCTTCTTAAATGTGAATATGTTCTGGTTTCTTCACTCCTTTATCATGTCAAAATGAATATAGTTGATGAATAGACAAATCAAGACACTCAGGGATGTAATCTAAGGCTTTTAAAAACACTGGTCCCAATTTCTTCACACATTTCTGACTGTTTATTGACAATAAGGTAATCGATTAATCTGGGAAATAGTATGTTAAGATACTTCTTTCAAATGCTGAATGTTCTACTGTTTTGTTAACGAGCTGTCCGCATGGATGGCATTAACTCAAAATGTTTGTCCTCTGTAAAGGAGAACTGCACACAATAACATCTGCTTTTCACTGCCATGATGTCTGCCAAGTTTAAAGTCACAGACCAGCAGGAATCTGTCCAGCTGCCCTTTAGCTAAAGCAGTGAACGCCGTCTGGCCTGAGGATGCTGCTATGTCGCCATGCAGATTTCGGAATTTTCCTTCAGGGTATACAGTTGACACAATATCATTTAACAGCCAAGTCTAAAACAGAATGAAACAACATCAGGACGAGAAACAGCACGTTCGAACAGTTACAATTGCTTTTTACTAGACGAGTTCTGAGTTGCATGCACACCGGACCACTCCTCGCACTCACACAAACACAGAAAGTGCTGTCAAATAGTATAATGTGCTTTCAGGTGTCAGCACAGAGTTGGTATAGGGGCTTAATCTGCACTGAACCTGCACAGAGTGACCATGAGACAGAGACAGATACAGTAGCTGCTGTTTCCCCTGAGAATGCACAACTCTCACAGTGCATGCTGGTCCCCCAGGCTACAAACCTGTCCTAATAAAGGGGTCCAGTCAGCTGTTGTTCCGCTTCTCCACTCCTGCAACTGTTCACCATTAACTTTAGAGGAAGATGGCTGAAATGATGTGTCAGAATATATCCACAACAACTTGGAAGTGTATCATTTATCAAGCAGAAAGGCATTCACATTTGCTGGATTCTGTGTCACAAATGGGAACATTTTCAGTTTACAATATTTGTAAATCAAATATCTTTTGGGTTTTGTATTACGTCTGACTGAAGTTTGTTATATTCTGGCAATTTATAAACTAAACATCTAATGGGAAACAGATGAACTATATTGAGCAATTATATGGATTACAGGTAATAGTTTAAAATCAAACTATAACTTAGCACCTCTGTTGCAAATCTTTACACAACTTCCACAATCAGCAGTGAACAAATAATTAAACTATTTTTGACATCTTTCATTACCATCATTATATCATGTACGCTCATATTTTACAAATCCCTCTGTATAACGAGCCATAGCCTAATTTGCTGTATGCAGAGGCTTTGATTTTTTAACAATAGCATGTGAACATGTAGTCACATAGCTGAGATCAAATTCAAAAACCTGCTAATTACGAAGGTGTTCATTCCAGCACTGAAATGTACGATCCTGTTCCCTATGCACACGGTTATAAACCAACACTCACAAACACACATTCCCGGTGATTACACCCAGGTTTTTGACACTGTCCCTGCTGTCAGCGGTGAGCAGAGAGTGGAGAAATATGTGGCTAATGTGGGCGCTAAGTGGATTCTGCTGGCAGGTCGAATCTATTTGGTTCTTTCTGGCAGCTCCACAGCTGGACTGTCCTCATGATCCTCTATTAAGAGAAGGCAAACTGCTGAGTCAGGGGCTCCTAATTAACATGCTCCGTGAAAAGCAATCAAGGGCCCCGGTGCATTTTAATCAGGCTCCCACATTTGGCCTACTTCGGCTTGTGCATCGCAGCGTGTCTGGCTGAGGATCAACGAGTGGGCATGGCTGTCAGTGAAGCAGAGACGTGACAGCTCAGGGGACAGCGAGCACCATGAGCTCCTCCATGTGTGTGTGGTTTTCTAGGTGTGTGAGGAGGCAATCCATCCAGCCATACAGCCACCCAATCGGGCCTTCCATTCCTTGGCGGAGAGGGAGGGGACGTGGGCGGGCTGAGATGGGGACCAGCCAACCGATAAGACCCGGACCTGTCACCAATCCTAATTCCCAATCACTCACAGGACAAAGCCTCCTGTCCGCAGCGCACATCCTCAACTGGGCCCACATTGAGGACATCAAACAGTAAACTTCCACCTGCCCGCCGAGATACTGGGGCTTAAACAGCGAGCTATTGTACAGGTGGACAGCACATCCTCACAGAGACACATCAGCACCCTATCACGCTGGGACAGCATGCACATACAAGGCGGCTGATTAATAAAAGGTCAGTTCGGCAGGATGATTAATGTTGTAGTGATTGCAGCATCAGGGAGCTGGAGGTGCACATCTTTGTGTATGTGTGGGACATTCAAAACAACGCAAAACAAAAGTCTTATTACACCAGCAGTTATTAACATTAGGTGATCAGTGCATTATCCTACATTTCCCAGAACACCTTTCAACTCCCATCAGAACAGGTATATGAACCCAGTGCATCCATGTGTGTTACGCTTGGTTGCATTCATGCTTTTTTCTACCAGATGTGACAATTGACTGCAGCTGCATTGCATTCTGGTCAATTGAGGCATCTTCTGTTATAGTTTTCTAATGTGTGGTTGTTTAAAACATGCAAAATGATACTTATATAAACTCATATTAAATGATAAGTTTATAACTTATGATGACAAGTTTAAGTTTAGGACCAAAGTAAGTAATTATCTCAATCTTAAAGCAAAGAATATTGGGTGCTAATTTAAGCTAGTAGCTAGCGCCAATATTATTAAAATAACCACACTGATCACGTGACACACACCTGAGCAGGGTTATGGGAGCTAATGTTAGCTAAGAAAGAGTGTATTGAAAGTGTATTTTATGTCGGAACAAAAGCAACATGGAGTGAAGAGAAAGCCGTGAGGACATGTTAAGTGAGTGTAAAGGTGTGTTTACCTGCTCCAAAACCCTGCGGTATCTCCTCGTTGCTTGCTCGGTTAAATCCCGCACGTTCCACCCAGCTTTACAGGGAACCACCACCGAGGTGTCCCCAAAAGTTACCGTCACCTTCATAATGCCTGCAAATGTGTTTTAGAAAATATATTAAGAAATTAATCCAAGTTTCGGTAGTCTCTCAAGCTGCTCCTTGCTCGAGGAAAGTGACACCTGTCAGTAGAAACTGGAGCAACAGGTGTCTCGGGTCAGGATGATATCCCGGTGTCTCGAGTCCGCCTTTATCCGAGCTAAACGTGTTTAAAGTCTAAGTTTACATCTTATTTTACTCCTTGTATTTGGGATAAAACTCGAGTGTGACTTACTGTCATGTTGAGCCGTGCGCTGCGAGCAAAACAAACTGAGCGAGGAACCCGGAAGAAATCACAGCCACTAGAAATCCAGGAAACTACATTCCCCAGTGACACTCCACCACCCTTGTAATTAAAGCAACTGAACTTTTCTCTTGAAGATAATACCGTTATTGTATTATAGTTCAGTTTTATCATACATTAAAACAACTCTATATATTTAATGTAGTTTTAATACAAAATAATGTATGACAACTATCATCCAAAAACACATTTTGAATTAAATGAAACTAAATTACATGTTTTACTTATGTAATAATACATGAAATCAGTACAAAAAATGATGTGTTAAGGAATTACAAGTATTGTGGAATGCCATATTAAAATCACTGACTTTAAACTAATTTAAAAAAGGGCATTTTACATGATTAACTTATAATACTTTCCTTGATGCCATATTTTCATCTACATAATCCTGTAAAATAAGTAAGTGCATTGAACAAATCAATGACTGGATGTGTCAGAACTTTCTCCAATTAAACAAAGATAAAACTGAGGTAATGGTTTTTGGAGCCAAGGCAGAACGTATAAAAGTTAGCGCTGAGCTTCAGTCTGCAATGTTCAAAACAACAGATAAAGCCAGAAATCTAGGTGTAGTCATGGACTCTGACCTGAGTTTCAACAGTCACATTAAAACAGTTACTAAATCAGCCTACTATTACCTAAAGAACATATCTAGGATTAAAAGACTAATGTCACAGCAGGATTTGGAAAAACTTGTCCATGCTTTTATCTTCAGTAGACTGGACTAATGTAATGGTGTCTTTACAGGCCTCACTAAAAAATCTATTAGAAAGCTGCAGCTAATTCAGAACGCCGCTGCTCGAGTCCTCACTAACACTAAGAAAGTGGATCACATCACTTCTGTTCTGAAGTCCTTACACTGGCTTCCTGTGTGTCAAAGAATAGATTTCAAAATATTGTTGCTGGTTTATAAAGCTTTGAATGGTTTAGGCCCAAAATACATGTCTGACCTACTGCTAAATTATGAACCATCCAGAACCCTCAGGTCTTCAGGGACTGGTCAGCTTTCTGTCCCCAGAGTCAGAACTAAACATGGTAAAGCAGCATTCAGTTATTATGCTCCAAATATCTGGAACAAACTCCCAGAAACCTGCAGGTCCGCTGCAACTCTTACTACTTTTAAATCCAGGCTGAAGACTTTTCTTTTTGCCGCTGCTTTTAATTGAACTATTCATATCTTAAACTGCACTGTAACTTTTATCCATGTATTTTTTCTTTTAATGTTTATTTTATTATCTTTTATTTTTAATGACTGATTTTAAATGCCATTTTCTTAATGTCTTCCATTTTTGTAAAGCACTTTGAATTGCCTTGTGTTGAAAGGTGCTGTATAAATAAACTTGCCTTGCCTTGCCTTGCCTAAAATCATATTATTTAAAAAAAAAAAAAAAAAACGTTGGAGTACATCTGTCCACATGTGCTTGCAGAGGTTTATATTATCCCAAATCTTTTTCTACTCTAATGCCCCTGTGCTCACTGACACCTCTGCTAACACATCACACACACTAATTACCTTACCATTATTGTCTGTCATTTTATGTCATTAGGTGTTTTGTGAAATTGCCTGTATGGATATTAATGGCCACTGACACGCTCCCTTGCCTTATTCTCGCACATTGTTTGGTTTTTGCTCTCGGGAATTTCCTCCCCATCAAACTAGAAAGCCACCGCGGCAGATGGATTCATAATTGGGACAGGCAATTATTTCCACTGCGACTGTAATTCACCCGAAATGTACGGAACGTGACAGTGACAGCCTCTTTAGACCCCTGTTTCATCTCACTCCTCTCACAAACAAGGTGAGTGTGTGAGAGAGCAAGGTATGAGGATAGAAAGCAAACAGAGAAGATGATCCATAATTAGCAAATCCTCCAGCGACTTTGTCCATAATCCCAGGGCTCTGGTTTTTAAGAGAGAACATAATTTCATACCTGGTTTAACAGTGTATTTGCAGAGCCATTGAGAGTATATGATGCTTGTTGTTTCCCCCCGCAGCGTGATAATGGCAGCGGCTGACTCATCAGTCGCTGTTGTTGCTCAGCACTTGGCTGCACTCAGTGGAACATGTGTGTTTCCATACAACATTAATAAATCCCTCTATGAACTATTGTTTTAAGCTCTCTGTTTCCTGTCCTTTACAAAACATCATTATCCATAGTCCAAACTGTTGGTTAATAAAACGCTCTCCGACAGCTTCAATTGTTGTCGGTAAAAAGTTGGTCTCTCATAAACTTTCCATGCTCACCCGCAGGTTATAAAATTACATATTTAAGTCCCTTCCTTGAAGCTACACTTGGCGACTTTGCACTTCAGCCGCTATGAGTGCCGATGAGAGATTGCTGATTGAAATGTTGAAAGTTTGGAGGACTTCTCTAACCCTGAAATCATGTCAAGTGGCACCAGTAAGCTGCACCTAAATGTATTCTCTGGAACAGCAGGGGTAGAGGCTGGAAACAATATTTTGGATAGTGTCGGAGAGGCCTGATTGTGTATGTACTTTCGCAGTCTTTGGAAGAACAAACACTCTCCATAAAACACTCCTTATATTTGGGGCATTTTGCAGAGTTACAGACAGGTAGGACAACACAGGTCCATAACCAGAATTTATTGCAGTTCTATAAAATGTCATGCTATGATGCTCATTTTCAGGTTCATATTTGTATTTTGTGCCAAACCAACATACTGTACTTTTCTCCAATGACCACACAGTGGTTTGCCTTACAGAGAAACTTCTCTGTTTGCTCAAGGTGGCTCCTGCCTATCTGCACAGCTCCCATTCATGCCTGAGAAAAACAATACAGTGTGTTGTGCTCTTCATGACGGAGGCCTCAATGTGTCTTCACGTTGTAACACGTGAAAGAACAAGATGTCAGAATGCTGCACGTTGAGTATGTGATTTGATCTGTTCCCAGGGAAAACGGAGCTTGTGTGACCTGAGAGCAGACGAGTTTGACAACAAGGCCTCGCTGCCTTGTTTTCACAACATGATGTCACTTCCTCTATCTACAGAGCAGTATACTACCACGCCTTCACCTGTAGTGGTGTTGAGCAACATGGGGCAGGACTTTCCAAGAGTCACACTTTGAGATAAAAGGCTGTTATAAAGTTGCATTATTGTAGGCGTTTGAGCGCTCTTTCAAGCCTTTCTTTTGATTCTTTTCAATCTTACCCTCGTCTGGAAGTAAGGCGCGCTAAAGTGTTGGCCGTCAATAAAATCCCAGTGATGCTTTTTGTTGTTTTGTTCAGCACTCTGAGTGCAATTTACAGGGATGGGTTGTCTGGGTCGATAGCCGTGTTGATTTGCTTTCAGTCTTCAAGCAGTGCCCCTTTTCTAAAGAGCAAAATTGACATGTTCCCAGCGGCAGTGCCACCACCCCTGTGTTTTAGCTCTGTGTGATACTGAGGCTGGTCAATAGCAGGGACTTGCTTCACTTCCTGCTGCGCTGCTTACAATTACAGGCCCGGAATCAGTAGCGAGGATTACTCACAAAAAGCTGCTCTCACTCTCTGCTACTGTGTGTGCAAGTAGGGCAGGAGAGATAGTGTTTGCAATCACAAAATATTTCAGCTGGAGGATTTCATTCCAGGTGTAATATTCCTGCTGCAAAATTGCATTTCTTTTGTGTGAAACGCTCGCCTGTGAATCACAAGTGTTGCCAAAGTTGCCCAAATTGTTGTCTGGAATAAACACAGTTATTCAAAGCAGCCATGATCTATGGAGATGCGCATTGTACCTTGGAGCTTATAGCATTTCTACAACTAAAGGGGATATTTGCCAAACACTGCCGGCAGTCCACTTCCTTTCAATGTACAGTAAAAAGAGAAGTGTGCAGAATTGTAAATATGAGAGGAAGTTGGACTATTCCCTGTTCTTTAATCGTATAATCCAACATGAATATACAGTATTGAAAGACGGCAGTTAGAGTAGATACAGTGTGAGCACGTCTACTCTCACTCAGGGGAATTTGTCTAGAGTCTGCTGGAAGTGATCTCTTACATATTGGACAAGTGACCCAGGAAATACCCAGCTTTCAGTGTTAACCCCAGCGTGGACAAAACCAGGGCTCAGCAGCAGTTCAAGCTGAGTTCAGTGGAGTGTTTAACCTGTCTGGAGCGCCCTGCTGCACACTGAACACAACCAAAAACAACACAGAAGATGGCCTTTGTGCTGACTAGGTATTGCATATATTCTATTTGATTTGCATGACCTCCATTCTGCTGCGGGCCTTTAGAATAAGACTATATGCATGAGCTGAAAACATCCCACTGGATTTCTTATAAAACCTTTCCACGTAGAGAAGGATTTCCACCTTTTATGCTGTGTGTGTGTGTGTGTGTGTGTGTGTGTGTGGTGTGTGTGTGTGTGTGTGTGTGTGTGTGTGTGTGTGTGTGTGTGTGGTGTGTGTGTGTGTGTGTGTGTGTGTGTGTGTGTGTGGTGTGTGTGTGTGAGTGTGTGTGTGTGTGTGTGTGTGTGTGTGTGTGTGATATTTTTGGATACAAAACCCTAGCTTGTTAAACGTCATGCATTTATTTGAAGACACGTATTCTGCTCTTTGATCGAGCGCTCAGCTGTTGTTGAAGTGCCAGGAGCCGCCTGAATGTATCTTGTTACACAAGCGGATGAGTAAAGCTCTTTGTTAATCATCTTCTTTGGGAGCAGCTCCTTTGGCACATAACCAGATTTATTAAATCAGCAGGAGCAGCATTAAACACTTAGAAAGGCAGGTTCAAAAGGAAGGAATCGGGCTCAGGGGTTAGGATGTGGATTTGTCGATTACATCAACGCATATTTTCACACTCTCGTCAAGGAAGAAGAAAATGTCTCACTTTTCTTTTCACATAGGAGAAGCCTTTCCATCTCTGACTGTTGCACACGCCTAATTAGACTAATTAGATTTTTCTCAGCTGAAACCGGGAGTTTAACAAGACACGATTCTTTGCACTATGCTCCTTGACGGGTGAGAATGAGAGTTTATATTCTCTAGGCAGGTAGCACATCACACACTCTTACACACACACATCCCCTAATGGATCAAATTAGCGCTGTGGCACATAAACCCTGTTTTCCCGTTCTTTCAGCACCTCGCTTGTTCTCTGTCTCTTTTCTCCACCTCATTCCTCCTGTCAGAGACAGTCGCCGGGTAATTAAAATCTACATTGAGACAAAAGTTGCTTTAATTTAAGTTCATTATACCGTGCCTGTGTCTGGCTTCACAGGAGATTTTCTTTTTAGCAATCCGCTGCCTTGAAACCATGGAAACTGCTGCACAACCTAATTTTCCCAACTAATCACAGCGAGAGGGACTGCTAAACATTGATTTGGACAATTATGGGGATACATTTGCAACAAAAGCAAACAAGGCATTGGCAATGGTTGGGAAAGGTGACGTGTGGAGGGGGGTGAGTGCGACTTAAGTGCTTACAGGGGAAATGAAAGAGAGAGCAGAGGAGAGGGGGCAGCGTGGCATATGTCTGGATAGTTTAATGGCTCTAAAATTGCACCTTTTACTCTGACTGCAGCTCATAAATGTCCCGCTGATGTCATTCTTTTCAGTCTGACGGACATCCTGGGGCTCATCCGTGAACTTTTCTTCTGTGCTTATTCAACCCGGTAATTTCACCAAGAGAACATTTCTATTTACAGCAGTTCTGTATAACCTCAATTACATACTGTAGTTTATGTGTTTCTGCTTTTAAAGGGACAGTTCAATCAAATAGTTACCAGGTGAGGTATAGCTGTGTAGATGTTTCATCTGCGGATGTTATATATATATATATATATATATATAAATGGTTTAGGGTACGACTCAATTCCACCTACTGATAATGAATAATAATCGTTTTAATTAAACTGTTCAGTGGCAAATCTGCAAATCTGGCTCTTCAAACCTGCTTGTTTTCCCACAACAAAGACTTTAAAGGGGCCCTACTGTCTCATTTCCAGGTCCATACTTGTATTGTGTGTCTCTACTGTGACATGTTTACATGCTTTAATGTTCAAAAAGAGCTTTATTTTTCTCATACTGCCTGTGCTGCAGCACCTCTTTTCACCCTCTGTCTGAAACCAGAGTTCAGTCTGCTCTGATTGGTTAGCTGGCCGGCTCTGTTGTGATGCATAACAAGCCCCTATAGGCTATGCTAGGTAACACTACTGCAAGAAGAAACCTGGGTTGCGGTCGAATAGTCCAGAAATGAGCTCCTATCGTCTATCCCTATCGTCTATCCCTTGACCTCTGTGTGAAACGTCACGGGGTTAAGGGATAGTGGATAGGAGAATTCAAAAGGACTTAGGAGAAGAGACTGCGGTGCTTTGAGAATCCGACTGCACTTTCACTATCCGACGTGTTTATGATGCGCCAGAGGACGTCATGAATGTGCGTCTGCTGCTGTGGGGAAACTATGGAAACTACAGTTTTCTATACAGCGGACTACAACATGGATGTTTAATAAGAACGAGGGACTACTGTACTGTCATCTAGAGACTCTGCACCGTGCTCTGATGCTGTTATGCTTTATGAACGGGGACAACAGAGAAACATATTCTTCATGACCAAAGTTGGGATTGAAATAAAAAGGGAAAGTGAAACTTATGCTCGTCACCCTCTCCCTCCGGTCCACATTAATACAAATGATCCCAATACGTATGATTGTATGAAAAGATCTTAAAATCAATACAAATGTATTTATTATAAACGTTAGTCCTTAACATCTATCACTGTGTATATCACCATTCAAACATCTTTTAAAAGTTGAACAAACCCCACACAGCTCAGTAAAGACTGTGAAATGTTGACTTTATTTGATCATTTCAGTGAAAACTAACGTTCATATTTCTCTTTTTGATTATAATACTGATGAACATTCAAAACAAAGCACTTTGGCAACTTACCACATACGTTTTAAAATGCTTAATAAGCACTGTAACTTTCATGATATAATTTCTCGGTCATAATCGGCTGTTTCCGTGAACGGCCGAATGTTGTGTGATGGCACTTATCATGGCTGCCACTGAGGGACTTCCGGGTCATTTCACTCCGTTAGGAAGGTTCCTAAGCAAAACGGACTATTCGACCACAACCCTGGATTTTATTACAAGTGGGAGGGGTCGTCCGATGGGTTGTGGCCTCAGAGGTCAAAGGTCAAAGAGTGAAAAAGTAGGGGCAGGCTTTACTGTAATAACACCACCTCATTATGGGCTATCATTACCTTTCCAACAGGGTCAGACATTTGCTTTGGCTCGCCTTGCTTCAAAGGGGATCTGCTCAGGTTCTGTTGCTGTTGCGCGACCCTGGTCAAATTGTGGGGATTCTGGGTAATTATGACTGAGGAGAGCATAGACAAAGATGAATAACAAACACTGAGCTGTGTCTCTGCATGCATGTCAGCTGGCCCTTTGGTTGGTGTACTAAAGTAAAGGATGGAAGAAGTACTCACATGTTTTACTTAAGTAAAAGTAGCACTATTGCAGTGTTAAAATACTCTCTTTAAAGTAACAATCCTGCAGTATACAGTATTTCTATTGCGTTACTTTCCAACGCTGACTATACTATAGGTTTGTTTCATCCCAACTCTTCCCATCATGCATCTGCAGAGATGGGAGAATGAATGACAATCCATAGACCGATCAATTACGTTATGCAAATGCTTTAATTGCAAATGCATAGCAGCCCCTCCTCACCACTTGACCCTCTGTAACCTGTTTAAAGGTTTCCATACCAGCTTACCGTTTACCAAGCAGGATGGATTTGTCTTTAGCATTCAGTGGCGGATGAATAGAGGGTGGGTTGGACAGAGAGGGAGGAGGGTGTGAATGTACAGGGGCAAAGAAGAAAAGAGAGATCAAAATTGCCCCTCTGCCAATCAAAAAACCCAATTATCGTTCTCAATCAGCGCTGGAAAGACACAAAGAGCCGCTCTCATACAATGGATCAGTGGTCTAGACCCGAACAATTACCGCATAATTAGTTCATCAGACAATCCCAGATTGATCCAACTTTGATTTGCATGAGGAATGGGGTCGGAGGGAAGCCTGGCTTTGAGCGCGCAAAACATGTTCCCATCATACCTCCTGAAGCTCCGGCTCTAACAGAAAACAGCAGAAACAAGAAAAATCTCAGATGAAAAATCTAGCTCGTACACGCGTTATTGGAACTTTTGCACTGCCTCGTACTTTTGGTGAAAGATGAAGGATCAGGAAGTGGATGAATTACTTCTATGTCCCTTCAGCCAGCACAGTAAGGAGTGATGAAGCCCCTTCTAACCCAAATGCCCCCAATTTAAATCTTCCTATAAGTGAAGATATTGGTCATGAAGATGTCTCTTGCATCATTACGGAGCAGACTCCCTTGCGGTGCGTGATTGCGAGACAGAGGTTGTTATTCACTTGACCGGCCTGGACCCGATTCTAGGCGCTCTGTACGGTGAAAGGAGTCCCGATCAATGACGAGGAAGAGGTGGAGGAAGGGGAGAGTAGTCTGAACTTTTCACGGGGAAAGCTTCACGCTGCGTTTCTTTCAAAAAAAATCCAGCCTCGATCACTTTCTGGGGGAGAAAAAGGCGGCGTGCTTTCTGCAGACGGTGAATAGGCTGTGATTGCTGCGACACAAAGGGGCGAGGGTGCAGGTAATGACTGTGTGTTTGACAGACACCACCCAGCAGCAGCTACAACACTAGCTGCTCCACCATTTGATTTGGGAGAGCCGTTGCTATGGAGACAGCACCAGTTGATTGGCGCCCTGCTTTTTTTTTGGGTGGGGTAGGGGGGGGGCGTTTTACATACAGCCTTTCCCTGATTTTTTGGGAGTGTTGTTAAAAGAGGCTATGTGAGTTTTATTTAACACGCACATGTGACTCCAAATGGACGTATTGATTTGATTATTAACGTGAATTAGTGCCGAATAAATTAATCAGTGGGTTTGTTTGTTCTTGAGACATTTCTTGATTAGTCTTGCAAATAATCTCATCATGAACTTTTCTTTTTAAGAGCCCAATCTACCAGAGGTGGGATCAAGACCAAAGTCCTTAAAGAGGCCATATTGTGCTTTTTGGGGTTGTCCCTTTCCTGTAGTGTTTTTGTGCATGTAAATGGTCTGCAAAGGCTAACATCCCAAAGGATTTCTTTTTAGTTAGCGGGCCTCCTCCCATGAGGGCCGGATGAAGTCTGCTTGTGATGGACTTCCTAAAGTCCTTGGTTCAATCCGGCCTCTTTTCCTAAAGTCAAGGCTGCATGATACCTTGAGACTATTAATTTCCTCTAATCCCATACAACAATACACCACCTTGTATCTTCTTTTCTCATCTCGCTAAATCCAAACTACCCTTTCCCAAGGAAGAGTATAAATATATACGGGGTAAAGCATGTAAATAAACTCTCTGGCTCCCGGTCCACAGGTCGATGGCGGGGGCTAAGTCCAGGCTTACCGCTGCTTCATGTAGACTACACCGAGGCTGAGGATGAAAAGGAAAGCTATTTCTGTCCAGCTCCCCTTTGTAATTAGGGAGGAATCCATACAACGTAGTTTCTCAACCAAGTCTACAATTCTGCGAAGCCATAATTTACTTAATTACCTCTTTGATTCAGTCTATATCAAAAAGAGCTTTTCAGGAGAAGAGGTAGGGAATGACAGTCATTTTGAGGCTGTTTGGCTCCCATTCACTGCAGTAAGGAGCACAGCTTTTCTTCGTCTTCTGGTGAGCAATGAATTGATTATAGATTAGAGGTTGTCAGATACATCTGTTGTGCCTTTTTCACTCTGTGACTGAGTCATTTAAAAGTGAGGACTTCAGTAAAAGTACAGTTTAAATCCCATAATAGTAGAAAGAGCTAATATTGATCCCATCTTTCTGTCCGCTTGATGTCCCTCAGCCATTGTGCAGACCTGAGATGCTGAGATGACATTTAAATTCTAAGGATGGATTGGAAATAAAAGTCTGCCAGCAAAGAGTATGATAACAGAAAATACGAGTTTTGAATTTTAAAGAAAACAGGCTTGAGGGGAAGGTGGATTTCACCCAAACTTGGTCCCCACACTCAAAACACAGCTCCGCTGGAGTTAAGTGAACCTCAGGGATTTGTAGGACCTATGTATCATCCTTGAGGCTACAAAAGCGGGGTGCCACTTACCTGCTGAAACCCTGCAAGGATTTTTTTCCCCCTTACCAGAGAGGGCCAGGCCTCACTTGAAAGCCACTCTCTCTGCAGGGCTGAGATTACAGGAGGTTCCTCTCTGTTCCCACTCATGTAGGGAGCCCGTCAGTGGTCACCACAGCCATGATGTAACACTCGGTCTCCAGCTACTTTGAAGTGGCTTCATAATCCGGCCTTGGACGCAGGGACGAGTTCAAAAGAGCCCACAGAGGGATTTTGAAACAGAGGAAGGAATCCAGCTCTTCCTCAGATCATTTCCACCCTCATTTCCCACCGTGTCAGAAAACAGGTGCAGAAAGAAATGAGAAAAAAAATCCTGGACGACTGAGTGACTCAGACATTTTGGTTTGAGGAAAGGGCAGACAGAAAACAGTTGTTCTAATTTTGACATCTTTTGTCTTTGATTCAGAAACCTATAATTAGTGAGCAGCTGGAGTTTAGGTTCATGATGTTTTACCTCAACATTCAGTCAGCTTTACATGCATGAGGAGCAGAGCCTCCATCCATGTATCCCTGCATTTAATAGGTGAATAAAGAAATATGAATACAAACAAGTCTACACACATGTTAAAATTCCCATAATGACAAGCTATATATTTTAAACAGAACCAAAGTGGTGTAAGGATTGCTAGCATTGCGAACAAAAAAATGGCTTTCTCCTGAAGGCTTTCCTTCTTTCCCCACCATCCTGAAATGCCCCTGGGCTTTCTGTAAGCCACATCATGCTGCTCTCATCATTTCACCTCCGTCTATCATTGCAGGAAATGCTGACAGAACCGCCGGAACCAAAGCAGAGTAATCACAGGACGGCCGGGCCGTAAGAGGACGATGTGCCACTGACCTCAGGGAGACGAGGAGTAACCAGCCAGCGCCAAAAAGTCCTGCCAAGGTCTGGACAAGCTTAACAGGCTTTTGACTGTGGACCGAAAATAGTCTCCAGTTTCCCTTCAAAGTTAGAAAAACATATCCAGTGTGTGCTGCATTTCACTAAAAGGTTAGTGAAATATCAAAACCCAAGAGACGTGCTCGTAGAGGCTATGATGGAAAATTCTGCAGTGCATGTCTTTATATCACTGCGCACACGTTTCACTGTAATTTAGCCTGACATGTTTGGTATCTTTGGAGACGTCAGGATCTCGACTAGAGCTCAGCATAACGTAGAGCAGGTTTGAAGCTTGGCCTCGTGCCGCTAGCTTGAACGACAGCCCCACGTGTCGATCTGTTTGGGTTGAAGAGTTTAGGCCGCAGGCGAGCTTGGCAGTTCTTCTCTGCTGGAAACAAAGCCTTACAATTATAACATGTGTATGAATAAGTCCTGGCTAAAGCTGCAGTTCATGCTGAAGACAGTGATTGTATATGTGATGAAGAACGGGCTTGTGCTCCGGTATTGTCTCAACCACAAAAAATGTGACTATTTTTTTTAAGAAGCAGTGTCCTTTTATGATGCAGCCCATAAGGGAAATACTCAACTCCTCACTTGGTTTATTACCAGAATACGATTTTTTTATTTCAGGTTTTTAGACTCAATTGTTGGTTTCAAGTCTTCTTCAACAAAGCATGATGTCCCATTTAGAGTAAATGAGACGATAAAGTTACATTTTCACAGTCTATAATAAATAGCAGACACTGGAGTGAAATGCTTAAACAGGGCAGAAGCTGAGCCTTGGGGGGAGTTGTGACCTAAAGTTTCTGATGCTGCTTTCACTGGCTGCTGTTCGCATCACGTTGCATATTCAGCTCGCCCTGAGCAAGCTGCCCTTCAGCAAAAAGCTGCTCCAGCTGAGGTCTGATCCCTGAGAGTTGCTCTGCTGGTTACCCATCGCACACTGACCACCTGCACCGCTGGAGCATGTACTGAGCTTTTATTCATTTGATGCAGCATACATGTCCTCCTCTCCACAGCCTCTCTGTGCCTCTCTTCACTGGCCTGTCAAATTGCCTGTTGGAGGAACCAAGAACCAAAAAACAACCCACAGGTTGTCTGTCCATGTCTAAGTGACAGGTGTCCAGGGCTGAGTGTGTGTGTGCGCGTGTGTGTGTCCGGTCAGACGACAGATCCTGCTAATCCTGTCCGTCCCAGAGGACATGCAGTGTGACTGGGTAATTGGCCACTGACTGAGTAAGACCACTCTGGAGGCACTGCTTATTGAACCACTGTCAGGGAGAGGAGGCATAACAAGACTGGAGAGGGATGAAGGTATAAACACGGAGAGGACAAAATCAAGAGAAAGAAGCTGAGAGCAAAAAGAAGGGATACAGATTAAAATAAATAAGTGATGGAGGGATGGACGAGGTAACATTTAGAGAGAGGGGATTTTGACCCTGAAGCCACCGCCTTCACATTTCAGCTGAGAGAAGTCTTAGCTGAAATGTGACACTTTCATGATTACACTGGACCTCCTTTTTTTGGGTGGCCGCCCGGCTTAATCTTAAAAGGATGGCGAGGGGGAGAAGCAGGGGATCGGGGTGAGCATGGTAATGGAAGTCTAAGTTAATACTTCCCTCCTCTAGCTGGCCACCTAACAAATTGCCTTGTAAAAGCAAAAGCGATGGATAAATAAAGAATGGAATAAGAAAAAAAGTATATCCCTCCAGCAAATTGGCTGTCATTGGATTATCCCCTATAAAGCAGGATTTGTGCGCGCGCGTGGGTAGACTTTGGGGTATATGTGTGACCACTTTGTTGCATCACATAGATGTGTGTGTGTTAAAAATGGCTGGTAGTATCAGGCCCAAGCAGAAAGGGTAGTAGGCGAGAGAGGATTGGATGAGCGATCATTGCTTCATCGGCTCCATTAAACACACCAATGGCCTGTAAATCAGCCTGTCACAGAAACACTCATCCTAAACACAACAACCACAAACACACACACACACACACACACACACACACACACACACACACACACACACACACACACACACACACACACACACACACACACACACACACACACACACACACGTCCACAAGGCACTGTGACAGGTGACACCAATATATTAGTGAGATGACAAAGTTATATGATTAAGTTTTATGCTAGCAAGTTTACGATAGTATTTACCATACATTGTTGTAGAAGTAATATTGTTGATGGTCTTTTGTCAAATGATACGTTAGTTAAAAAGTCAAGTGGGTAGTAAGACTCCAGTTAGCATTTACTTGTAGTCTTGTTTGTGGCTTCCTGAGATATGTTAATCCAATATTCACTCTCCTTTTTTGCTTTGCTTTGGTTACACATCATTATAAGATCCATTGTTCATATAAAATGTTGGTAAATGCAGCTTTAAATGTAAGCAAACAAATCTGTAACAAATCAGTACGTTTTTAGACACTTAAGCATGATGATAACAGGTGATAGTGTACCAACAGTAAGGTCCCTCCACAAATATGTTTTTTATCAGAGGTCAGAGTTCAGAGACAGCCAGTGTCCTTCATGATTACTTTAGCAAGTTCGGTTATAAGACCAGCTGCCCTCCAGGTGATCCTAGACTGTTGGTGCAAAGGGCCGAATCAGCAGCTTTTCTGTTATCTGATATCCTCTCTAATTCCCACAGTCACGCCCTGAGAGAGAGCACAACTCAAGGAAATCAAAGACCTGTCATGTTTGAGAAAGTTTAAGAGATAAAAAAAAAAGGTTCGGAGGAAACGATAAGAGATGGATGGAGAGAAAAGATGAGTGTGAAAGGTCGTGGAGTCGAGTGGTAGCAGAAGGAACTGAGGCGAAAAATCTATAAGTGCTTGAGAGTCAACAGCGCGTGGGTGGTCAATGGCATGATTCAAGCTCATTAGCACAGCGCTTGACTCCAATGTTTGACCTTTTACCCGGCTATCCCACTTTTTCTCAGTTTATAGCCTGGATGCTTGAACTTTCGTCAGATAATGAGCTATGCAGAAGTTGTTCAGTTGAGCGAAATCATCTGTTAATTAAAGTTGTTTTTGACACATTCGTCTGCAGCATAGCAACAAAACTGTTATGCCATTACAGTGAATCGGGCAAAATTGAAGCTCACTCATTACTCGGGTTTACTCAGTATCGCTCGAGGCAGGAAATGAACTTTGTTTTCCTGCAACTCCCCTGCAATATCCTTTGGAAGAAAAGCAATATATTATGGCAAACAACAAAATATCCCAGTTAGTTTTCCCATCCTTCCTTACAGTCATTTAAAATTAAATTATAATGACTGATGGTAACCAATCAATGGTGGTAATTTCGGCAAATGATGCAGCACTGTCTCGAACTGTAGTAAAGTATTGATTCAGCTGCAGCCTGCAGTAAGCCATTTATATTCCATTAAAAACAATCTCTTGTAATTACCTTAAACTGCTTTTTAGAACCATGGCAGGAGAATTAGCCGGAGCTACTGTGTGCAATAACTTACATGTCATTAGAATAAAACATATTAATGTATGCACTCGTCTTGAGCTCCTGGAGGTTTTGAATAAAACTGCGGTAATGTATGCACTCATTTTCATTTCCCTGGGGTTCTTCTTGATCACAGCAATCGTAAAGATCATATTTTACATTTGGGCTGCAGTGTGTAGTTCAACCCGTGAACTCAAACCTCAGCCCCAAATACCTCCAAATATAATTTATACTTGTCATCTTAGCATTGTAGGACTGTGCATTTAATTTGTAGCTCTGTTTTAAAAGAGTACAGACCTGTGCTTGCAGGTAAACTATATATCCATCAGCTTTTACACGACTAAATCCATGCAAATCTAATGATACATTCTCAGCTACACTTTGTGTTTAGTGCTAATTAGCATGCTTAAATGAGATGGGAAACCTGGCAATACTGGTGTTAGCATTAAGCTACAGCCTCAGGGAAGTCTATATAAACATTGTAATGGATAGGATTGGAAACTTAATAATAGAGCATGATGCTATAGTGTCAGAAGATTATTAAAGCCAGGCATAAGGGCGGGGGGGGGATGGGAAGATCAAGATGTATTTGTATTTAGCAAAAACAAGCATTGTAAATCCTATGATTTGCCTTGTTCTTTAAAATGTTAGTTTTCAAAGCTTTAAAGTGGCAGCCATATTTCTAAAGATGTCCATCCCTGTCTTGCAGCAGTACGGTCCCCATCGCTGCTAGTTGTTGCTTCCAAACATCGATCCCTGTGACTTACATCCTCTGACTAACATGTGAATTACGCTTTCGGCTGGATTTTTTTCTTTGATAAGGAAATAACAGCCTCTCTGATGACCGTGGAGGACGCCCCCGGCCAGTTGGAGGTAGCAGGCGAGATCTTTTGACAAGGTTAACAGATGATCAGTAAAGAGAGGCTCCCCGTGGCCCCCTCCCTCCGCTCCTTCCTTCCTACCCCCTTAGTATCAATCAATACCTGTTAACAAAAGCTCTGCGGGGCTCCTTTCCACTCTCTGCACTCTTATTCATATTTCAGGATGTTATTAGAGCGTGCCGTGAAATGTCAAGATCTTTACAAGGTAAATATCTCTCCGAATGTCACAGGGAGAGTCGAGGGGGGAGAAACTACTTTTCTTCTCTCACTGTCAGAGCGGCGAGCTGCAGACATTAGAATGATTTCTCTGCCAGAGGCTATTCCACAAAGTCGTTTGTTCCTGCTGTGTTGTCAATGATCATATTGGCGTGGGTGTTTGCATTTTAATGGCAGCTAGTTTAAATGCTAAAGTAACCTTTAAGATAAACATATCAGAGTGGTTGGACAGTGGGGTATGCGGAGTGTCAAATGTCTGAGCCACTACAATAGCCCGAGGACAACTTCCTCCTTTTTGAGCTCAGCTGCCACAGTGGAGGAAAAATAAACCGACAATCAGATGAGGCACTGCCTCGCACATCTCATCTCCGCGGCCGGTAAATCAAGTGCATGACAAGTCGTGTCAAGGAAAGCATAGATCTGATCAAAGAGACTGCCACAAACATGGGCGCCTTGGTGGGAAGCGTTCGCAGCAGGTTCAGAGTCATTTCAAGTCCATGAGGTGGACTCAGCTGCACGAGGGCCTGTTGATCAGAGCAGAATCCTGCTTCCCTCTCTCCTCCTCTCTGTTTTACACATCAGCAGTGACAGCCCCACCCAGGACATGAATCGTGCATTTCTACCAGGGATCATGTCTATTTTTGAGTTGTTTGTTGTTTTTTTTCCTCCGTACTGAACATCTGTGTGACGCTCCCCCCAGCGATGGCTGATCAGCGAAGCAGAAAGACGGAGAAGAAAAAGACGGGAAAGGAGAGGTATGGTGCCGTTTCAGGTGATGGTAGTCAACCTCTGGGATTGTGGGTAATGAGGCTCTCATGGGAAAGCATGGGCGCCATCCCCAGCTTGGTGATGTCACAGTGGCAGGATGAACAAGCACAATGAAAGGTTCATTTGACAGGAAGCTCATAAATGTTACCTTTTTTTGGTGGTGACAGTGTGAGCTGCAGCATCTCCTGACTGACCTCATTCACAGAGATGACTGGTATTTCATGTGTGACAACGTGAAATGTTCACACCAGCCAACCCAAGTTCTGTCTGCTTTTAGCACCCCACACTCATGCATTGCTCTTATTTCAATTAAAGCACCGAGCGAGTCACAAGATAATTGCACGAACCTTGCGAGAAATTGCCAGGCTCTCAATTATTCTGTCCTTTTAACATCTTACCTTGGATCCTAAATTGATCCTTTTGGCAACTTCAAAGGTCCTCATTTGCATCCCTGTTGTGGTTGGAATAAAGCGTGTCATGCTGTCTCCTCTAAGCAGGGATAAGGAAGACAACACACCTCGTTTCACCTACCGCCCTGCACTTACTGGGATGCACTTGTGGTTTGTTCTTCCCTAAGACAAGCGTCTGCTGTGCAGTGATATTTTGGTACCACAGTGCCACCTATTGGCCTTACAGTAAGACAAGCAATGGATCATTTCAGCCCAGAATTCTCTTTTGTAAGCCTGGTAATGTTTTAAATGCACACAACACAAAGTTATTTCATGCATTATGTCCTGTCTAAGAGCTTTTGTTGGCCCTCAGACAGAAAATAATGCATGAAATGAAGATGAAATCACAAAACAATGAAAAACATTCCCTTCTAAACATTTCCTGATTTGCTGTAATATGGCAGAATTAAGTTATTCCTCCCATTTTACCCAGGAAACGAACCGATTTGTCTTTGGAGATATTGCAGGGGTCACCACAGGGGGACTTGAAAGGAGAAAAAGGGAGTGTGAGCGAAACAGAACAAAACTATTACATCTTTTATCATTTCCCTCTCCTATAACCTCGTTGCGCATGGTGGAGCTGAGGTCTAGACATTGTGGAAAGGCAATCGCCATCCATCATGTCCGATTATGCCGTTTAGATGTAATTGCAAACCCTTAAGGATTGCTCCACCAACATCATCCATGCACACACAAACACACCTGCAGGGGAAAGAAAGGGGCGAGTATCACTGTTGAGAGAGAGAGAGAGAGAGAGAGCCACCTCCATACACATTTCACAGACAATCAAATTAGAGCTGGCGTTCAATACATCACTGACAAATTGTTTA
This sequence comes from Trematomus bernacchii, assembly GCF_902827165.1. Taxonomy (NCBI): domain Eukaryota; kingdom Metazoa; phylum Chordata; class Actinopteri; order Perciformes; family Nototheniidae; genus Trematomus; species Trematomus bernacchii. The sequence goes on along the minus strand of NW_022987821.1, from coordinate 5,561,886 downwards.
TTAAACAAAAGGCTTGAATTGCAGCATAACTGAGAAAGATTCAAGCGATGAGAGAGGAGCGGGGGCTTTTATGACTGTATGTGCCCATGTAAGGAAGGCAGTGTTGCACGAACACACCATTTATGTCTTCTTCTACATTTAGCAACGCACCGTGAGGATATACACACCGGGATAAAACAATGTCAATGAGGTCATGAGTGGAGCATGGCACTACCACTGTTAGTGTTTGACTCCCAACGGGGCCACCCACGTTCAAATGGCACAGTGAAGCACTTTGGTTGAAAGCGTCATACGTTAGAATGTGCTGGGATCATTTGCTTCCTGTCATCTCTTTTATTTAACAGTGAGGAACCTACAGGCAGGTCATAGAGGCATACTTCATACAGCTGATTGTATAGCAGGCGTTTTGAAGTTTTAAGTGTCTCAGATGTGTACTAAGATGCATGTGGCCATTATGCGACATTTATCATTTCATAGATTCCCCTCTGAAAAGGCTTTACAGTGAAATGGATCTCCGGCTGTAATGAGCAGTGGCAGTAAATCCGCTCCACCCTGAAGAAGTGATTTATTCACGGTAGGAGAGGAGGTTTCAATTGACATTTTGATATGTTGTGACCTTTATTCTCCATTGAGTTCACAACTATTTTGAATTTGAAGTGATGAAAGACCACCTTTTAAAACCTTTGTTACAAAAAAGATAGATTTTGACTTGAACAGAAGGGAGCTAAAAGTGAAACTGCCTCGGGGTAACTAGCAAGTTTAGTGTCTCAAAAGAGAAGCAGTTGAGGAAATGGGAAATTGTCTCGCAGCTTGAGACTGCTCCTTTAAAGTAATAATTACTTCTGACAAGAATAATAGATTAGATTTATGACGTTTTTACAAAAAATGATCGAGAAAAGGTATTTTTTGTTGTCATACGATGGCTTAGTTGTTATCATATGATGTATAATGCTAACATGGGCCAACAAGTGACTGTATATCAATTATATAATATTATGTTACATATTTTTGCAGGTTTATTAAGACATGTTAGCACAATTGAGTTTGATTTTAAAACCAATAAGTATGAAATGGATATATGTGTACTTTGGGGTTTGAAGATCGCAATAACAGTCAGCTAAATATTTTCCACAAATCAGATAACAGACAGAAAATGAGAAGTTTCTCCCCTGAGAGAAACTTTGGAGCCTGTGAGGTTAAAGGTCAGCTGCTGGCTCTCCAACCTTTGCATTGTGCCTCTTCACAGGGCGATGACACCTGTCAATCAAGCCGTGCTGAAGACCTTTATACCGTGACAAAAGCCTTTCCCTGGCTATTGAGCGGGACACCGATTCTTTCATGAGAAATGTCATGGATGTTGTGATAAAAAATGAGGTCAGCCATGTGCGGAGTTCGAGGATGTCAAAACTCGAGTGGCTTTTGGCTGAATGATACATCATTATCATTATCGTATTTGAGTGTGTGGAGGCGACGTGCAGATGTGTGTGTGGCCTTGTGTGTGGTCGGTAGGTGCCGTGGTGTGATGCATGTCCTTAATAAAAGTCCATTAGCTCTCTGCGTGTGTGTCCCCTTTGTGTATGAGCTGGTATCTTGTGAGTGTGTGGAAAAACACAGAGTGTGTCCTTGTGTGGAGACGTGTTGGAAATGGATGCTGATGGGCCGTGAATCAGAGCCCAGCGTGCTGTTATTATTTCATGTTGCTCCCTACAGGGCTGCTGGCTGTTATCCCTCACCCCGAGGTTCACTGACCCTAAGCACATTTCTTCTTCTTCTTCTTTGTTTTCTCTTCCCTTCCCCCCTCATGCTGCAACTTTTTCAACATCTTCGCTCCATCTTAAAAATTGCCAACAAACCAAGTAAAGTTTGGCTCCATGAAGCCAGCGTCTTAAAAAACACATGCCAGGACATGTTAAGAAAAACATTTCACTCAGAAATAACGCCCTGTCCCACGCAGAATAGTCACAGAAACGCAAAGAAATCAGGCGATCTTGAGCGCTGCTCGCCCACCACAACAGCAGGCCATAATTAATCCATCTCCCACTACATGCTTTTAATGAGCCTCCATCACCGTTATCCTTATGGTGCAGCGCAGCGCGGCCAAATCGAGCTGTTTCCATGACTTTGTGCTGTCAGCAAAATGTGACGAGGGACGTGTGTGTGTGTGTGTAGAGTCTTGTGTGTTACTGTCACTGAGCATCTGCGTCGTCGTTGTGCCATCCTGGTTGACGATGTTCCATCTGGTAGATGTGTGTGTTGTCTAAACAGAGGCCTACCTGCATCACTCTGTCCCTGTCTGAAAATGCAGCAGGATTATTGGAAACAGAAGCTGATGGGAGTGGCAGTGTGCTTGTGTATGTGTGTGTATGTGTGTGTATGTGTGTGTGGATTTAGCTGCCAGGCCCCTTTCAGTAACCCCCACAGGGGCCACATTAGGGCCCTCCCGGGGCCAAATTAGAGGCAGCTAACCACGTTAGAGATCGGCAGCAGAGGGGGCCTGACTGGCAGGGATGGACTGATTTCACTCCAGTCTTCTGAACTAACATACACACATCAGACACAGCAGCACACACACATCGCACACACACACAGACACACACACACACTCACCTCCTCTCTTTGTTTTGCCGCTGATCAGCAAAAGATAAAAGCCGGTTCCTGACAATGGCAGCCTTTCTGTTGGGGAGTCTGCAGGGAGATCCTGACAGAGAGGAAGAGCTGTAATGTATTCCAGCCTGGATTAGTGTGTCTGCATCGAGACGAAGTGATTTCAACTAAATTAGCCTTTAGAAAAAGGAGTTTCTTTAAATGTAATTGTATTATGGTTTTATCTATATGCACTTAATGGAAGTAGTTCCATGTGAACAGCCGTGGATGATTTGAAATGTTGATTTTAAAGAATGGTTATGTTTCTGAAAAGTCACCATGTTTTCTAAGATAGTTGATATTATGCACATAGTATTTTCATAATTGTAGCTTTATTTGATTTTTTTAATAAACCATATTTGTATGAAAAGGGCTGCTGTATCGGACACGTATACTACTATTTGGAAACCTTAAATACTACCATTCCGATACTAATACTACTTTTTGGATGCCAATATTACTATTCTAATAATTGAATACTTAGATTTTGATACTAACTCTATTTGGATAATTAATTAAATACGGAAACAAATTCTTCAATTCGGTTACTAATTAAAGTATTCAGATATTAATACTATTTTTTGGTTACGTTGAATACTTATATTCAGACACTAATACTACTGTTTGGATACTAATATATACTATTCAAATAATGAAACACTACCAGTGTCAGGAGTGCAGGATTCATAACAGGTATGTGTGATTGACAGGCCTGCCGGCACAGGTTCAAGCCCCGCCCCCTGCTTCCTGTCACACAGACATGCATGAGGTGGTGGTGACATTTGTGAAGTCTCAGAGCGTGATCATAAATCTGGATTTTATGAGCGCCCGCTGAACTCTGCAGACTGTTGACCGCGCAGCCTTGACATTCAAGACTGTGCGGCGCGAAACAAACCCGGGCTGCAACTCCCCGAGCTCAGTGATTGATTTGTCTCGGGGGGGCAGTGAAAGCCTCTCACTGTTAGGGTCAGGCTTGTTTCTGTTTATAAATGTCTTTGTTCATTACCATCATGACAAGTGGAGATTTGGCAGGCGGTGTTTACCTTTAAAAAGCATTAAAAAAAGACTAAATGTTTTGTTATTTTCCACACTATACAAATGCATACATGATTATCTTGATGTTTCTTAATTGAATTCACATGAAGACAGGGTGCACCCTTGGGAGTGAAAAGGAAGAGAGGAAAGATTGAATCCTCCAAGCTGGAGTCAAATCAAGTCATTAGGAGTAGGAGGAGCCAGAGCCAGGTTCCCACACCTTTATGTTTGCTGATCAGACAATAGGCAGCACTGCTCTCTGAATAAACACCAAAAATCCAGGTTTTTGTGTGATAAGCTGTAATGGGGTTCAGAGAGGTGGTTTTATCAGGGTTTGTGCTTCTCCTCTCTGGTGGAAATGTTTGTGTTGCAACACGGAAATGTTCACACACCAATGAGACGGTGAACCAAACGTCGCAAGAACCGCAGACAGCAGATCATCAGTCAGACCTGACGGAGCATGTAGATCCAGAACGTTCTCCTGTCACATACCGGCTCAAGGTCTACCAGCTCAGGAACTCTTCTGCCAGCAAACCGCCTCGGCCTCGTTCTCAAAACCAGCAGAGCTCTGGAGCCACAGAGCTGACCTCGGAGCAGCTGGAGCTAGAGGTGACTGTGCAAGCTGAGGAGTTTGTGAAGCTGCTGTTTAAAGGCCCCGATCTGAACCCAGCTTTCAAGCCACAATCAAAGGTATGACTTCCATGCAGCCATGTTGATGTTTCGCACCATTTTAAGTTCAGTGTAATTCAAATGTGACTGATGTTCCAGGTGCGGGCGCTTGTGATAAAGCAGAGGGTGCCTGTGCCGGCCGACAGCATCGCAGCGCGCTGTGGGGAAGGAGAGGTCACCGTAGAGGTCAAACAGAACTTCCTAGGTAATGTTGTTTTTAATCCACAGTGGCACAGCCATTCAAAATGCCTTCTGCTCTATGTCTAAAAAAAGAAAGGGTTAGAAACCCAAATTGGAAACTTTAATGGAACGGTGAAGATGGGACACTGTGCTGATTACTGCAAATGGCACAGACTATAGACTGTGGATCAATATTATGTTTCCTTTTATTTCTTCACTCCGAGAAGAAGCATTCTGAATGCTGACTCTCAGTGATACATTAAGAAACCTTTGTATTTGTCCTGTGGCTGAACCTCCCCTGGCTGGGAGTGTTATTGACTGGATGAGGAAAAGAAAATGGCCTCAGGTAATGGGTCCCCGATTTTAAGCTGCACCTTTCCCTTCTTTGTTCCTAGGAAACGGTCAGTTGATCCGACCGAGTGATCTGACCTTAGGGGGCTGCGCCGCAGTAGACGCCGCCAACCACATCCTGCACTTCCAGACGGAGTTACAGGGGTGTGGCAGCACAGTGACGGTGTGTGTCTCTCTGATAGTGTCCATCTTCTCATGGGTATCTGAAGTAACAGTGGATTTTTTTTTCCTCAGATTACCGAAGAAGCCCTCATCTACTCCTTTTATCTGCTGTACTCTCCAACACCTATTGGCAACACCTTTATATTGAAAACCAACCCTGCTGAGGTGGTAATTGAATGCCACTATCAGAGGTAAAGTCTCATTATTTCCCCTCTTTGAAAGCACTTATATTAAAAGTCATAGTAATAAATCAAGGCCTTATCATCACTACTGTTTTTTCCTTGTAACTTTGGCCAGAAAACAGGTTTCAAATAGCATTTTGTAATGTTTTAAAACCACGTTTGTAATGGTTTGAATGTAGCTTAGCCCTTCAGAAACCATGTTATGGTCATATCTTCGTGCCTATATGTTCTCCTCCTGTCTGTGGCCCACATCCTTCTGCCTCCCTCCAGTGAAATGCCCGTCCTTCCTGTAATTGTCCTCACAGGAGACATTACGTGAGCAGTGCTGCCGTGAGGCCTACCTGGACGCTGTTCTCCGGCGCCATGTTGACAGAACAGCAGCTGCACCTCTCCCTGCGTCTCATGACAGGTGGGCAACACGCTCGAGAAAAAAAAACAACAAACCTTGAGCTGATGCTCTGCGAGTTAAAACTCAGATTCTCTACCAGGCGCTTTGGTTAATTTCCCCAGCGACGGGTGTAATTGCAATCACTTTAAGGCCTCGCAGACGTTGTTTAAGATGCTAAGCAGCAGTGCCTTGATAAACAGAACTTTGATGCATGGTGATGAGCTGAAATTAAAGCCTTGTAGGCACAGTTGACCTCAAGGGGTCACTCGCACAATAAAGTGATCAATAAAACAGCTGATTATGCTTTCTAATTAATGCAAACACAGCAGACTGCAACACATTGTCTGTTGTGAAAAGTTAGCCTATGTCATTTGCTCATTGTATAATAAACTTGAAAGTTTTATAGGGGCCCTATTGTGCTAATTTTCAGGTTCATATTTGAATTGTGTGCCTCTACTCTGACATGCTTCCATGATTTAATGTTCAAAAAGGTATGAAGTCCCCAAAAATCAGGCCACTTTCAAACAAGTTTGCATCTGTGTTTCTTCCAGGTTAAGGACGCTCCATCTGTAATTAATGTATTGCTATTTTAAAGTACTTTTCTCCTATTATTACGGTGCCTGTATCTGATTCCCTGCTGTTGCACTGACCCACTCTTCCCCATGGGCATCATTTAGGTTTCATATAATCCAAATTGATGGCCGAACATTACTCGTCCACTTATAGTTATTCCTTCCTCTGTATTGGATTAGAGGACTGGCAGTCGCAGAGGCCTTCCAGCGTTCACTTCCTGAGTGACATGATGCACATCGAGGCGGCGGTCCTCCAGGGTCACCACGTCCCTCTGAGGGTCTACGTGGACAGCTGCGTGGCCACCGCGACCCCCGACCCCAACTCTCAGCCCAGATACCCCTTCATCAGCAACCATGGGTAAACATTCATGAAGCAGTATTTGCCTAAAAGAGCCAGCTAGTCATAATAATCCAAATTGAGGTTTATTTGCACGTCATGCGGTACCCATTAGGAGCGTTTACGGCCTGCCGGTGTTTATGAATATGAATCATGCGCCTGTATTTTTCCATATAAGGTGTTTGAGCGATATTGGGCCGGCAGGAGCCAAGTCTTACTTCATGCAGAGGAGCCAGGAGGATAAACTTCATTTCCAGCTGAAAGCCTTCCAGCAAGATCACAGGAATTCGGTAAGTACGAGACGTGTTTATAATATGATTTTTAGGATTCTTGAGTCATTTATTTAACAATTTTTCCTTCCATGCATTTACAATTCGAGCAATCTGATCTTGATTTGACCATGCAAAGTGTTTCATTCACATTCCTCGGTTGTCTCTTGCGTGCTAAGTTGGCACATAATGTACACATTAGTAAGTGTTGTTTGACAGCTATAATACCCTCCGTTGCTGTCTGTGCTTAGTTCAAATTCTTTCCTACTGAGGAAATGGGAGCTCTTACAGGTAGTGTTAAACCAAGTGCCTTAATATACTGTAAGTTGATGAAGCATGGATGGAGCTGAGCCAGTATCAAATCAGAAAAGTGTATTGCTGTACAATCAGAGCTTTGGTTTAACGTAATCTTTTATGCTTTAAAATGTCTAAAGATTAGTGGAATATTTATATATTTTAGGTTGTGTACTTCTATGATCAGAAAATATTTTTAAAATAATTAAAACCTAGAGAAATGTGTAATTTTTAATCAAGGCAACGACAGTTTTATTTGGCCACCTTATGCATGCATCAGGTTTGTGTTTGCAGTTGCATCCATTTCTGCATCCTGAAAGATTTGATTTAAAGTGGAGATGCAGTCTGAATATAATGTATGAATATAAATGTGTTTTTAAATGTCCTTAGCTCTACATCACATGTCACATGAAGGCAACAAAAGCCTCCGTTCCCATCGACTCGCAGCACAAAGCGTGTTCCTACCTGACTGAAGCGAACAGGTTTGTTCACACAAAGAAAATGCAAAGATGTGTGACTTTATTTTTCCAACTTACCATGCCTCTGTAACGGCCTCTTTTCCTGTCCCTGGACAGATGGGTGGCATCGGGTGGAGACAATAAGGTGTGTGGCTGCTGTGAGAGGAGCAGCTGCAGCGAGCCGAGGTGGAAACGAAGCCTTGCAGCAGATGCAGGTACGCTTTACAGAATCACTACAGAACACTCTGGGATGAATCTTGAACATCTCATACTGAGACGTTTTGATACCATCGCCACTGCTGTCAAAATATTTTTCCGTACATTTATCAAAAAGATATCACCGAAAAGCTATTTGTGTGTCCATCTGAATAGTTTTAAAGTATAGGAACATTTATTTTCTAGCGACAGGGACTGAAATATAATCAGCTACAGACCAGCAGAGGTTGCACCCATATTTAGACAAGCTAACTTACCCTCATTTGGCACCAGGCATCTTTGGGGGATTGGTTTTGAGCTGATCCGTTTTAAATTGTTCAGTCGTATCATGAATGGTTGAATCAGCTGGCTAAATGCGCCATAAAGTATGTTGATTTTTCATTCCCCTGTGCAGGCCTGGTGCAGTGGGAGGAGGGGGCGGCTCTGGGCCCCGTCCTGCTGCAGGAGAACATCCTAACCCAGAAGCTGACAGCGCTCCAAGTACAGGAAGTGACTGGAGCAGGTAAAACGACAACAAGAAAATGCATTTACTTACTTATTTTCTTTCTAGAAACTGATATTATTTGTCTTCTACTCTCATTTTAAGCCTCCTATACGTCCCTGGCCCTGCTGTGTGGGGTGGGGGCCGCGCTGGCTGTGGTGCTGCTGCTCCTCATGGGTGCTATCATCTGCAGCAGACAAAACAAACCCTCTGGACACTTTGTTAGTACCTGATTAAGACATAAAAAATGTATAACAAAGCTCTACGCTTCCTTTATTCTTTGCTCAGGAGAAAAACTGTTTTCCCCTAGCTACTGATTTAATAATCCATCTTGGAGTCAACACTTTTCCGGCTTTGAGAATACTTTTTTAGTTATTTTGCATATTTCTCTGCAGGGCTTGGCTGTATTTGGTTGCATCTGTACAGTGTGTTCCATGCTACACTCTAGGTTAAGTGTTATGAGCTTGCCGGGGTTAAAAGGGGTTAAGCTGTAGAGTCCAGCCCTGCAGAAATGACCCGCTCATAAAATGTATGCTGTGTACACACTGCTGTGTATATTGCTCTATCAATCAGCAGGCTTTTATACCAAGCAGGGTTTTACACGGTTTGGAGACATGCAATAAATGAATACTTTACTTAATATCATTCAGGTTCTCATAATGTGCAGGGGCGTATCTGGGATGTTTTAAATGGGGGTGTGTGTTTCTTTCATGGTGCATTGTGGGTGTTTTGCCATGTCATATCTATGCAGCCATGTGTTACGGATTGAGATGGCTTTTTCTGCAAAATAACAATTGCATTTCAAGTTTATTTATGATTTTTGCTTAAATCGAGCAGCACTGGTGGCCTGTGACTGACCTTTTATACACACATATTAAAGTGGAAATAGAGTAAAGACAAGAGGCAAATGTACGAGCCCTGAAGTGGCCCAAAGTGCCAGCCTGCATGCTTAATTCATGCACGGATGATTTGTACGGTTAATTTTTCGGCAGCCTGCAGCAAGTCCAGCCATTGCCCTTATCTCATGGAGCTAATTTAATACACACCATTACTACCGAGCTGCCGTGTTACTCACTCGAGCTGCGTGAGATTTCTCCATCTCCATACTAATCCACATCTAAAACAAAGAAAACCCCTGGATGAAAAAATGAAATAGAGTGCCTTTTGGATTCGTGCTGCGCGGTAAAACATAAAATACCATTCCGGTAACAATAGTCATATTTTAGCTTTGGGCCTTTTTTGTTATTCCCCCCCCTTTAATTCACCCCCCCCCCTCCAGCTTCATGCCAGTGGTGGAGTATTCGTGAAATGGGGCTCATCATGAACTGTTGCTCACAAGCCCGGGAAGACGAATAGACATAATTAAAAAGCCCATAAAGGCGAGAGCAGGGCTTTTATTACAGTAATATGTGAAGGCCTTGGTTTAATGGGGTGTTTGTTCCCGTGTGCAGGGCTGACGGCTGCGCTACTTTACTGCTGGAGCCACGCTGACCCCCTCCCATCTCCAACACACCAGAGGCTAATAAAAAGCCATACCTAACGATGCACCAGCAGTAGGCATGACAGCGAAAAGCATGCGCATAATCGAAATACACCCACACAGCGCTCCCTTAAAACGAGTCATTCAGGATGTGGGGACGGGGTTTTATTAGGATTTTGGGAAAGAATACAGAACAACAAAGAGATGATAACTCTTTTCCATTAGAGTCCAACACTCTGATGGTTCTTCTCACTGGTGAACACGTTTAATGGGTTAAAACTGCATTCATCGATGACTTAAATCACCTGAGGGCAGCCGAACAAGCTATAAAGACTACATATATAAAAGATAATTTAGCTCATTGTCCCCTTCTCCCAGAGCTCTTCACTACGTCTCATGGTCTCCATCAGCACATGGAAAAAGCATCTAAGAAGTGCTAGTTGACCCACAGTTCACCTTTTTTTTGTCAGGGTACTATTTCTTAAGGCTGAAAATGAGCATAATATGTCCACTTTAATCACAATGTTGTATTTTGACGGGGCAAAGCTTATCTCCCTTACATGCCGACTTTGGTGTGACAAATGTGTGTTATCTTTCCATGCAAAACTTGCCTGCAGCTCTGAGAGGAGTCAACAGAGTGTAAAAGGTGTTAATGTCTTGTTATGACCGCAGAGAATCATCACCATCATCATCATCACAGCCCACCCACAGATGTCTAACGGTTATGGCGGCATGGGCTCATGCTGAAAAGCAAAATGGCAGAGTCCTGAATCAGCCATTTTACCCCGGCAGGATGTGTGACCCTGAGGGCACACGCACACACACACACACGGCATCAAAAGTAATGGTGTGTGTCCAGTGGCAGGCAGGGAGAGTCCTCTCATGTCTGGCAGCCATAACGATATTATTGCTGTAGATGGAGCGTGCTGAGGAATACTGTTCCACGCCATTGGTATTCTGCAGACGTCCACGTACCGCACAGCGCTGGTGATGACAGCAGACGGTGTTAACACCAGACTTCTTAGTTGATGATTTTGAGAAGAAGCCACAACATGTAGATCTCTCCACGAGACAGGGAAACTGCATCTGGAGAGGCGGTTTATCTGCCTATTCTTTTCACAAAAGATGGCTACCATTATCAAAGAGATGCTGCTGTGTTATTACTCTAAACCTTTGAAAATTAAGACAAATAACTCTATAATTTACTAGATAGTAACTGGCTTTAATTATTCACTCCTTCTTTGAATTTAAATGCATATCAAAGGCTGTTTAATACTAGCCATGAGTGCTCATTGTGATGTTTTACTCCTCTGATAATATTACATCTGGGTCTAGGGAACACACGTGCACACATACGTGCACGCGACCTCTGTCCAGGCCCATAATTAACCCTCTTAATTAAGAGGGAAAAAAGTTGCTAACGAAGGAAATGGATTTAATTAGCTCGGTCTTAGCACAGGCACATGTGCACGTCGTATAAACGCGCACACACAAAACAATTAAGCCTCTTTTATCCCGGCTAATGGCTTCAGTGACTCAGAGCCTTTCTCATTAAGACTATCAATAATATGCTGATTACATGCATCCACCGCTCTCCTTTATCGGGGCACAAAGGGACGAGTGTGTGTCCCTGAGGTTCCAGGGGGGGGGGGCGGTCTGTCTGCGCGCCTTATCTGCTAAAATAGACGTTTGAATTGTTTGGCAGCAGAAGCTAAAAGAGGCTTCGCCGTGTCTTTATTTTCTGACTTTTATCTTATCGAGGAGGGCACGCGTGTCTTTCACAGGGGGAAGTGCCTGTGAAGTGTCTGAGGGCTTCATGGGGGCCACATAATAGACTGAAGAGTTGGTGAGTACTGTAGTCGTACATCTGCTGGCTTTTTATCAAATAAGTTCCTGCCTCTTGAACTTCTGATCCGTCATCTGTCTGTATACATTTGTAATCACCTTCAGCACATATATTCCACTCCTTTTTCCTCTTTCCCTTCCCCCCCCCTGTCATGTTTTAAACAGAGATAGTTCAGAGAGACAGACAGGCTTCTGTCACACAGGCAGGAAGACAATAGATCTGTGCTTTGACCTTCAGTCTCTTCCTGTTGTAACAGACTCGGGGTCCCCCAGAGGAGAACAGAGGAAAGCGGGGTGGCTTGACCTGCAGTGCCGCACCTTAACCCCCCCCCACCACATCCCTGATGGGGGCTGCCATGCTCCCTCTGATCTCCACTGTTTTCCAGTCTATGCTATTGTGCGATTTGTTTTTCATGTAAGTTCTAAGGGTCCCATGTGGCCCCCTATAGAGCCGACAGTCAAGGCTTTGTTCGGTTCCCAGCATCCTTTTTTAAATTCTCAAATACAAGAGTTTTCCAAATCATAACAGATTGTAGATAACGTGCATGCTGTGTCACCAATCATGTTGGAAGGGTTGACCAATAATGCATTTTTATCATTTAGAAAGTTTATGCAGTTATAAAGCGCATTAAAACGTACATTTGTATTAGGCTCAATGTCCACGTAGCTTTTTCTTGAGCTTTCAACTGCATTTTACAGTTTTCATCAGCAGTATTTCTATCTTGAGTTACGATTCAATTATTTTCTCATTGTTTCTTGCACACATATGCATTATTGTGACAGACATATTGGTGGGAGAGAAAACCCTTATTAGAGGAACACTCCAGTATTACACTACTGCCCACCAAATAGTCGCTTGACAACCAATATCGACTGACGGTCTTTTTTACAAACTTCTTCAACAAGACAAAGAGACGTTATTCAACTGTTACAAGTGGAGTGACCTTTATCAGTAAACGCCTCCTTCATTATTGTGATACTAATTGAAGATTATCCTCAGCCCTTCGTGCGGCCTGCCTGCAGATCTCATGCCAACCATCTACCTCTGGACGACCTCTAAGAGTAACAAAACAGAGAAAGCTCAGGAAGAATGAATTCATCACTTTTCCCCTAAAGTTGCAGTTCCCTTTTATCTAAGTTATGTTGTTCCAAAACAGCATTCCTCTTAACCATATGTAGATGTTCCCTGTGAGCCAAAGGCAACAGCTCCCAAAATGAAAACAAAGTGTTTCTCGGAGGCCTGTGTTCCCATGGCTCCTCATCAGCTGTGCCAACAGCACACCGCAGAACCTCGGCCCGGCGTACGGGAAATAAATCACCATCTGCACCAGGGAAGTTAACACGGATGTGATTTACTGCAGAACAGATGTATTTTCTTACTGAAATAACATGAGATCCATCCCATAGTGAACCCTACACCTTCCTTTTAACCACCAGGAGGATAATCACAACAAAAGGCCTCCTTCCGTTTATTCCCGCTTCAGATGTGTTTGTTTTTTTGACACAATGGATGAAAATATTTCTATCTTTGGGTGTTTTTCATGTCCTTTAATGGGAATGTGCTGATGTTTGATCCTAGCTCTCAGGTAGAGGCCGCAGACAATAAAGGGATAAGAAGACCTCTCATTTATGGTTTCTAATATACACATGTTTGTCCTACATACCACGACCTTTAATCCTGATTGGCACGCTGAAAGGGGATGAACACACGGCACACACACACTCCTTTATCATTCAAAGTGCATCAACCTGAATAAATAAATCCCCCCCTTATCTCGCAAAGCAAAACTGGATAAGCGCTCCCACCAGGTCTGCATGGAGGAAGCTGTCAGCACCTCTATTTTGGTTTGCTTGAGCCTCAGACAGAGAGAGAATCCTGTTTTTCTCTCAAATCCATCCTCCTGGTTTTCAATCCCCGGAGAGCCGTTTCCCTCCATGTGCGTGAGACCTATATGCTCCCGCCACACAGTCCATACATGATCCCTCTTTCCTGCTTATCTTTCGGAGCAGGGCCTATATCTCTCAGCAGCCGATAAATCCGCAGAAAATGCAGGTTAGGAGGAAAGAAAACTGGATTTTTTTCCCCTTTAAACCTGTTTGCTAGATATATTTGCCATTACTCGTTTCCACACTATTGCCTTGCTATATCACACCCATGTATCTGTTTTGACACCTGTAGCTGCTCTGAACACGGGGTACTGGTTTTATCTCTGGCCCGGTATCAAGAATTGGATGTTTCATATATAAATACAGTAACAGGATTATGGTTATTATTATAAATAATGAAAAATAATACATTTATGCAGCCCATGCCACATTTCTAATGTCCTACCTTTGTTGGTTAATGACTGCTATTCAACTGACATGATTTCTAGACCAAATTTGTCAGAAATAATCACTGTTAGTCTTTGATGGTGCGCCTCAGAAAGTCTCTAATCTACAGGTTTTTCTATTTATCAAAAGAACAAAAGAAACCAGAAAAGCTCATAAAAAGGGAGGCAGAACAGTATGTTTCTAGCAGAGCAACATTGCCACCTGCAGCCAGCAGAAGTCATCAAAGGGACAGACACATGGATTATGGGTATGCAGAGATTTCTGAAACCTTGCTCAGAATGAATTTGCTCTCACAAGCAGTAGTAGAAAGACTTTTACTTGTACAAAGTATTTTGATATTTAAGTGTTGCTACTTCTACTTCTAAAATATCTTTATTTATTCTACCACTTTGTTTAACCCCCCTATTGTCTTCGTCCCCCCCCCCCCCCTTACTTTGGTGTTCGCGGTCAAATTTGACCGGTCCTGTTTTAACTGCTATTACATTAACACAAAAACCATTAATCATCACCAAATTTCATTTAACACCCTTTCAAACTGTACATATTGTATCAGACTACTGGTATACATGAAAAACTGCAGTAAATATACAAAGAATAGACACTGAACATGTATTGCGTGTGCCAGGTGTGATCCATGTGGGGGGGTGGGCACATAAGAGCGGGAAATGTGTCAAATTGTTCTGTCTGTGTGTGTGTGTGTGTGTGTGTGTGTGTGTGTGTGTGTGTGTGTGTGTGTGTGTGTGTGTGTGTGTGTGTGTGTGTGTGTGTGTGTGTGTGTGTGTGTGTGTGTGTGTGTGTGTGTGTGTGTGTGTTTGATCTGATCCGGATGGTTACTAATTCCTTTTCTTTATGGCGGTCAGTTTTGACCGGGAACACCATGGGTGTTACAAAGTTGACTAAATCATCCAAAATTCAATGAAAGTGGTGATCAGCTATTGTATATGTTCAAATGTCTACTGTGAAGGATATCATAAAGCCTTAATGCAATCGAATGTAAAACAAAAAAGTTATGATGGATGAAAGTAGTAAATCGGTCAGAATTGACCCGAAGACAACAGGAGGGTTAAATAAGATAAATTATAATAGCATCTGAAGCTCAAATGGAAAATCATCCTTGCTTAAATGCAAACAGAAAATAAATATCTATTCTTTAATGTTTATTCTTTTGGAAGATATTTATTTTCCCCAGCATATTTTAACCTCCAAGCATGATACAAAGAAAGGCCTCATGCAAGAAGTATGTTCAAATAAATTATCTTTTTTTCCCACTGTCACTGTCCATGCACATCTAATGCATTTATCATTTTAGATATCAAGAAATAAAAAACCCATCCAATTGTTTACCACATAAATGTGTCAGTTAATAGGATTTTCTACAATGATGCTGAGGGATAGGAGTGTTTCTCTTTACTTTGCTGCACTCCTGTGGCAGTCAGTGGTAGGACCAGGAACACCCAGGAAGTGTAAAATGAGCTATGATGACAGCCACTAGAGGCGAAATGATGCATCTTGAGGAAAGTGCTTTGACATATAATTAGAACCACATGATTATTATTTGTTCCTAAACTTTGGCAGTAAGTCGTATTAAAATGATAATTTCCATGCATTTTTTAAGTTTGATACTAGCAATTGATGAAGAAAAGAATATGGCAGGCATCTTATAGCGTGTTGAAGACCTCATACGCTGAATACAAGAAGATAGAATAGAAAATAGTCAATACAAAGACCTATTATATTGCCAAAGGTTGAAATGCAGCTTATTTTTCTCAATCTTAAAGAGGATCCAAGCCTTGGAAAATAAATGATTATTCTTGTGTGTCATACAATTGCACTGGCCCATTTCACACAGCCCATTTCCACACATAGGGCAGCTGATATTCTAACACATAATCACTCTAGTATACTATACATAGTTACTATACATTTCACCAAACAAAATAGCAGAGAGAGATCGAATATTAATACTTTTCATAGTTATTTGAATAGCCTGGTAATCCAAACATGTACATTTCCTTAAATGAATTCCCTTACAAGATTCTCAGAGGTCTAATAATATTTAAAATGTATAATATACCCATTTCCTGACAACGTTTATCGTCGGAACCTTAGTTCGTGCATGTCGTTGACGAACATCATATAAAACGGACCGGTTTCCTTTACCCACAATCCTCTGCTTCAAGTCCGTCCTTCCGACTTCCGCCTCATCTACGAGCTGCGGTGAGTAATTTTAACGCAGATTATAATTCTACAATCTATGACCATCCTGCTATATTAAAGACATGATCGGCCGTGAATGTCTTCTCAATATGTATATTAATGTTTGGCTGTGCGTTTTATGTGGTTTTGGATGTAGTCTAACGCATTTATATAGCTTTTATTAACGTCCATCGGTACGGCATTGATTCCGCCAGAGTGGCTTCATTTTCCCGGATCAAAGTGTCCATTTTCTTTGAGTCAGAAAACGTGTTAATATCATATTCTAGTGTGATTTAAATCCCTGGTAATAGTTTATGATTCTATATTTACTTACGTGCTTTGTATCTTACCATTATTGTCTTGCGGTTGGTAACAACACTGGAGCAAGCTAACCTTATGCTAACGCTAAGTTATCTTTTAACTGCAGGTGCCACGTTTAAGTCTGCAAAACGCTTGACAAAAGGAAAACTAATTGGGCTGATTATTTAAATGTTTGTAGATTCAACCTCTGTTTTTATGCATAAGCAGTAATGAAGTTATGACAACTGTAGCTACTGCGCATCTGACAGTAAAGCCTATGAATCTAATGAATGTATTTTAAATACTATGTGCATGCCTTTTTTATCTAGTAGTGTGTTTTCTATTTTTCGTCTATCTATACTGCTTTAACAATGTAAACGTCCCTTGTGTTGGACGGGTAAAGTAACTCTGATTCTGAAAGCCTTTGAGTGATTGAATCTAACTTTTATGTATATTGTTTTCTAGATGGCCCCAACTAAGAAAGGAGAGAAAAAGAAGGGGCGTTCAGCCATCAACGAGGTGGTGACCAGAGAGTACACCATCAATGTCCACAAGCGCATCCATGGAGTGTGAGTACTGTACATTCCTTTATCTTGTTTCATTAAGCCATATGGTCTGCTTGTGCAACAGCTTGGATGCATTGCTGTGCTAATGTCTGCTATGTCTAAAAGTACTGAGAGATGCATACAAGTTGTCAAATGTATATAGTAAAACCACAAATCCAATACCAATAACACTCGATAGTTTGAGTTATTTTTGATTAAATTATGTCTTCTCCTTGCAGGGGCTTCAAGAGGAGGGCTCCCCGCGCCATCAAGGAGATCCGCAAGTTCGCCATGAAGGAGATGGGAACTCCCGATGTCCGCATTGACACTCGCCTCAACAAGGCAGTGTGGAGCAAGGGTGTCAGGTGAGATTACACGCCGTTATACTCATGTTTGAGCTAAATGCACTGCTTGTCCATGTTTCAGTTAAATACACGGCTTTCTCTGAATGCTGTTATACTCTTTCAAATCTGTGACATGACAAGACATGTTTGTTTTTTAATCATACCAAAGTAATGACCACAAGTATATACTCTCAATGTTCTGCTTGTGTTACTGTGTGCTGTAGAGAGATGGCATGGTTTGTGAAGCAATTTGGAGAGATGGCTAAGCATAGCAAATGGATGCTTTTTTTTCTTTCTTTTCTTACGGTCATCACTCAATCTTGAAAAATATCAAAGTAGTTACTGCTGCCAGCTTGAATTTAGTGAGTCATATTTTTACAACATGAGTCTGTCAGCTCACATGAAGTGTCTTCTGTCTGCACATGACTAAGAAGGAACTGATAAAACCAAACAATTTGGGCATGCCACAAAAATGTTCCATTTAAAGCAGTGCTCAATATACCAGTCTAAAATTGATGTGGACTTTGTTTCACATCTTGTTTACGCTTATGAGGCAGTTGCACTTACATTGCACTAATGCTGTCTAAATTGGAGACCTACACATCTGCTGGCAATGTACTTGTACTGTTTTTTTTATCAAAGATAGTAACCATCCTAATGTGGTTTGTTGTGCAGGAACGTGCCGTACAGGATGCGCGTACGACTTTCCAGGAAGCGTAATGAGGATGAGGATTCTCCCAACAAACTCTACACCCTGGTTACATACGTTCCCGTCACAACAACAAAAGGTAAATATTTCACCAACTGACTGTTGTTCCTATACTTCAGCAACAAAGACATTTTATTAATCTTTCCCTCTTTTTCCCCAACAGGTCTGCAGACGGTCAATGTTGATGAAAACTAAACTGCGAGTCGAATAAATAAAATCAAAGAACCTCTCTTGTGTCGTGTCTTTCATTTCTATTTTTGCACTAAATTGAATTATATTTGGGGAATTATTGGATTAAGCTGTATAGAAATTGTGTATAG
Source organism: Trematomus bernacchii (assembly GCF_902827165.1). Taxonomy (NCBI): domain Eukaryota; kingdom Metazoa; phylum Chordata; class Actinopteri; order Perciformes; family Nototheniidae; genus Trematomus; species Trematomus bernacchii. The sequence continues at coordinate 5,543,576 of NW_022987821.1, read as the reverse complement.
AGATGCTGTCTTTAACCCTTACTAATTGCTTATTTATGAAAATGATAACTTGCCCTATTTCATTCGAGCAGAACATTGCTTCTTGCTTTTCATTGTGAAAATAAATACAGGCCTTGTCCCTTTCTAGAATATAGGAGTAATTAAAATGTAGGTTATGTTTTAACAGGGATAACTTAAGAATTGATAGTATGGTATTGTTGATGGCATAATGGGGCTTTTTTTTTACACATTTTGATGGTGTTAAACTGCTCTGCTCGTAATACTTTTGTCTTAGTCAAACCATGCATTAGTAAGTATGATGTATTCAGTATCCTGATCCTCTCTGCATGAAGAAGCTTTATTGGTTGACTTTAGATGCCATCTACCTTATTCAAAGTAATTTCATAACCAATTACACAAAAGTAAGTATTCAAAGTAATTTCATAACCAATTACACACATTCAAAACGTAGGAAATGTAATAAACTGCTGAAGGGGGTGTTGCATGTCAGCAGTAAACATGCATTGCTGCATCTAGTGCATTTTATTTGTAGGTAATGCATTTGTTAGTATGCTCATATCAAATCATGTCTTCTGTATCCTGTCCCCCTGTAGCAGATTTATTGATAGACTTTAGATGGCTTAATTAAACACTGGATATTTGTTTTATGTATATATGTCACACTGTAGGACTGCGGGAAACGATATTTCTGGATGTACAACATGTAGAATTATTGACAATAAAGCTGACTTTGACTTTGATATTTATTTAAATGCCGGGGAAAGAAATGAAGATTGTAGTGAACATGCACTGCCGCCATGTTGCCACCAGAGGGCGATGCTTGCTTGTTAGCACTCGGATGTTGTGAAGAACAGACGCAGAAAGCTACAGCTATGGCTCCATCAACACATCCTGCAGAGTGTGCAGCCGTGAAGTTGTTGTAACTCAAGAAGGTAAGACACAAAGCTGCCCTGCTGCTCTGTGTTATTTTAACATTTAACTAACCTCAGTGGGAAATAGCGGGGTAAATCAAGTTGTCTGGGAGGGACAGGTGTGGCTAACTGGTTGGCTAACTAACTGACCAGCTAGATAATGTATTTATAGCTAACTATACAATACTATACAATTTGAATAGCTAATACAAATTACTTCTTATGAATTGTCACTTTTAGTCTAGCTTATATGGTTCGTTTACATCAAAATGTTAGTATTAAACAGTCTTGCGAACATGTATCACAGCTAACAGCTAGCATGTGTAGTACAGTCTTCAGCTAGCTGTCTGTCATCCATTGAGATTTGCATTTTATTCTAAAAACAAATGAGTTAAAATGACATTGTGCAATTAGTATTTTTTAAATAATGCTTATTTTTGTAATGCTTTGTTGAAATCTGTTTGAGAGGTTAAGCAAGGAACATTTCATCTGTTAGAATCAGAAACAAGTAGGTATACACATGCGAGGAATTTTCCTTGGTGTGCATATATAAACACAGTTAAAGAAGATACATTGCAAGAAAAGGACCAAGAAAAGGAAACTTATAGCATTAAAATATAGCTTTTTACATGAAATATAGATATACCTGTAAAAGTAAAATATGTGCAGTATTGATATGACAAGTGGTAAGCCGTGCAGATATAAGAGGAAGATTTGTGTACAATGTGCACAATTCTGAGGGTTGTGCAGGACTGCCAGAACATATAATAATTGTGCAATGCGAATGTCCTGAACTGGATCTTTCTTATACTCAAGCATGCCATCATTCAGATTAAATAAAACAGATGTGCTGTCTGTGTGCAGGGAGCCCAGCGCTGTGTTTCCATGGCCGGCGGCTGATGGGGGGAGCGATGCGGCACCACTGGCTGCTCCTCGGGGCCTGCGGCTGGGTGCTGCTCATCCTGATGTTTGTCAGCAAGTTCATCACCTTCAGAGCTGTGGATGGTAAGCTGCTGGGTCTAACGCTGACTTATTAGTGTTAGCTAAAGGGCTAAATGTGATCAGCCCACTCTATTGTGTGTTGTCAGACTATGGAGAGAGGGTTGGTGGTCAGAGCTGGACCGTGCCAGGCACCAAGATGATAAGACCAGTTCCTGTTTCCAGTCTACAGAAAACAGCTCCAAAGCCATCTGATCAGGTGACTATTAACTTTACTCCATCACTGACCCCATTAAAACAAAGCCATTCACTTCTCTGCAACACCAACATATTAAAAGGCAATCCGTGACATTACTGTTGTGTCTCAGTCCTCAGCGGTGCCCCCAGTGACAGGTTGGCAGTCGGAGGTTGAGAGGCGGAGCGAGCTGCTCTCCTCTGTGTGTAAGAACAGCAGTCTCAGGAATCTGACTCACGTCTCCATCAGCAAATTCGTCCTGGACCGCATCTTTGTCTGCGACAAGCGCAAGATCCTGTTCTGCCAGACGCCTAAAGTGGGCAACACACAGTGGAAGAAGGTCCTCATTGTGCTCAATGGTAAGTACAGGTTAGAAGAATGTAATAACAATGTCTAGCAGTCTTTCACATGATGACTTATGTTATGAATATTGACAGGAGCATTCCCCACCGTGGAGGAGATTCCAGAAAACCTTGTCCATGACCATGAGAAGAACGGCCTGCCACGCCTATCATCACTCAAGCCACAGGAAATTACTCACAGGTTTGTTAAGACTTAATGTTAATAATGTAGCAGCCACCAGGGTGGGCCAACGCTTACTTGCTGAGTTCATTCTTATATATGATCCTTTAGGAATGCTTTACAAACTTGCCAAAAAAAAAAAGATTGCTTGCTAGTAAAATATTGACCATCACTAGCCTTTTGGCTGGAAGATAAAAATGCAAGTCTTGCACCTTGCATCCACAAACAAATGCACAAATCGTGCAAAAAGACCAGCAAGTGTATATGCAAGTGTTTATGATAGTCAACAGTATTGCAGAATTGCCTTCTGGGACAGTCCAAATAAATAATAATATCATTATTTACAGCTGTTTTCTCATAAACCTGTATTTGCCTCAACAGATTAAGTACTTACTTCAAGTTTTTCATCGTGAGAGACCCCTTTGAGCGGCTGATCTCTGCGTTCAAAGACAAGTTTGTGAAGAACCCACGCTTCGAGCCTTGGTACAAGCATGACATCGCCCCGGCCATCATCCGTAAGTACCGCAAGAGCCACCGTGACAACGAGCTCTCCGCCTCCGGCCTGCACTTTGAGGACTTTGTCCGTTACCTGGGCGACGCAGACGGCCGCCACCGCATGGACCGTCAGTTTGGTGAGCACATTATTCACTGGGTGACTTACGCAGAGTTGTGCGCGCCGTGCGAAATACACTACAACGTGGTGGGCCACCATGAGACACTGGAGCAAGACGCCCCTCACATCCTCAAAGCAGCGGGCATCGACCAGCTGGTGTCCTACCCCGCCATCCCTCCAGGCATCACACGCTACAACAGGACCAAGGTGGAGCGCTACTTCTCAGGCATCAGTCAGCGCGACATCAGGCGTCTGTACGCACGTTACCAGGGGGACTTCGGCCTGTTTGGTTACCCGGGCCCTGACTTTCTACTGAACTGAAATGATTAACACTGACTCAAAGACATGTTTGCATATATCCTCCCAACATCTTTGGTTTACTGAGACAGAGGTGTATTGTAGCGGATTATGTGTCACTGGCAGACCACAAAGGCTGGCAGATGGCACACTGTAATGTTTTTATTTTAGGAATGACTGACAGGTTTTGGCTGTATTTGCAATGACCGGCAAAGGAAGCTGCAGGATTTATCGTTTTGTGCGGGAGGTAAGAAGTAGATACAAAGAACATACACAGGTACAGAACACATGTTATCTTATATTTAATACTCATGAATGATTTGTCCTCATATGTCAAAGAGAGGTACTCTGTAATGCTGGGGATACAGGCCCGTTACCCTGTAATGTAGCTACTATATACTGCATTGTTTGGATCACCAGTTACAATGGTGTGCGTTTGACATGCGGTGTCTTTTCTGTACTTCTTGCTGGACATAGGAGACGGTCTATTTCAGGGACGCTAGCATGTTTGGAAAAGGAGAGTAAACTGCAAAAATACAATGGGAAGTTATTAGACATCTTTCATTTATGTTTTTAGGAGTTACGAATTGCCATTAACTTTATTTTTGTAACCATTGTTTTTTGCTTTATGCAAGGCCTATTATTGCTTTGTGATTCAGTTGATCAGTCACAGGAAGACCTTGGTCCCGCCCTTATCCATACTGTAGCCATCGTTCTGCCTTTACTGAAACTGACAAAAGTTACGACATGCTTCTGACTCCATTTACTCAGCTGTTTACTGCACTGGATTCAAAAGGATCAGTTTTCTATCAGAATTGTACCGTGTAAATGTTCTTAACATGACTTGCAACTCAACATTTGTATTACATGTTGCTATTTATAATATTATTAACCTGACACCAACAGTGTCTAAATTGTAAGACAGCGCTGTCTCCCTGCATCCACCTGGTGACTTTTTGGACAGGCGGTCATAATACAAGGACAGCACTAGTTAGTAATAAAGGTTGTATTTAAAAAAATTATCAGTTCCTTGTTTTGTTTTTTGAGAAAATACATGATTTGTGTGTGTGCTTCCTTAAACCTGTACTGTATGTTGCTTCAGTAGTATAAAACATCCACAAGATGGCAGTAAACTATTATAATTTGTAGTTATTAGTTAGAAAGCAACCAACTCTGTTGAACCCTTGAACCAAATGTCAACACACGCACGCTGTTGATAGACAAAACAATGACTTCAGAGCCATGTGTCAGCAACAAACACTTCCAGGCAGTGCGGGCGGAACAGAATTATCATTATCAGTGTCATCTGCACAAGCTTACCTTACCACAGATGGATTTAAGTTGATTTACTCCTCTTAAGCGTTAGTTAAGTGTCTTAAGTGAGTGCCATACGTTAAGGCTTTGTGATTGTGTGTGCGTGTGTGCGTGTATGTAGTATGTGTGTGTGTGTGTGTGTGTGTGTGTGTGTGTGTGTGTGTGTTACCCCCGTGGCAGGTTACCTCTCATCCCGTCAGACTGGTTTTCCCAGCCCTGTCGTTTGATTGTTTAGTTGAATGTGTTTGTGTAACCAAAAGCTTAGCGCTGTCTGTTTGAAAATGTCATTGTGTATATAATGATAAATAAGTGGATTTCTGCAGCTGAACATTATTCCTCTCTGAAGTTACACAACCCTTTCAGCAGAATTTAACTTATCAATGAGGTGACTGCTGTTTTTAAGAGGTAGCACCTTTGGGTGGCCTTTAGGAATTCAACATCCCACACATTAACCCCCCATGATGGGGAGCTGAAGCAGGCAGAGTGCCTTTTTGGGCTCAAAGTTCCTATAATTAATGAGGTTATTATCAGAAACACCCCACTAACAAACTGTCAATTGGGAAACATGATGTGATACAATACTAGTAATTGCTCATACAATAAGTCACTATTATGGAAAAGTATTAGACTCTAATACCTGCACATTGGCCTGTAACTTCATAATTAACTACGTCTGAAAGCAGAAGTCTAGGGCAAACAATTGCAAGTTTCTTCAGTGCGCATGTCACAAAATGATTTAAAAAGAAAAGCCAAATTCTGGAAAAACAGAAAAAAATAACTGACAATTTGAAAAAAAAGTAACATTTTGAGAAAAAAAAGTCAAATTCAGAGAAAAAAAGTCTAATTTGAGATGCATTGTGGGAAATGTAGTTTATGGGCAATGTGCTTCTGTAAAGCGGCATGTAACTGTATAATAAACATATTATATTCTTTGCAAGCTCTTGTGGGGCCACATGAAATGAAGTCGCGGGCCGGATTTGGTCCCCGGGCCTTGAGTTTGACACCCCTGACCCTTTCATGGAAAAATTCATCATCATACATTTGGCTTGCTTGAGTAATGATGAAATATAATGTTATTGGTTCTCATTGCTGCTTGAGCAACCACTGCACTATAATACTCAGCATCACTCCTGAGATTGCTCACTTGCCACACCCATGATTACCAATATTGACAGTGGGAAACGCGCATGTACATAAGGATGCTGTGCGGTGGGGGGTCCGCCTCTGTCTGCCTCCATGTTTCTCACAAGCACTGTCGCTAATATCAATTGTTTGTGTCCTAGCATGCAGGTATAAACGTGCTAAGGTGAGGTTATATCTCGGTATCCATGCTTTAATATATCGAGGCCCAGCCCTTTTCTGTCTGTGTGGAGCCGACCGGCTTCCTGTGTTGGTGCGGTTCTCCATCAAAGCTGCGTCAAGTCACACAGAAGCAGGACGAGTACAAGCGGAAATGAAGTGATGTTGCTTTCAAAATAAAATATATTGAGAAGAACAATTTGACATTCAGGCAATCAAAATAAGAAATTCTATAAAACAAAACGGGGTAAATGTTTGATATAATAAAAGCTATGTTTACATATTAATGCAGCCTTAACTGTCATCCAATAATACAAACTACCTACACTGGTTATTGTCTTTACTGATAAAAACAAACATGGCCCTGCATTGACCTTTGGAGTTATTTATTCTCATGTTTACACAAATAACTATTTAAAACAAGTACAAAAGACAATAACAGAATAGAAGAAAATACAATACATATTTACAACATATCTGAAAATTAATGAACAAATGTTCAAGGGGAATAAACTGCAATAAAATAATACAGTAAATCTGAATATAAGATGTTATGTCATTTAAATGCCTGTGTATTTCAGTGTCTTTAATCATAAACAGTGAACATGTAATGTAATGTAATGAACATGATGTTCCAGTGAAGCTTTTATTTTGAAACCCCCTAAGCGGAAGTGTGTGTTTTCCGCCTGGCTTGTCTCCAGTGCTCCGGCAGGGAGAGAGCGCACAGGGAGCCGCTGCTGCCACCTCAACATGGAGTAGCGATACCCAGCTTTTAGTGCTAAAAAGCGGATCCCACAGAGAGGAATACACCCCGGCTTCTGTCTAATACATCCTGCAGAAGTCCCCGCAAATGATACAGCGGCCATTATTTCTTTTAAACGCACAGGGAAGCTCGGCTTTTATTTGAAAGATGGCGAACGACTCTCCGGCTAAAAGTCTAGTAGACATAGACTTGGCTTCATTGCGGGTGAGTGCTGCAAAACCGAGCCTATGTTTTTTTGGTTGTTTCGCTGCCTTTTATTTCACTGGGCTCGATAAAACACACCTCCCCAAGTCTGCCTAATATTACCAAGTGTTAGCATGTGCTGAAATGTGCTTTGTGTTGGAGCTGGAGCATTAAAAATGACCGCTGAGCCAAAGCGAGGTGTTGCCAGTGTCTGGTTTTCCTTTGTTCGAGATGCATTTGGCATGTAGGGGAGACCAGTGCGCAACAGCTGGCTCACACTGGACCATGTTGTGCATAAATGACAAAAATATCAACATTGCTATTTATTTACATTGAATCGTCTTTGTGTCTTTTCTTTTCAGGATCCAGCTGGGATATTTGAATTGGTGGAGGTGGTTGGAAATGGCACCTATGGACAAGTATACAAGGTTGGTGAGGCGCAGTGCATGGCCTGTCCTGTTTTCACTGTCAATGCTTAGAATACATGTTCTTTATTCTTCTTATGAAGCCTGGGAACAACAGGAAATTCATTTTAAAAAATCACATTTTCAGATGTTGCAATCAGACCACATCATGGATGGTTGAGCTGAAACATACTGGAGGAGGCTGTTAGATTTTCCAGTTAAGATTGTGTGTTTTGCTATCAGTCTGATCGTAGGTAATTGTTCAGCAGGGACGTGTGTGTAAAGAGTGAATCAGACAGTCTGATGCATCACACATCTTACATCACCTGTCTTACTGAAAACTAGGTGAGGAGGCAAGGATGGAGAAACAGTATCTGTCATAACACTAATCCTGTTGGCCTCACATCTCTGTCTGCAGCTTATTCATTTGTTATCTTTTTTTACACAAAACCAAATTTCATATCCTGTTTTAAATCAGGACTTTTCCCCTTCACTGGATGGGAATCCCACTCTCCGGGCCATCTGCTCTTGGTGTCACATTTCTCTGTTGGAAATTAACATTGCGGCTGTTGAAAGACATTGCCAAGGAGGGAGAGAGAGAGACAGCTCGAGTAGAAGTGAAGGATGTGGGGTTTGATGGAGGGATGGCCTTGGATTGGAGACTCATCCGTCCTAGTGTTGCATCGGGCCTCCTTGTGTTGTTATTGCTGCAGCTAGCAAGCCAGGAGGCTCCATTTTGTTCCCCACTGTTGGATGACATTTAACCACATGCCTACATGCAAAGCAGACATCTAGTTTGCTAAGCACGGCCTAGTCTGTTAATAGGCTAGCCCGGGAAAAAAACATCAATTTGCTTGTGCACTAAGCAGCAAGCTTAGCCGAGTATTTGATTCTGACAGCCCTCAGTGCTCCAGTGACCTGCATTCAATCCCTTAGTGCTGGCAACTTCCGGGACCCTCCACACACACACATCTGTACTCATATGATCGCCACACCTGAAATCAGGGCCTCATGCTTGTCATGAGGAAGTGTGATGCTCGCATGCTATCTCGCCACCAGATGTGTTTTAAAGCGGGGCGTATGGGACAGAGAATTACTGCTGCTGCCTCTTTTTGTCCCCTTTAATCTCTCGCTCCATTCACTGTCCACTGCTAATTCTATTTGCGAGTGCTGCTGTTTGGGAATGGATTCTGTGCGAGAGGGGGCTGTCAGATTAGCCTGCAGTTTACACAAAGACATGGTCCTAACAGCCTGCATGGGAAAGTGTCTATAGCACAGTCATAGCTAACTGTAGCCTCATGCAGCAGTAGCCTGCTTTTCGATCAGCTGTCAGTCACTGCATTGACTGTCATGTTAACCAGTTGAATGAGCATGTGGTGGTGGAGGGGGGTGAGGGGGGCTGCAACTGGTAGAGGAGCAGCTGTCCAGATCCAGGCAGAAGCTGCCCAACGCTCTCACAAAGCTGAGTTTGTGTCCCGGCTCTCTGGGTCTCTCTGGCTGTCCGTTAAGATCCACAGAAAGGAGGAGTTTGTCCGCAGGGTTTCAAACACCAACCGACTGAATAATCACAACAGCCCCCCAACTGAAACAGGGGTGGAGTTTCTTCTCCCTCTGAGACCTTTTCTGCTTTGTCAAGCACTTGGTCACAGATTGCAAGGCCCTTTTAGCTCGCACAATGTGACCAAGCTTCTTGATTTGTGGTGACTTTTGATTCCTTTCAGTCGTCTTTCCTTTGGCTGCTTTTGTTTTTCAAGGCAGGCAATAGGGAGTGGAATGTGTGATCTTGATTGGATGTTGCATTTGAAGTTGGATTTCAGAACTAATGTCCATTATAACTGCATTTATTCCATAGGGGGAATATTTGTTTCTGCAAGCTTTTTGCTGACTTGTAGTCGGAGTAGTTTTTGGTGCATTGCTGTCTATAGTAAGGAAACATTTCCCTGCCTCTTGAACCTGTAGTGTCAGATTTGTAGTCTTGTCCATTTATTATTTGATCATAAATCTTAATTCTGATCATTTTAGAAAAAGAGGTTTCTCTATAATGCACCCGATTAAAAGGCCTCGGGTCCTATACCACCACAGTCTATCTCTATACCCCTGCTGTGTTGCACTACTTTACCCAAAGGAAAATAAAGAAGCAAGCTGTTCTGTAAGACCCGAAATGCCATGTCAAGCTTTGTGCGGCCATGCTGTGCTGCCGGCTCTGGAGATGCTCTCTCTGCCAGGAGGGCAGCCGTTGCCCCTGGAGAGGAGCCAGAGTACAGTCAACCTCTGAAAACACAGCACTGCAGAATCTGACTGACGGCCACGATGAGAATTACGTTATGGCTAAAAAGCCCTTTTCCAAATCACTCAACTCGTTGTGATGAGATCTATAGATAGATGTGCAGTATTATGAGCATGCATCAAATACAAAAAGTAGTGTAGTTCTCAAAATGCATGCTTTCTATACTTCTGGTGCTTTTAACTAAAACTGCTGTAAAGTTTAAACTAGTCGATCCCTCCATGTTTTTTGCAAATGACATTTGCCTCACATGCTTGGTATCTCGTCATTTTAAAGTAATGCATATACCTCCACACTCTTTAAAAGCTCCTGCACAAGAGATCCTCTCCCCCCTCCGCTCTTTATCAGTTGGCTCTGAACCAGCTGCCTCAGCAGATTATCTCAGGTGCCCCACTCTGCGGGATATAGGAATAAAAAGAAAAAAGAGAGTAATGATAACATAGAAAAGACATAATTCCTCAAATTGAGCGTGGCATGCAGGGAAGACTCCCCCTGCTCTACAGAACAGCCATATATAGCCAGGCCTGAGGCTTTACAGAGCCCCCCGCTGACCTGCCCCCCCCGCGTGCTGTGCATCCATGGGACGTGCCAAGGCTGTGCCAACACTATTTCCATACCATACAGTAATGTGCATGCGTGTGTTTGGCTGGTGAATTGACTTTGAGGAGGCTATTTGGTTCACTCGTTATCACCAGCAAGGTCACGTGGCTGTATACTCCCCATGGCCTCAAATGGAAAGATGATTTAATTATTCATGTGCACATTTACAACTCATAACAGGCTTTTTAAGGAGGCATTCTTGACATCCAGTGGTATCATTTGCTCATTCAGAAGCAGCGTATGTCATATTTTCAGTAGTTCCTCCTCTCCCAGCACCATCTCCCTTTTGTTTACTCCCCCCACCTTAAGGGGCAGCCTCGCCCCCTGCCCTCAGGACGGGCACATGGGGTAGGAACTAAACCTCTCATACAATCTGTCAAACACCTACCAGTGCCATGGAGAGGGGAGGGGGAAGTGTCTCAGGCCTCAGTCATGTGACACAGCAAAGGCTATTGACTAATACTGGATTAATGTAGACATCAGTGTTAATAATGCATTATTGGGCAATCACTACCAATATTTGAAGAAGGCATATAACAAACAATCGTTGGCAAGGATCCCATAAATGTGGTTTTTGTTTTGCACATGTGTTACACTCGAACAATACACTTGATTATCAAAGTTGACAGTGAATCGTGGCGCTGCCAACACGCCGTTAGCTTGATTTGTCAACACGTCGACAGGCATGGGGTTTGGAAAACTGAGGATCTAGCTGAATAGAATAGAAGCCGTGTGATTATTATTACTTGATATTTAGGAATGTGTAGCTGTTTGGCAGATTAAATTAACTTTAATAATTATGACACCAATAATGACTTGTTACTTGCACATATAGGTTTAAGACCCCTTGAAAATGTCTCTTGTGTTAAGCTCATTGGTATATCCATTGGATCTGAATGGTTAAACAATTAAAGTGTCCCCCATGCTGCATCAGGGGCCCATATTGGGACACACTCCCTCCCTTTTGTATGACCAATACACTGCATTAGCACACATGCTAGCAAGAACATTAATTTGTGATCTTTCTAGATGGCTGAAAAGGCTTGTTCAAGTTGAAGCAGACTGAATCCTCTCTAACTGACACAGTATGCATCTCTTTTGTCCCCATCTCCCCCCCACACTGACCCTCTCCCTAATGGGTGTCACAAGACCCACAACGTCCCCTGACTGACACGCTGCCTGAACAGAACTCCCAGTGTCTGTCTGTCCGTGTGTGTGAGAGAGTGTGTTCATGCCACTGTCTGTGTGAAGCTCATTGAGAAACCTCATTACTGAGTGGTGTTGAGATGAGACACAAAGGCGCTGGCGGAGCAGACAGACTCCTGCCTGTCTTTCTTCAGCGCCTTCGCTCGACAGCAACACTCTTCTCGTTTTAATTCACCCGGACAAATAGTTCTTCACACTCTAAATTGGGTTTTTTTATTTATTCAAGACTAAACTCCTTTTCTCGTTAATTAAGACCCACACACCTTGCTTCCATTCGTACCACATGCAGCTCAAAACTATTTCCTAAACAACAGCTCTTCCTCTAGTTTTGATGTTAATGTAATGACCACATACCAGGGCCTGGGATGTGTCCTCACAGTTGGATCTTTCCCCTGCTTTAAAAACCTGTTAGTGAAGTAGACATACCTATCAATTACGGATATAATTCACTGCATGTCGTTGCCGGCTGATTTTCACTCCGACACGCTTTCAGGTGTAATATTCAAATTCCTGTTTAGACCTGATGAACGTCTCCTGCAGGCGTCTTTGATCGCTTACAGCAGCCGAGCACTGCACTGGGATCAATAGTCACATCAGCTGGCCTCCTGTTGGAGACTCTCTCCTCATCTCCCTGTTCACTTCCTTTATTCTCTGTCCGCTCTCATTTCTGTCTTTGTCTCCGCCACTTCTTCCATCCTTGCTTCTCTAGAGAGCGCTGGATTGGAGACTGTGTGTGTGAGAATTGGGTCAGTGTGCTGGTATGCAGTTGAAGTTAAAGAGCCCAGAGAGGCAGGGGGCAAGGCACAGTCCTGGATGTCATGTGCTCACTGCTGATTGATCATGTCTTCCCCCAGCAAAGTTCAGAGGCTTACTACAGTGTAAGTATGGCAATGGAAATCCTAGGCTCCACAAACAATGCAATTGTCATTAGCATGCATCTGATGTGTGTTGCAGCAGAAGTGTGTGCTCAAGAGTGTGTGACGGTGACCTGCCTGTGTATCACCTTCTGTCCACCCACTCTACCAGTTCAAATGTCACCTTAGATCTTCACACAACCATACATGAGGGGGTCATCCATCCCTCATTACCACAGCTTTACCAACACACACTCACAGACACACACACACACTTTCACTAGTGACCTTTTAAAGAACCAAACTAACGCCCCCAGTGGTTCTCTCCCTCCCCTCTCTGTGTGAACTCATAACATGAAGCCCAGTTTGTTTTGCAGCTACACGGCCGGTTAAAAGCATGTCGCTCAATTCCAGCACTGTGTTGTGCAATGGGAACGTGAGCCAAGTGTTACCGGTGTGGAAACAAGTAGGTCGAAGCCAGCAAGCATTCTGAAGTGTGATTGATCTTACATTAATGTACACAATGTAGGTTGTTTGTGTTCTAGTCCATCAGGATGCAGAGGATACGAGCCTTGTGGAGAAGTGTACATGTTGAAACAGTGCTCACTTGTTACCTGGAAATCACCCCAAAAACACAAATAACAACAGTGATTTTGCACTTCTTTTGGTTTTAAGAAGACATTGTGACAACACCTGGTGTGTATTTTCTTCACAGTGGACATCATGAACAAAAAGCTCATTAAACGGTAAAGTTCAAATTCTAGAGCAGCCTCAATTATGGAGTTTCCGGAGATTTCCTCACCACCACAGTTGTTTTGATGTATTTGGTTTTAGTGTAGATTTGAACCCTCTGGCTCTAAAGGCAGTCAGTAAGTCAGTCGGAGGTTTAGTGCTGCGCTGGAGAGAGGCCAGCAGCACATCTGGCCGTGGTTAAGAGCAGCAGCGATGGAGGCCAGGAGCTGAGTGATAGCTCGGTGCCTCAGATAACCTCCACAGCCACGCCCCCGCTGGCTGCTGCAGGGCCGAACACAGGGGCCGAACACAGGGGCCAAACACAGGACTAGAGCTGAAACCATTGACAACTGTCAACAGTACCTGATTCACATGGTTTGTTCTAACTTGTGTTGTTCAGGACAATGCATTGATGAAATCAGGGGATTAAGTGTGCCAAGAAACTCCTGTGAAATCCGGCCATCCATCTCATTACTCGTATGCTTATGTTGTGTAACCCAGTTGTTTTGTGGTATCGAGATGCAATAACCTTGTGGCCTAGATAACCCTACCTCCACCCACAAGATGAAGGAAGTTGTGTGACGACTCGCAGAGAAAGTTTTACTGCTCACATCCTAGTATCTCTTCCAAACCACATCACTTTAAATCATCAATAAACCACCTGTAAACAGCTAGTTTTCTTAGGTTTGTATACATTTAACTAGGCACTATGAACCTTAACGAGTAAACCTAAACAGTGTTGGTTTGGTAACAACACTCGGAGGGTTGATTGAGTGCATAGACACAATTGGCTTCTTGATTTTCAAAGTCCCTACCTCCTTTTTTATTCTACCGATCGTTAAGGAAGAGAAACCATTGACACCATTTAACCTGTGCAGGTGCAGTGTTTACACCTGGTATGGGCTGGAGGGCATTTAACAAAACAAGTGGTGGCAGTGAGTGAGTCATTGTTGACTCTATTTTTGGGGTTTGTAGTTGCCACCAAAATGTTATCGTGCAGTGACAGTATTCATCAAATATGCAGTCGTCTTTCATAATAGCAATCCTTCTTTTGACATAACATACAGTAAGTGAGAAACTAGCAAAGGAGAGTTTCTTTGCACATGAGATCGTATTCATAGCATGTTAACAAGGCATTACACATAATATAAATAAATAAACAGTTTTAAGCACCAGCCTTTAAGAGATATCTATGAATGAATTATAAAAGACCCCCATCACCCCAGCCACAAACTGTTCAGCCTGGCAGGCGTCACCACAGCATCCGGACAAAAACCTCCAGATTCAGAGACAGTTTCATCCCACAGGCAATAAGACTGATAAACACCTGAACTGCTGAAACAATTTCATAATATCCATCTGCTACTTAGTAATTATTTATCTATTTATCTAATATATCATTCCAATAGCTTGCATAATAGACTCTTATTTCACTTTTTTAAAACTATTTTTCTTTTTGTATTTACTTGCACTATTTGTCTGTTTATCTGTATTATTGTGTTGCGCTGTTGGAGAAGCCTGTGACCTAAAATTTTCATCGACATAACTACTCTGTAGCTATGTTCGTATGACAAATAAAGAACCTTGAACCTTGGTGGAGAAACATGTTCTTTATTAATAGTTTAATACAAAAATCCTATGACTTTTTTTGCACTTAAATCCCAGTGATGAGTTGAGTTCCTCCTGGTCCACCTGTGTCCAGTGAACCCAGCACAGCATGCAGCTCAGGAGGCCATAAAGTCGGCTTCACTGTTGTTTTTTTTTTAGTGGCGACCCCTGGGATCAAAGTGGAGAGGATTAAAGGCATTGTAAAGTGTCCCTCTCATCCGCCCAGTGAAAGAGCGGGCCCCTAAGCTTGCATGGCTTTTATTGTCATAATCCATACAGTTTCAATTGACTATGGAATGCACTGGCTAAGATGATGATGGTGGTGGAGGTCCGGGCGTCCATATGTGTGTTTGAATCTGCATTTACTGTCC
Organism: Trematomus bernacchii; assembly: GCF_902827165.1. Lineage (NCBI taxonomy): Eukaryota > Metazoa > Chordata > Actinopteri > Perciformes > Nototheniidae > Trematomus > Trematomus bernacchii. The sequence goes on along the minus strand of NW_022987821.1, from coordinate 5,528,441 downwards.
ACTTGCTTTATGCAGAGTGTGTGTGCCTGGCTGAGTTGCTGCAGAGACACAGCAGCACGATCACTGCAGTGTCCTTAAGAGTCAGAGAGGGGAATACCCATACTCGATCTGGACAGCTCCCAAAAATGTCCCATGCTTTATCTCCTGTTGGGGCGGGAGGGACGGGGGGGGGGTCGAGGAGAGGCCTCTATTTCTGTCCTTTGTTTATGTAAGGAGTGGCAGTATGGTGTTAGGAGAGCAGAGGAGTCTGGGAATGTTGGGGATATATAGCTTGGGAATAATATTCTCATCTGTGGTATGCACTGTATATATAGCGTGGGATAAGAGATTGTAATCTTTAATGGGAAAAACGTTTCAATTGATTGATAGCAGACCATAACACATATATTATTTAATAAACAATGACATAAGACAGAACACATTTCAGAAGCTGGAAGCACCAAATGGCTGAGGGTTATGTAAGGTTAAAACCATTATAATGGTACCACATATTTTATTTCAAGATCTGGGTACAAAAGCATAGAAATCTGATATTCTTTGGACGAGGGAAATGTTGTCGATATATGCTTTAAAAGTTTTGAGCACCAAACCCAGCCCTTAAAGGGGACCTATTATGCAAAATCCACTTGTTCATGTCTCTTCTACATCAACATGTGTCCCCTCTTCTTCATGTCTCTTCTTCATCAACATGTGTCCCCTCTTCTTCATGTCTCTTCTACATCAACATGTGTCCCCTCTTCTTCATGTCTCTTCTACATCAACATGTGTCCCCTCTTCTTCATGTCTCTTCTACATCAACATGTGTCCCCTCTTCTTCATGTCTCTTCTACATCAACATGTGTCCCCTCTTCTTCATGTCTCTTCTACATCAACATGTGTCCCCTCTTCTTCATGTCTCTTCTACATCAACATGTGTCCCCTCTTCTTCATGTCTCTTCTACATCAACATGTGTCCTCTCTGTGTAAAGAGACTCTGAAAGTTTCAGGAGAAAAGATTCGCTCTCTTTTTGTCCTGATCCATTTCTATAAAAACCTGTCTGAAAATGAGCTGATCAGATTTTGGCCACTTTATGATGTCATAACGATTTTTTGGCTTGAGTAACCATTAGCCAATCACCAACCAAGGTACCCCCCCCCCCCTTATCACCTGAATCTCCTCCTAGAGCACCATTGTGTTCTTTTTAACCAAATATCTCTCAGAGGGGCGTGGGGAGGGGCTCCTTATTTTCATCTAAAGTAACAGACAGAGAATCAGCACTTTGGAAACAGGGCTGAAACAGAGGGGATTATGGGTAATGCTGCAATGATCTGTTTGGTGTTTCAGCCAATCAGAGACATGTTCTGTATATATCTGAGACCTGTAATATATTGATGAAAAACAGTATAATAGGGGACCTTTAATGTGTCAATTTGTATTGTACTTTACATTCTGTGTTTCTGTCCGTCACGTGTCCACCCACTTCCTTTTGTTCACCTCGTTTAATCTCTCCACAGGGACGACATGTCAAGACTGGACAGCTGGCTGCCATCAAAGTCATGGACGTCACGGAGGTAAGGCTGAACAACATATTGCTCTGATTTGAACATACCCATGTGCAGGAGTAGTGTTGATAGCAAACGAACTCAAAACAAGGTTCTTGTATAACACAGTTCTTGTGCATACTATAGTCTGGTTATTATTTAAATCAGGAGACATTCCATTGGATCTGACGTCGACATGCTTTTGAGCTTACAGAGGAGAAATGCTATGCTCTGTAATGAGTCTTCCCCCCCCCCATAATAAACAGCAGGGGCGGGGTAGGGGCAACAGGATGCTTATTGAGTGAAGTACGTCATTATGCTGCCCTCAGCTGTGGGAGGTCCCGTCTGCAGATGAGAGAACGCACACAACCACACATGCAGAAACACAAAGCAGGAGGTTTCAGAGTCGCAGCGGAGGCCAACAACCCACACACACACGTACATAATAATGATTTGTAATCATAGACGCGCATTCACAAATAACAAGCTGGTGTGGTGGATGAGTTGTTCATCATCCTCCCTGGGGAGCAAAGTCTTAAGTCATCATCTTAATCGCCCTCATGCATCACTTCCTTTTAGAAAAGACACTTTTTTTCTTGACATATATTATTGCCATCTTTTAGCAAAAGACATTATACAAATATATAACCCTCCAAAGGGCACACAATAAATACATTCAACAAGTTACTATAGCAAAATTAATACATATACAGATGTTGACAGTAAATAATCATTCAAAGGAGACGACTAAAAGACACATTTACTGATATTCAGAGCCACAGATAGAAGCTGTGCCCCGACTCGCCGGCGGCCACTCCTCACCTGAGCTGACGTCACGCTGAGTCATGAGTGACACACTGATTAGTTATCATGTGTTCCCGGTATATTGCTCTGACACTGCTCAGGTGTGTCTTCTAGACATGTAGTAACTTATGGAATGATTTTCTCGTAAAGCCCACTGAGGCTGAACCTGTTTCACTATATGTTGTCTTGAAATAATGAACGTTGTGCATGATATTTTCTAGACGGGTATCAGAGCCATATGTTATTACCTGCACATGATTGAATGATTCATGTGTATTGTCTGCATCATTAAACTAATAAAGCAGATGTACCTATTTGTAGGTCAGCTTGACTTCACCTACCTGACACTTTTGTTGCCCAATAATTCATTGCGAAAATGTAGTTTTAGACAATTTTAGCTATGAATAAATTGAAAATATATTCATTTCTCCTATAATGAAAATACTTCCTTATTTTATCCCTACATCCATGCTCACTAAATAAAAGCAAGTAGCTGGATAGAATATATTCTTACAGATAATGCAGTAAGTCATATCCAAACCACATCTTTATTTGAATCACGCTCTTTCACAAGAAGAAATATTTCTTCATCACCTGATTGGCGCAGTGTGTGTTAGTCTTCTTTCCTGGCTGTCGAGCTCATCCTGAGTCAGTCTGACCCACATGATCAAATCCCAAACACTCCTCCACTCCTCTTCTGAGCTGCCAAATACCCTCACAGCTCAAAACCAATGTCTTTCTACTTTAGATTTGTCTAATTTAATACTAATAACATTTCAAATCTTCTGGTAGAAAGTTGACTGGACAGATTGGGACCCTGCCTTTAAACAAATCTTAAACATCCTTGTTTTGTATATTCTGCTTTTCTCATATCTCAGAATGTATTAAGAACATGGCTACTTATCTGGACTGCACTTAGTATTAAACCTTTTTATTATATCCCCTTCATGTTAATGTATGGATATTAGTGTGACCCAGATGAATAATTCCTTTTGTGTGTGTAATGTATATTCAGATATAGTTAACCGTCATATCCTCCACTCCTCTGTCTCTCTCACATCCCCATATGATTGAGTCAGTCTCGGTCTCACCGTGTGACTTGTGGCAGCGAAGCTTTCACAGTCGGCAGTGTGATAATCCAACAGCTGCACGGCAGAGAGGGGGTAGATGGGAGAGGGGAGGGGGTGCGCACAACAGAAAGGCTTACGTCAACTCAAAACGAGTCATGCAGCAGCAGCATGGCCGCCTGCACAGACAGCCAACTGCCATTTTGCTATAGGTGATGCACAGTTTAGCAATAACACACTTAGCATCACCTTCTTTTCTATTCAATAACATCACTGCTAATATAAAGAGGCACACCTTGTCTGCAGGGATGATGCTGTCCAACCACCCCCCCCCCCCCCCTCCTCCTCCCACTGTACTCTCTATAGGAGCGGCGATGCGACCGTAAAGCAGAGCGGGCTGACCCCTGCATGTGTTCAATTAGTGCGTCACTGTTAATCAATCACGTTGCTATTGGGTGCAAGCAGGGAGAGTTCACACTGCAGCTAGCTCTGACCTTTCATTCAAGAGCAGGTTCGCTAATAATATTTAAAGTCACTTTACAGCAGAATTAAAACATCTGGGAGTTTTCTTAAACGTATAGATGTCCCTATGGTGTCTACAGCTTTTAAAGGATGTGATTTTTAAAAGGTGTCCATTTTTGGTTGATTAATAATCATTTATTCAGCGATCCTAAAACCACTTTGCATAATAGTTATTGTGTTTTTGGCTTTTATTGTTGGCTTATTTTTCAAGTATTTCACAAGTTTCATTTATCATGTTTTAGTGTATTGTGATCAAACCCTTTTTTTTGCAACTATTTTTTTTGCAGATAAATAGGAGGCATGATTCCTAGCTCTCTACCCAGCTATAAGCAAGTGTACTCAGGATGTGTGCCTGATGCTAATGGATCTGCCATCGATCTAATGTATATTTAGTAGTTCTCTTAACAAGGGATTACTGATAATGGCTACTGTACACTATCAACTCACTTTGAGACTCGCTCATGCATCATTAATCCCTAAACAAAGGAATAATTTGCCAGTAGACGGACGACTCCTGCTGCATTGTTATAAAGCAGAGTCCCAGATATTCGATGGACGAGGCCTGGCTGAAGTGAAACCACCGGGGCGTTGTCACATATCTTGACACTGTGCTACGACCCTCAGTATAAAAGTGAATTGATTTGGATCCGAAATTAAATGTCCAAATGATGATTAAGGTCCCACTCAGTAGGGCTGCACGATTTGTGGAAATAATCTAATTGCGACAGATATTGCGATTCGACTTGCGATATTTGTTTTTAAGAGACCCAACGGAAGTTTATTGTAAAATGCGGCCATATCTCCGGCTGGGAAGGTCGTATCAACGTGCTCCCGTCTCTAGCACCCCCGCAGCCCGAGCTACGAGTGAAAGAACTAAACTTACATGAAACTTCCGTTGGGTTGCTTTAAAGTCAAGCTTCAGTTTCAGACTCACCCTGTAATAGATGTAGAACATGTGATGGAGCATTACTAACCTGACTCAGATGGTTTGTTTCACCAAACCATCTAGGAAAGCTCCATTGGAAGCCATTTGGAAAAGGGCAGGCACTTTCAAAAACACTTGGCAGGTGATTGGATCAATCTGTCTATCCCCTTCTATCATGGGCCACTTCTGATTGGTTAACAATGGCTGGTACATGTGGAGCCCACCTTTTTTTTGCGATTTCATAATAGCATAATTTCAAATCGCAATTAATCAATTAATCGTTCAGCCCTTCCTGCACAGTGATTATTTATAAATGTAGATTTTCCAGTGGAAGGACAACCCCCCTCTTGTCTGTGTCCCCCCCCCTCTGTAACGTGTCATTGTGTGTCTAGGATGAAGAGGAGGAAATTAAACTGGAGATCAATATGCTGAAGAAGTATTCCCACCACCGAAACATAGCCACCTACTACGGTGCTTTCATTAAGAAGAGCCCCCCGGGACACGATGACCAGCTCTGGGTAAGTCCTCAAATCCACTCCAGATATTAAGGCTCAGGACGCAGTATGGGAAATATGTAGCGGCCATGATCAGTTCCTTTACAAACCTAGGTATCTTAATCTCCATGATCCATAACTTATCTACTGTGGTCTCCTTTAAATGTGGATATTATTACAAGGGTCAAGTCATTATTCTTTTGGATTTTCTAGACGTATCTTCTGATGCTTGTTTTTGATTGTAGTTGGTGATGGAGTTCTGTGGAGCTGGTTCCATCACAGACCTGGTGAAGAACACGAAGGGGAACCAGCTGAAAGAAGACTGGATCGCATACATCTCCAGAGAGATCCTTAGGGTGAGTGCATCCTCCTCTCCTCTCCTCCTCTCCTCTTTCCTCTTCCTCACTCATGTCCTCCCCTTTCTCCACCTCAGGGTCTGGCCCACCTTCACGCCCACCACGTCATCCACCGTGACATCAAGGGTCAAAACGTCCTGTTGACTGAGAATGCAGAAGTGAAACTGGGTAAGTGGCAGGTGTTACCTCTAAATGTGTCCCTCCCTTTCCTCACGTCTGTGCACAGCACCTTGTTGACGGTCATGTCTTTCCGTAGTGGACTTTGGTGTCAGTGCTCAGCTGGATCGGACCGTGGGGAGGAGGAACACCTTCATCGGGACGCCTTACTGGATGGCCCCTGAGGTCATCGCTTGTGACGAGAACCCAGACGCTACATACGACTACAGAGTAAGAGCCTCAACACCCAAAACTCGACATAAGAGCTGCAACGAGTACATTTTCATAGGAAATGCTGTTTCCAGCTTCCCAAATATGGACTTTTGCTGCTTTTCTTATATCATATGTAACTTTATTTACTAGATATACTGTTTTAGACTTACAAAACAGACATTTGAAAACATCAGCTTTAAAAATGATGTGCATTTTAAACTATATTGAAAATAAAAATGTGCAGCTTTACTTGACATTGAACACTTGATTTGTACGTGTGCTTGCTGCAGTTTTGCTTAATTTGCGCCTCCTTGTCTCGCAGAGTGATCTGTGGTCTACTGGTATCACAGCTATTGAAATGGCTGAAGGAGCGCCACGTGAGTACCTGTTTATTACCTAATATTAGTTTATTTTTGTGTCGGTTCAGTCACATGAATTTGTAATTGATCTTCTGTGTTTGTTCGTCTTCTTCCAGCACTTTGTGACATGCACCCAATGCGTGCGCTCTTCCTCATTCCAAGAAACCCTCCTCCCAGACTCAAGTCTAAAAAATGGTAGGTACTGTAAACACCCAGAAGATGTGGTTTGTTATGCATTTACATCCTTTCCAATCCTCATTACACCCATAAAAATCCTCACACAAAAGGTTTGAATCAGATTTTATGTATAGATTTCCTACTTGGCCTCTCCATTTGTACTCTTGTGCATTTAGATTTTATCTCTGACCTCAGCCCAGGCAGCTACAGAGGCTTGAATCCAGAGCTTGTGTTCTGCTGCTGAGTTGAACATCTGTGGTACACCTGCTCTGAGGCTCAGCCTCTCCTGGCACGCACTGCAGCGCTGCTCTGGACGCACTGCAGACAAGGTTTCTTTAGCTAGCACTAGATCTAAGATGAACTACTTCCTGTTTTAACAGACACATTTAGCCTGGCTTTGCTTTTACATTAATATAATCCTGTGTTAGGGCTGTGCAATTAATCGTATTTTAATCGCAATTACGATTTTGGCCTGCCACAATTACGAAAACAACATAATCGAAAAAAACAATTATTTAGCTTTGCTAGGTTGATCTAATTAATTTTGGTCTCATTTATTTGTATTTATCATATTTATATATGTTTAGTAGCTTGTGGAAGTGCGCTCCAAAATATTTGTTGATCTTGTTTATTGGTATTTATTATTTTGATATTATTTATTTAAATGTAAATATAAATGTATCATTTATTTAATTAATTTTTGTATTGGTTTTTCAGTTGAATTATACGTTCAGGGTAATCAACAGTTAAAAAGATACTGTTCAAATTATTATTTGTATTTGTTTTAAAGTTCAATACATTTATGTTTTCAAAGTCAATGAATAATCGTATTTAATAATCGTGATATCAATTATTGACCCAAATAATCGTGATTATGATTTTTGCCATAATCGCACAGCCCTATCCTGTGTTGCATTAAAAATACTTTATTTAGCTTTAAGATTATTTGATTTCTTAAATTGTTTCATTAAAAGTGAATCAAACCCTCACTTTAATGGCAGCAGGTGCAATTGTGATGAGAATTGAATTGCAGTGCACCCCATATTTCAGTGTTTTCATGGTATATATGTGACGGATGCTACCTGTCCACATGTATAAACCTCAATGTTTCAGAGACATGGAGGGAAGATGTGTTGCTAGGGCTGATGGGTAATCTGTAATCTCAAGCTTGTTTGCAGGAGTGTCCGTTTGACTTAGCATCCCTGGATGTGCTCCATGCTTTCATGGCTGAAGCATCTGTCTGGCAGCCGCTGTCTCCTTGTATCTGTCACCCTCTCGGTCCTGCATCGTTCCTCCCTGCTGACTCTCCTCCGCCCACTACAGGTCCAAAAAGTTCATCAGCTTCATCGAGGGCTCTCTGGTGAAGAACTACACGCAGCGGCCCCCCACAGAGCAGCTTCTGAAGCACCCCTTCATCCGAGACCAGCCCAACGAGAGGCAAGTCCGCATCCAGCTCAAAGACCACATTGACCGCACCAAGAAGAAGAGGGGGGAGAAAGGTGCGTCTGGCTTGTCTGCCTTTTAGTTATCTCTTAAAAAAAGTTTCTGGTTCTAACTTGTTCCATTTTTTCTTGTACAGATGAGACAGAGTACGAGTACAGTGGCAGTGAGGAAGAGGAAGAGGATCCCCCAGAGCAGGAGGGAGAGCCCAGGTGAAAACAAAACAGGTTTACCTACTTATTAGAAGTCATTACAATCTAACCCCACTGTTTTTAATCGCTGCCATCTTTCCTCCTATCGTCTAGCTCCATTGTCAATCAGCCAGGGGAATCCACGCTGCGCCGCGACTTCATCCGACTGCAGCAGGAGAACAAGGAGCGTTCAGAGGCGCTGCGCCGCCAGCAGCACCTCCAGGAGCAGCAGCTCAGAGAGCAGGAGGAGTACAAGCGCCAACTGCTGGCCGAGAGGCAGAAACGCATCGAGCAGCAGAAGGAGCAGAGGAGGCGGCTGGAAGAGGTTGGAGGATATGATGACATTTTTTTTTCTGTTATGCAGCTCTAAGATAAGAGACTGATCTACATTACATTACATTACTTTTATCCAAAGCGACTAAATGACCAATTACAGGGACATTCTCCCTGGAGTAACTAAGTGCCTTACTCAAGGGCGCACTAGTGGTGGTGTTCCTGGCGGGATTTGAACTCACAACCTTCCGATCTTCAGCCCACCTCACCATCCATTAGACCACCACTACCTTGCTAAAACATTTGTTGACATTATTGTCTTGTGGCTCCACAGCAACAGCGCCGCGAGCGCGAGATGAGGAGGCAGCAGGAGCGAGAGCAGCGCCGCCGCGAGCAGGAGGACAAGAGGCGTGTCGAGGAGATGGATCGTAGACGTAAAGAAGAGGAAGAGCGCCGGAGGGCTGACGACGAGAAGAGGAGGAATGATCGGGAACAGGTCAGTCTTATCATATTTGTACTTGTATTGTCCTATTTAATAGGGATAGTGGTGGTCTAATGGATAGTGAGGTGGGCTGAAGATCGGAAGGTTGTGAGTTCAAATCCCGCCAGGAACACCACCACTAGTGTGCCCTCGAGTAAGGCACTTAGTTACTCCAGGGAGGATGTCCCTGTAATCGGTCATTGTAAGTCGCTTTGGATAAAAGCGTCAGCTAAATGAAATGTAATGTAATGTAATGTAGGGGGTAGAATGAACTAGTCCTGGTGAAAGTGAGAATGTTCATCAAAGTTCTTGTGTATTCGGGAAGCTGATTGAGAGGATATATTGTTGCTACATTGAAGTACTCTCTCTCTCCATCTTTGCTCTGACAGGATTACATCAGGCGTCAGCTGGAGGAGGAGCAGAGACACCTGGAGATGCTGCAGGAGCAGCTGCTGCGGGAACAGGCCATGCTGCTGGTCAGTCACACACACACACACACACACACACACACACACACACACACAGCCTGGTGTAGTTATTTTAATATCTTTGGCTTTGTTGAGTCATCTTGTGATCGTGAAATTGGTAAATCATTTATTTGAATACGAAATGTTGTGTTTTTTTGTATTTTGCAAGTTGTCCGAATCAATTATTTGCCAAATGATTGGAACTCCGAACTCGTCCTCTCTATTTTATATAATGTATTCAGTTACAGTCTAGCGTTAAAAGTGAGTTCCCGGTGTTTAAAACAGACATCTGCAATAAAACAGGCTGCCAAAGCCTGACTGTATAAACGTGTTTTAAGGAAAGCATTTAACAGTTGGCACAGGTTTGTCCGGCCGACCGCAGCTCTCTTCTCACCCCCTTGCATCGACCCCACGCTCTGCAACAGGAGTTCAAGTGGCGGGAGCTGGAGGAGCAGCGCAAGGCCGAGCGTCTCCACCAGCGGCTGCAGCAGGAGCAGGCCTACCTGCTGTCGCTGCAGCACCAACCCAAACAGCCGCCCGGCGACAAGACCAAGCCTCCACAGACCTCCACCCTGCCCCCTGACAGAGCCCTCCCCTCACCCCCTCACGCTCAGGTCCTCGACGCTGCTGTTTCCGTAGCAAAAGGCTCCTATGAGTCCTCCAGAGAACTTGACACAATCCCCTCAGACAAATCCCAGAGCACCGACTCAGATGAGACTTGTCCAAACCAGCTCTCAAACCCCCCCACCCCCTATCAGACTGAACTCCCTGACTCTGAACCTCCCCAGGCAGAAAGTCTGGAGCCCGATAGGCCGGTCAGTCCTCCTCCTCAGCCAATCAGAGAGGTGAACCTCCTCCTCGGCTCTGCCTGCTCTTTCCAGCTTCTTCTTGCTTGTCTTCACACAGCCTCACTGACCACGATACAAGCAGCAGCAAATACTGGTTTCTTTTTGCACAAATAGTTGCATTTAATTGTCTTTTTTTAATGCTGTGGCGATAGTCCAGAGCAATTTGTTACAACATGGGTCCTCTCAGCCAGGCCCTTTGAATGAAACAATCGGGGGGGGGGGGGGATGGAGAATAGAAACCCACAGCAACCAGGCTTTTTGTGTCCTGAATAAAACGGAGCTGCTATCCTCCACCCTCTCTTGGCACTCGCACTGTTGCTAGTCTCCTTCACTACTAAAACCGTCTGGACGTCTGAATTTATACGTCTGAATTGTTAAGTGGAAATCTAAGCAGGATACCCCTCCAATATTATTATTACTTCCCACATGATTACAGATGTAGAATGTCCTGCTTACTTTCAGGCCTTTCATTGATTTGAGCTCCCATAATGATCCACTTTTCATCAGACGTCCTTTCCCCTGGGTGGGTTTCCTCCTCCTCAGAATAAGGAGGTTTCAGGAGTTCTCTTGGCCGACCTGTGAATCTCTTCTGACTCAGTGTGTGGGCCGTTGCATGATGGTGGCTGAGGCCCAGACTAACATGCAGGACCCCATCACCAGAGCTGTTCTGTGTCATTAACAACCATCTTTCCCTCCTTTTTACCCAACACAAGGATGTATTTGTTTGAAAGCGTCCTGTCTCCACCTCTACCTGTGTCTGTCCGGCTGCCTTGATTGGGCTTCAAGCATGTTTAACGTAATATCCACACAATGTTGCCGTTTGTCTGTGAAATAAGAACGTTTCTGAGTATGAGAAAGACTATGAAGGGACAGTAATGATAAACATTTGATGAAATATTTCCCCGGTTCCTTACCCTGTCCTGTTGGATTCCCTCAGGCAGACGAGAGGTACCGTAAGAACATTCAGGGCTCCCCTCAGGTCGCCCCCCCTCCCAAGCAGCCCCCTCTGCCTCCCCGATCCTCTGAACCTTTCTCCAACGGCGGCCCCTCCTCCTCCGAGGCCGTGGCCATGCAACGACCCATGGAGCCTCAGGTAACTCCTCCTCTCCTCGCCTCCTCCCTCACTCCTGGGTTTCTGTACTAGGTTTTTTGGTCAAGCAGCGAAGCAGCAAGGACAAGAAGGGTTTTAAAGTGAATATGGAGACCCTTATATCTTCCTTCTGTGCTGAAACAGTAGAAAAGAATCTGCACCTACACTTATATCGAACTATCCTTTAAGCATTTGCATCAATTTAAAGGGGACCTATCATGCAAAAGTGCATTTTGCATGATAGGTCCCCTTTAAATCCCAAACTATGAATCCCATCATCATGTCGTGTTGTGCTGTATGCATGTGTATTTACATATAAGCATGTTGGTGAAAATCCACACATCTCCCTTCATGTCTCACTGTGTTGTCTGCTTGTTCCACCTCCCCTTCCTCCTCCCTTCCTCCTCCCTCCTCCTCCCTCCATCAAAGGTCCAGTGGTCCCACCTGGCTGCGTTAAAAAGCAGCGTCAGCGCCGCCCCCTCTCCTCCTCTACCTCCTCCTCCTCCGCCCGTGGTCTCTCGCTCGCAGTCCTTCAGCGAGCCCGCCGGCGTGAACTCTAGCTTTGCACAACTCCAGCTGCGCTCCCAGGACCCCCAGCAGCAACCATCGCCCGCACGCACTGACCCCCAGCCCCAACCTCCCCTCCACCACCCTCAGGGTCTTAGTAAGGCCGAACCCCAGGTCAGCGGAGAGGAAGTTCCTCCCAAGGTAAGGAGCTGATGAGGGACCCCTTACCCCCCCCCCGTCCCTTTCCTGCCTTCCACCTCCATTCACCTCCTCTCATGATGTCTTGTGTGTTTGCCTTGATGTTTCTGCCTCATCTCAAACATCAGCTAGACATTTTCCATATTTGGGCGTATAAAGCATATTCAAAATCCGGTGTTAATTGAAGTTGAAGTTTTGATGGGGATTCGAGAGGTTCAGATTTCTCTAAATGCTCAGTTGTGGTTGATTTGATGTCTCTTGTCTCTCACTTGTTTTCTCATATGCCACTTCATGAGGATGTTTGAATGTGTTTGGTCCAGGTACCAGTAAGGACCACCTCCAGGTCTCCAGTGTTGTCGCGCCGAGAGTCCCCTCTGCCCCTGCAGCCCGGGAACGCGGCCGGACCGAGGGTCGCTGCAGGGTGAGCTGAGAGACCTCTGGATTTTGATAGCATTGTCTCATTTGGGTTAGTGTTAATGTGGTGTCGTTCCGTGTCAGCAGTGTGGAGCAGCGGCCTCTGTGGGACCGGGTGGAGAAGCTGCAGCCGCGACCCGGCAGCGGCAGCTCCTCCGGATCCTCCAACTCCAGCTCTCAGGCCAGCCCTGGGGACCGCTTCAGGCCACGCTGTGAGTCCCCTGGTACTGTACTTTCACTCCCTCTACTAACTGCCTATTAGCACATTATCATTATTACTATAATAACACCATTACCATTCTGTGCTCCCCGCTCCGGTACGCTTTTTCTATTCAGCCGATTTAAAGATGGCTTCAGAGCCAGCTCTCCCTGCCAAACTCTGTTTCCCCTCACTAACTCGACCTCCTTTTGTTCTCTCAAAGCTTCCTCCAAATCTGAAGGATCGCCTCTCCAGCGGCCTGAAAATGTTCCAAAAAAACAAGATGAAAAGAACCCGGCCAGGCCGACTCGACCAGCTGTAAGTCCTGTTTCTAAAGTGCCGGTTAAACTTGTTTGATGCTGAATAGGTGAAAACGGTTTTGTGTTTTTCTCTTATTTTCCACTCCTCTAATTATTCAACCACCTGGTGAATCCAATGGTTGTTGGGGAACCTCTTAGGGTGATGCGGTAAGCCAGTTAAATGAGATTACATAACCACACCTTTGCTATGCTTGCACCATCGCCCCTCTCATTGCATTATATGATAATGGCCTGTGATAAAAGAGCCTTTTGTCCTTTGTGAGGATGGATGGTTACGATCTTCCCTGCCTGTGATGTATTGCCTCCTGCTGGCGTCTTCCCTCTTGCCTGCACAGTTCCTTATCACTTTATTGCTTGTCCACACACGGCAGTAAACGAGTTAACCCTCTGCCGCAGCTTCCTGATTTGAATGCGGCCACATTTGAATGCAAACCCACTCCTCCTGTGTCCTTGCTCCTGCCAGAATTGCTCCTAATCTCACCTGGTTTGTTGTGCGATAAACTGTGTCACACTCTTTGTTGAGCATGCCTGGGAAGTGTCCCTCCTCCCTTTTCTCTCTCGCCCCTGACCTTACAAGATTCCATTATTACAAATCTGCAAGGAATAAGCAGAGGGCAACAAACCATTGACTTTAGAGGGTAGAAAACTAATGAATGAATAAGAAACAATTAAATTATGATCTGATGACATGATTTCCAAAACATAATAGGACTTAATTCTCGACTAACGGGGAGGAACAAGGTTTTAAGATGGGATGTTGGCCTATTTATGAAACATGCTGACTCGAGGACAGGTGTTTAGTTGGAGAGAAATGTACTGCCTGACCAAAATAGGTTTGCAAAATCACCTAAGACTGCAAAATGTTCTTCTATAAGTACCCAGAGACCTGAGACTGTAGGTATATTTAAGTTTAATAGAAAAAAGTTGGATATAAGTAACGAGGGATGACTTTAAAACGTCAGATTGTCTAGCTTTTTGATTTGTCTCTGCACACATTTTGAAATAGCAGGCTTTGCTTCTAGACAATCCAGAGTCTCTCCTAAGACGTCCTCACTGTTCCTCTCAGGATCTGACAGCTCTTGCCAAGGAGCTTCGAGCAGTGGACGACCCGAGGCCTCCCCACAAGGTCACCGACTATTCCTCCTCCAGCGAGGACTCGGGCACCACCGACGAAGAAGACGACGAGGAGGTGGACCAGGAGGCGGGAGAGGAGTCCACCTCAGGACCCGAGGACTCCAGGGCTGGGTGGGTGGAGCTGTGTTTGTGTGTCGACGTTATTACTACTGTCTGCTGCTTTCGTCTTTCATTGATTTCGTGTCACAACAATGAGATAGTCCAGATCATATTAAACGTATTGCTCATAGACCGTATGCATTGTCAGAACCCATGAGTGTTGCATGGCTGTGTTAACGCTGGTCTGGTTACGGACGTCAGATTTTCCCATGGCTTCCGCAGGAGGATGAGCAACGGGGAGACGGAGTCGGCTAAGACGATGCTGGTGGAGGACTCGGAGAACGAGAAAGGCTTGACGTCCTCCAAGGACGGCACGCTGGTCATCAGACAGGTAGGAGGAGCAGGAAATAGATTGAACATCAGGATAGATGGTTGATAGAAATGTCCTTTTTCTTTGTCCAGTTTCAGTGTTGTTTATCCGCTCATTCTCCACCATTACCTCCGTGTTCTTTTATATAACCTTTTCATGTTTGTATTCATCATACATTAAGAGCATTCTAATACCTTGATATAGATGACATTTTAGGTGACATACACAGCAAAGATGTAACTATTGTGAACGGGAGTAAATCATGACAGGAATTAGCATCTCCACCTGCTTGCTCGAGCCCAAAGTGTGCCTGTTCTTGCTTCCAGAGCACTGCTGACATTAAGCGGTTGGTCAATCTCTCCTCTTCCTCATCTTCCTCACCCTCGGCTGGCCCCGGTCACGTCCACGGCCAGCCCCAGACCCCCGGCCTCGCAGAGAAAAACGGCTTTGCCGGCCGCATTCACCACCTACCAGACCTTATCCAGCAGAGCCATCACTCCCCTTCCTCCACCACAACCATCCCTTCCTCCCCCTCCTCCTCCTCCTCTCCCTCCTTCCCCTCATCATCGAGCTATGCCAGTCCTGCCATGTCCCCACAGACCCCCCTGGACACGCTCACTGCCACAGAGGTATGTCGCCCTCGCATCAGCGGAGCAAACGGCCGAGGAGTGGGCGCTCGTGGTGCAGGCTTTGATATGTTCAGGAGGACTGGGTCATATTGACATGTTTTCACCTCAAACACCTCCATCTCCAAGCCTGCACACACCTGCCGGCCAGTCCTTGGTTGTTGTTGGGAGCCTCTCCAGCCTCCCCCCCCCTCCTGTTCCCTTCACTCTGGCTCTAATCTGCCCCCTTCTGGCTACATCCTTCTTCCCTCCTGCAGCGCTCTGCATGGCTCTGTCTGTGCTGCTGACTCCCCTGGTGGTAGAGCATGGTTACTGCACTAAACTGTGAACCACTAACAGTACATTAACCATTTTCTTAGCAGTGATGGCATGCCTGGTGTGATGGTAGTGGTGAGATGGGGCTTTATATTTGACTTGAACAAACGGCAAGCACACGCGACCTACTTGCAGAGCATTTACTGTTAACGCTTTATTTTAGATTAGCGCCTCTTCTGTGGTGTGACAACAACACTCTCTGTGCTTCAGTAGAGCAGCTCTCTCCTCTTAACACTTCACAGCAGCCCGAACATTTTCTCATTTCCCTCACAACACGTTTCTTCTTGTCGCACATGTTGTTGTTTTCCCCCTCTCTGACATTTCTGTCCTCGTTGGCTTCATAACAAATAACTGCACGCCATCTTTTTCACTTGATTTGTTGTTAACTTGAATTGCAGTGTTGGCTATGTAGTCCCAGTTGTTTGTGTCTGATTGAACACGGTTAGGCTGTTTTACGAGCCCCTAGAGGTGGAACTGTAACTCATGTGTGTAAAACTGAAAAGGCTCTTGTTATTGTAGTTAAATTCTACAGTTTTATAATTAACAAATCAATGTAACAATCATTTTTTGGATCAAATGTCTGATCTCTAACCAGCTGTTTCCTGCCTGGTTGTAAATTATTCCAGTTTCTCTACAATCATGAATTGCCAAACCGTTTCTAACTGTCCATAAATCTCTCTCAGTCCCAGTCAGAAAGCAACTCCATGTCCAAACACAAGTCTTCCTCTTCCTTCACTCCGTTCATCGACCCTCGTCTTCTCCAGATCTCTCCATCCAGCGGCAGCTCCCTCAACAACATTGGTACGTCAACAATAAGAGAATCTGTTAAATACATGAAAATGTGTTGAATCAGTTTCCATTCAGGGAGTAAGGTAAATCAACTGAGTGAAGTGAAACCAACAGATAACAGCGGCATGCGTTTAAACCAAGCACCAGGTTGTTCATTAATATTTGAATACACAACGGCATCCAGCCTGACCTCCGTGTGCCCCCTCCAGCAGCATTTGGGCCCGATGGACGCCTGGCAGACCCGCTGAAGGCCGACCCGTCCCGTAAAGGCTCCGTTGTCAACGTCAACCCGGTCAACACGCGCCCGCCCAGCGACACGCCGGAGATCCGCAAGTACAAGAAGAGGTTCAACTCTGAGATCCTGTGTGCTGCTCTCTGGGGTGAGTGCAGGGTTTATAAACATGCATACAGCCACTGTCAGGGAATCGGAAACGCCTCCGTAGGGCCATGGCATTTTAAATCTCACTATTATACGCTTGTCTGTCCGTGTTCCAGGAGTGAACCTGCTGGTGGGGACAGAGAGCGGTTTGATGCTGCTGGACCGGAGCGGACAGGGGAAGGTCTACCCTCTGATCAACAGGAGACGCATCCAGCAGATGGACGTCCTGGAGGGACTCAATGTCCTGGTCACTATATCAGGTACAGTGCAGGTGCTGTCTGAACACTAATCCATATTTCTTTGCCTACATTGCAGTGGAAACAATATGTCTTTCTCTCAATCAAACTCCACTTCCTGCAGGTAAAAAGAACAAGCTGAGAGTGTACTACCTGTCGTGGCTGAGGAACAAGATTTTGCACAACGACCCCGAGGTGGAGAAGAAGCAGGGCTGGGTGAATGTGGGCGAGCTGGAGGGCTGCGTCCACTACAAAGTCGGTAAGTCTGTTCCTGAAGGGGGTAAAGTTGACCAGGATTTGCACCAAAAAAAAAACTATAACTCACAAATGACTTCTTTTTGTCTGCAGTGAAGTATGAGAGGATTAAGTTCTTGGTGCTGGCTCTGAAGAACGCTGTGGAGGTGTACGCCTGGGCCCCCAAACCCTACCACAAGTTCATGGCGTTTAAGGTAAGCATTGCTCTTCTGCAGGCATCATTCAGCCAAAGAAGTTGACCTGACTAACCTTATTTTCTTTAGTCTTTTGGTGATCTGGTGCACAAGCCTCTGCTGGTGGACCTGACTGTGGAGGAAGGTCAGAGGTTAAAGGTCATCTACGGCTCCTGTTCAGGCTTCCATGCTGTGGATGTGGACTCTGGTGCCGTCTACGACATCTACCTGCCCACACACGTAGGCTCCGAGCACAGTCTGACCATCGCGTGTTTTTAAATCGCTCTCTACATACCTAACCCTTTCCTCCTTTTCCCCCTCCAGATCCAGACCAGCATTCAGTGCCATGCCATCATCATCCTGCCCAACACGGACGGCATCGAGCTGCTGGTGTGCTACGAGGACGAGGGCGTCTACGTCAACACCTACGGCCGCATCACCAAGGACGTGGTGCTGCAGTGGGGAGAAATGCCAACTTCAGTGGGTGAGTGGGGCCAAAAAAAAGGGATCTTAAATACATTATTCTTCATTTCTAGTTTGATGTCCTTGTTCAAGCACATGTATTTCCAACTCCACTTCCCTGTGTTCTCTCACAGCCTACATTAGGTCAAACCAGATCATGGGCTGGGGTGAGAAGGCCATAGAGATCCGCTCCGTGGAGACGGGTCACCTGGACGGCGTCTTCATGCACAAGAGAGCCCAGAGACTCAAGTTCCTGTGTGAGAGGAACGACAAGGTGAGGACACACAGCTATCCCATCCTCACTGCCCGCTGTTTCTCTAAAGCAGGGGTGTCAAACTCAAGGCCCGGGGGCCAAATCCGGCCCGCGACTTCATTTTATGTGGCCCCACAAGAGCTTGCAAAGAATATAATATGTTTATTATACGGTTACATGCTACTTTACAGAAGCACGTTGCCCATAAACTACATGTCCCACAATGCATCTCAAATTTGACTTTTTTTCTCAGAATTTGACATTTCTTCAAAATATGCACTTTTTCTCAGAATTTGATTTTTTTACTTCAAAATTTGACTTTTTATTTCAAAATGTCACTTATTTTTTTTTATTTTTTTTAGAATTTGGCTTTTCTTTTTAAATCATTTTGTCAAATGCTCACTGAAGAGACTTGCAATTATTTGCCCTATAGACTTCTGCTTTCAGACGTAGTGAAGTTATTACCCTATCAGATAATAATCCAATGCAGAGGCAATAATGTCATATAATACATCATTTTATATTAAATATTTATATATGTATTTTTATATAGTCTTAAAGTTACAGCCGGCCCTTTGAGTGCAACCATAATGCTGATGTGGCCCGCGATGAAATTGAGTTTGACACCCCTGCTCTAAAGGTTCAGACTATCTTAACAGATGTTCTCTTTGTCGCAGGTCTTCTTTGCCTCCGTGCGCACTGGAGGTGCCAGCCAGGTGTATTTCATGACCCTGGGTCGCTCCTCCCTCATGAGCTGGTAGTCGATATTTCCAGCATGACGACCACAGCTAGGCAGTGACAAACAGATGACGATTGTGACCATGACCAACGACGACGAAGAAGAAGAGAACCGCCTCGACGGAGGGAACAGCTTCCTCTCGCTCGCTCGGGCAAACAAACCAACGGATTGGACTGTAATCATGACAAGACGCTAGGGACGGGTGTGTGTGTTTTGAGGGCGTTTTCTGTTAGTTTAACTATATGACACCTACAGAAACCCCCACGAGCCACCAGGTTACCCCTCGCCCTCCCTTTGAGCCGATCCCCTCCCCCTCGTCCCCCTGCAGGGCGTGGGATCTGTTGCCTGTTGATGGTAAATCTTTATGTGTCATAGTAAAACTTTGCATCGTGTACGTGTGTGAATGGAGGAAACACTGAGCATGAGAATGACTGAAGGGACGATGAGCGCGGCCGTTACTGTATCGAAGATTCTTTCTGCGCCGTTAGTAGCTGTGTTTAGTCCTGGTTCTGTTCAGGTGAAACTACTCCCACCACCACGGTAGATTTCCACGTCAAGCATGTCATTTCACTTCACAGCCACATTAATAACGCTTGACCTGTAAATCTGCCTCTGGATCTTCACTTTTTTTGCCTTCTCTTCCTTAAAGTGAAGATTTTTTTAAGGGACCTTCTTGATATATCCATTAAATACAGGGTACTGGATATCAGCGTGTACATACTAACTACATCCACCTTGTAGTCTTCAGACTCTCCCAGGTTTTACAGACACTATCTCGACTTTTACCACATTGCCTCAGTAGGTTATGTTGGACAGAAAAACAGAAGTAGCCCTGTTTATGACGGCATGTTGCGTTGGTGTTAAATTAGCTCCAGTTTTTCATACACTGTATATTTTGTATGTGGCTCGCTGCACATAAATAAAGCGTGAGAATCAAGACACACCCATAGGTGAGTTTTAAAGGAGAAACCCACCAGCTCAACTGGAAGAAAACGCAACCAAAAACCACAAATGGACCCAGAAATATGAGGTGGATTTTCCCTTTAACATCAGTCATAAGTAGGGCTAGGATAAACTGTGAATTAGACATGCAGATTAAGCAAGTGGCCATTAAGGTAGCATGGAGGCCAGTGGGCGGCCAGTGGGCAGAAGTGACGCTAAGGGAATGAAGGCATTCGACCTCGAGGGCTGAGAAGAAGATTTTGAATATCACACTCTACAAAAAATAGAGGGAGGAAATCAGGATCAGCTGATTGTCCTCCATCTGCACGACGTTTGAATTTCACAAAACTGTATTTTAAAGGAGACTTTGGCTTAATGTTCAGGATCTCCAGCTGAGTAAAACTCCTCCGCCGCTTTTGACAAGTTAAATAAAGAGGTTTGGATTTTATGTACTGTAGAAACACTTTCATGTGATTAAATATTGGACCTCTTTTTGCCATTTTAGGCTTCAGACAGGAGAGTCCAACACTTTAACTGGATCATTACTGTTTCCCAGAATTGAATAACCTTCATTTGACCTTCTCATCCTCTTAAAAACAAGGAACGACTTGTGTGTCACTTCCTGTTCAAATATAGAATCCATCCTGCAAGCTGTGTGTATGTATGAATGAGAAAACTATATAACGAGACTCATGGACCCCCTTTCTTCACCCACTTTTTGACCCCGCTCTCAGTAAAGGTGGTGCCTTCACTGTCCAAGGTGGGACGTGCTGAGAGCTGCAGAACATGAGATGCTTTCACTGTCCCCATCCTCTTGTGAAAAAGCAAACGAAAGTCACGTTCTAATAGCAGTGTTACAAAACCACTTCAGGCGGCGTGAACTAAGCGGCATATTTTTAACTCTGACTTAGTTTTTAGTCTTGTTTCTGCAATTTTTATTATGTAACCCTTCAGATAAGTATGCGACTGCAGTGGTTTTTAAATTGTAATGCACACCTTATGTTGAAAATGTTTACAGAAGCAATTGTTTTGTTAAACCAATGTGCATCGATATGAATATTTATGGTTTATTTTGAGGGCCGTTTCTCCCTGTTTTGTATTTTGTATTATTCCCTTTTTGTACTATCATTTAGACGTTTGTGTACAGGAATGATCAACTACTCGCTCACCTTCTGGATTACACAAATCTGAAGTGGGATTTCACTGATTATTTTACACCGTGCACAGTGGGCCCCTGGCTGTGTGGCAGCGTGGATCAAATGTTTTCTACCACCCAGGTGCCAGGTGACATGTGTGTGTCCCCCCCTTCAAACGTCTCTGCCATGCCTCTCTAATTTATGTCCTCTCTGTGTGTACTATGGGAATTACTGTATTTTCCTGAAGGTCTTTTTTTTCCATTGAATAAAATCAGAAGTAATTTACAGTGTGGTGTCGTTCTTTAAATAAAAAAAACACAATTACAAGTAAAAGTCCTGTGTTAAAATGAAAGATGTAACTAGTAGTGTTGCGACCCCTCCCTCTGCTCTGTGTGTCAGTCAGGGAGGGTCGTTAGTCAAAGTGGGGACACCTGTGAGAGTCTCCACAGAGGTTACAATACAGGCCTCAACGTCTCTGTTCTGTTCCAGGAGCAGCTCGGTTCGTCACTTGCTGCTACACACAAGCACACACACCTTATATTCACCCTTACCTTGATCCCTTTAACTCTAATGTATGCCTGTGTTTTTTGTATTATTATTCCTTTTGACTTTGGGGTTAAATAAGTAAATCGTTTGTTCTGCATTTGAAGTTAGAATGTGTGAACTACTTAACTAAAGCTTTCAGTCATGCACAAAAGTAAAAACCTTATTTGATTCTTTTTCTAGTGTAGTGTAAAGTGGTTCAAAGTCGATTTAACCTATTTCTTAGCATGTCAATATTATCCTTCTATAAAACAACTTCGAGTGTAAAGGTAGAGTTAAAACATATGAAAGCTCCTATTAACACTGCATTATCAAAATTGGTCCTGAAAATATTTTGAATTAAATATTTAAAAGCGACTTAATGCAAGGAAAAACTGTCTATTTAAATGTAAGTACCGTATTTGACCAGCAGAGGGCGCCATTGTGCAGCCCATTAATATTGCTTCCTAATTTCTTGCCACATCAGTAAAGTTAGCCTTCATACTCCACTATATAGTTTCCTCTTTTTGCCAAACTATTATCCTAAAGTCTTTAAGAGACATGATCCATTTACAAATAAGAAATTATTTGCAGGAGGATTTAAGATTACAGTGAATATAGCAACCGGAAGCAGGTAAGAGTATTTGTATTTACCTTGATGCATTTACATAGAAATGTAAATTATTGTGTTTGTAATAATGGTTACTTTTGTTAAAATAACTCAATGATTGCGAAGTATATCGTTATTATAATGAAATAGTATAATATAATGATCTTTTTTAATCCCAAGATTCATTGTTGTGACCTTTTTGTTTCCTTATAGATGAACTTCCTATCTAATGAATCATAGGTAAGATGTATTGGGAATTTAATAAACATTACAAGACAAGTTATATCTCCATTTCCATGCTCCAAAAACTAAGCATGCATTGGCTTTTATTCTGAGAATCCCTCAGAGCGGAAGTGGCCTGTCTCCCAGCAGCTTGACGCGGGTTGGCTGGGTCACGCTGCAGCCAGCCGGATGTTTTGCGTCGCCAGTATGTGACGGGAACATTTGCTCATTTCACCGAAGAAGATAATCCTGCGGCTCCAGGGCGGCTCTGGTCAGGTGAGTAGCCGACCACAGTGTTGGTTTATATGCCTGGTTTGCTCCAGGACCTGTGGGAAGGTGTGGGTGAAAGCTGCAGAGAGGTCGTGACGGTGTGGTTTGCAGTGACCGTGCACGCTACTTGCGCGCTCCCAAACACCCACCATGTAGTTTCTGTTGCTTGTAAAGCCCTTCAACAGGCGGATGCATGCTGTTGTTTATCACCTGGTTGACTCCTAATGCAGGGTTTAAAAGAGAGTAATGAGCCAACACAAGCTTCCACTAGTTCTGATGCATGAATCTGTCACCTCCCCACCTAGTGTTCATCTGTATGTGTCTGTGTCTTTGTTGCAATCAACAGTGATTGGCAGGAGGAGGTGATGTGAGCATGCACAAGCCCCAGCAGCTGTTTTATTTTACTACATGTACCCTTTAACTTCAGTACATCCCCCACTGATTGCAAGTACTCAAATATTGTACTTTAAAGTAGCAGTACCATTGTAGGAATACTATGTTACAAGTAAAAGTCCTGCGATCAAAATGTTACAAAAGTATTGGCATCAAAATATACTTAAAGTACCAACATTAAAAGTAGTTTTTATTATAATTGTTGATCAGTAAAGTGTTCTCAAAGCTGGTAAAGGTGCAGCTAGTTTTAATGAATTTGTATACTGTAGGGTAGCTTGTGAATTTACTTACTTTAAAATCATTAATCACATTATTAAATAAATGGTTTTCTAAGTTCACACTCTTAATTTGATCAGGCCCTTTGCCTCTCTTGCTTTCCCCGAAACACAGACATGGTGATCTTTGCCATGATATCCTAACTTAATCCATACTGATTTGATGTGTATTCAGTGGTTTGTAAAGGGGGTCAGAGGACAGGTCAGAGGGGACAGGGGGGTCTCCTGCTGCTGTTAGAACCATGCAGGGTCAGATTATGCATGCAACTCATTTATGGTATTTGTTTAAACCTGCCACATGGTTTCAATACTTACAAACCTACACGTATTCATCTGCAACTCCTTTGCTGTTATCATTTGTAAGGTAAAATAGACCAACATTCCCTGGTCCAGCCAAGTGTTGTAATGTTTGTTGGTGAATTAAAGAGAGGGTAAACTTACCATGTTTGTGTTAGACAATTACAATAGTCAGTTTTAAGAACTTATTACTGATCATATTTCAGTTTTCCAGTGTGTTAAGGATCAGAATAACAAACCGAGAGCAGACGGTGCAAACATGTTCTCTCCTCTCATTGCTCTGCTGTTGAACTGTGCAGCTTACATTAGTTTTGTGTGCACTCAGTGTCATCTGTCTGAAAAACGATCACGCTGCTGCTGCTGCAGTTGTTGGAGCAGCTCACACACCTGTTTGTTTGGACAGATGGTGCACAGAGCGCTCCTCTGTCTGTGTGTGTGTGTGTGTGTGTGTGTGTGTGTGTGTGTGCGGATACTGTGCAGCGGGTCAGCTGCTGTTTCCTCTCATCGCCCTTATCTCACTGGACAAGCCGACCCAGAACACACTCTTATTTAATCAGGCAGTTGCTTTCCTGTTGAGCCACTAAGCTGCATTTTATTTGCCACGTCGACAGAGAACACACTGACACCACAGACTGCTTTTTTGCTTTAGATGAATAACTATTTAGATGCCAAGATAAATAATGTGTGCCTTATCTTGCTGAAGTAATATCTGCTCTCGTGTAAAAACTAAGGAGCTGGATCATACTGCAACTATTTTGATAATGACTTTTCACTTTTTTCTGCCTTATATGATAGAAAACTGCATCTCCTTGGGCTGTGGGACATTTGTTCATCCAAAATAACAAATGGAAATATTCCAGAAGGGCTCTTGAGAGCGCAGGCCTCGCCCAAGGCTGAAAATACCAGTGTTTATCTGCAATGTGATTCAGATACACTCCAAAAATTAAATGGGTTCTTTAATCATCCATGCTCCGCCCTCCCCCCCAGAAAATCTGGCCAGTACTTTTTACATAATCACACAGAAATCATAACCTCCTTGTCGGTGGTATAATTAAGCTTGTGAAATTGGCTGTGGGTGGAACAAAGATCAGCATTTATTTACAGGTTTGTTCAGACCCTATGATCCCTTTCGCTGATTGCACCGATAGAGAAACATTTGTTTGCATTTATGAATTAATACGACCCAAACTCTCCACGTCCATTTGCTCAGACTTCACCTGTAAGCAGCTCAGCATGTAGGCTTCTACATATTCTTCTTTGCCGTGCTGGGTGCATTTTATTTAACTTCCTCCTTTTCGTCCCTATCCGTCGTATCTTGAGTGCCACATTGCTGCATATTGGGTGCACGCTCTGGTTAGTACAATTTAGTAGAGTGTTGCAAAGTGTCCCACAAAAGTAGTTCAGTATAACAATGTTTTTATATTTTCCCATCCAGTTTTTTTTTGTAAGGACACTCCTGCAAATAAATGTCTGTCTCAATAATGTTAGGGACAGATGCCTCTTTCTCTGTTTTATATCACATAAATATATTTAGGTTTAGACTGACAATACAAGCCATTTAAAGCCAGCACTTTGAACTTTCAGAAAACAGGATGGACAATTTCATTTATGTGTGACATTGTATGGACTTATTGACTAATCGGCAGAAGGATTGATGATGACAGTACTTGGCACATGGGCCCATAATCCCATGAAAGACAGAGGCAGAGATTTGTGTTTCCGAGTCATCTGCCCTAAGTGTGCTGCAACAAAGAGGACCAGGTCCCCTCCTCATACTCATTGGGACATAACACTTTTTGATGTCCCTCGCCCCCCCCCAACACTTGTCCCTTTTCCCTTTCAGACCGGCCACACTCTCCTCTTTCCTCCTGCACTCTCTTAGTCTGTCAGCCAGCCTTGGTCTTTTCTCCCCCTTTTGAACCCCCCATCCCGGGACAAAGAGTGGAGAGTGACTGCTCTGTAGCCAGGTGTTCTCCAGTGCTGCCCCCGGGCCCTAATAGCCCCGGCCTTCACCCTGCAGCTGCCCTCCCCAGCCTCCCATTGTGTGGCTCTATTGTTCCTCCGCCCTGCCCTCGTTGATTCCTCGGCCACACAGGGGAAGCCCTTTTCAGGCCGAGGAGGGGAGTGTGTGTGCCGGTGAACGTTGACTACGCGTGCCTTGGGGAAACTGTGTGTTGTAGGCATTTGCCCAAAGCCACTCCCCTCTTCCTCCCCCCCCGCCTCTGCACCTCATTGTAAGGCCGCTGCGCTCTGATTGGTGGAAAATCAGCCACTCTAAATGAGGGAATGGCAGACATTGTTGCTCCATCTGTTCTGCCACTCATTGTCCAACTTGCCTGCTTCTGTGAAAGGAAAAAAACAAGGCAGCGCTGGGAGGCTCAGACAGGAGGACAGAGGTGCTCTGGATGTAGCTTCTGCAGGAACTTTAGGACTTTCACCTGCAGTGTTTACCAAAATCTGGTTCTCCAAGGACTTAAATGTGTGGAAATGAGCTGAAAAACGTCCCTTTCTTCTGTGTTTGTTAATCTTTGAAGCTCTGGTAAGTGTTTTGCTTTTAACCTCACTCTCATTCTGAAATTGTACCTTTTTTATATTTACATTTTGGCTGTTCTGATCTGTTTTATAAAAGAAATGAGACTCTTACCCTCCCTGTCACCTCACTGGGGCTATCGAGGTGATGAAATGCAATGCCTGCATTACAGGTTACCTAAAATACCAGATTTTAGGGAATTTAAAATATGCCAGTCGCGTTAATTGCACGTTGTTGAGTTCCGAATTAAGAAAAGGTGCAGTCCAGCTTGTCTGTGTTGATGGTGTTGGATGTGAAGTATTTCAGATAAAACAAGTTTGAAAGCATTATAAATGTTTAATGTGCAGCCCAAAGTCATAGGAGTTTTAGCACAGGATAACACCTGCCTAACTTCTATCTGCAGTCGCTTGAATTTCCAACAGTGGGATCTTTGTTGATATGAGACATTGACGGGAAGGGGGCTGGTTTTTTTGGTTTAAAAAGCTCTTATGTGGGTCACATGTGGCTGGAGGAAGCAAATAGTGCGGTAGCTAGAGATGTTATCCTCGGAAATGTGTGTGTGTGCTACTTTCAGATTTGATGTGTGTATGTGTGTGTGTGTGTGTCAAAGACAGTCTGTCCTGCTGAGTCTTTATCCTCGCTCTATTGGCTGTGTGGAGACAGGGGGGTGTGTGTGTGTCAAGGGGAGACACCAGTTGCGCTCGGCAGACATCTGTTACCCTGCTGCAGGCGAGGATAGCCTAGCGCGCCATCTAGATGCACACACACACACACACACACACACACACACACACACACACACACACACACTCGGCTGATTATCCTAGGACCGCCCCCTTTGTTACAATAACTTTTTCACAGTATCAGACATGCAGCGGTATATTGCCAGACAACCCCCGAACTCCCCCCTCCGCCCTTTAAACCCCAAACCCTTTGCCCCCTCTCTCACCCCCTGCACACACACACTTCTTTTTTTGACACAAAGCTCCCACATACAAAGCGCTGTAAGGACTGTGTTACATATTCATTACTGCCTCCATCAAAGCCTCGGTGCTGCTGTGTGTGGGATGTTTGAAAGATGCTCCCCCTGAGATGGAGAGGTGGCTCTGCCGTTGGTCCGCTAACTCTAAGCCTCATTTGGGAATTCCTCAATTCACTACATGCATTATTCTGCAGAGCTCGGACCACACCAGAAGACTTTTTAAATCCAAAGTCTCCAAAGTCTCCAATCCAAAGACATTTAATTAGATGACACATTTAGTGACGAGCACACGGTTCATATTTTGCCGTTAAGAGGCGAAAACAACAGGATTATGATCAGATTTGTGAAAACAAAATCAAATGAGGTTAATGTGATGCAGCAGATAACCTGCCATATGTTTCACAGATCAGGCTGTTTAGGTGAATATCAGATAATCTGTCCACTTGTAATGGGCATATTTACACCCTTGTTTTACACAGTATTCATTAATCGGACAGCAAATTAAATGAAGACATAGATAAAATGCGTGATAATCTGTGTTGCTTAAATCTAACACTTTGAAAACCAAAAGTATTTGCATAGTTGTGAACAGATCCCAGTTTAACGATGTTTTCATGTCATTTGCTTCCTACACAAAATGTCATTTACGAGTAGTTTTCTGTCACAAACAGCTCCTTGGATAGACTTTCAATAGCCATATCATTGCTCCTGTTGGTCATTGGTGTATTATTGACGTAGTTTTGACGTGCTGCTCTTGCTTGATGATGATGAGCTTTAGAAAAATGTAAATGGATGCATTGGAATAGTTTGGATGCATCAGCTTTAGTCCATTAACAGAGTACAGTGTGCATGAACGCACCCAATAGCCCCACTCTCGCATTATGAGTCACATTGTGAGGTGTGTGTTTGTGTGTGTGCACAGGCACCATCAACATTAGCTGATGCCAAGGTCCCCGTCCTAATCACTCCTGCAGGTCTATTGTTGTCCCGGTTTGGGGTTGCCAGTGAGGCACACTTAAGCCCCTCCCTCCCCCACACTGGATCTTTTTGTTTGTGTGTGTGGTAGTAGGCGGGTCACCGACTGAACGCCGCAGCCTCTGTCTTGGCATTTGGAAAGGGGGAGAATGCTTTCAACAGCTGTAGCTTAGCAACAGTAGCTGAGACGAGTTGCTAGGCAGCGCTTTTTCATAAAATGCAAACTCACTCCACCCAGCCCCCCCCCCCCCTACCCCCCAACCACCGTCTCCAAGTCACTTCCCCTTCCATCATCTGTTTTGTCCTGGGTTTCATTGGGTTGAATCCCAACAGGATATATCATTTATGCAATTTCTAACTGACCATTTGCATTATCAGTCAACATTTACATCCCAAAAGCTAATTTTCGGGGGAAATACTGCAGATACTTCAACTAGATTTCCTCTACTTAAGTAAACATAATAAAACCACACTGTTGTAATAAACTGTTACTAGCAAAAGTCCTGTATTCAATTAAGCAAATAGGACTTGTTATTACCATCCTTTCTTGTGATTGGCCCTTACCTGATCCACTGTGATCACACTGTGAGTGGATGTAGGGTTAAAACACGTCCCTGTACAATAAGTAAAAGTATTTAATAGCCTCAAGATGTATTTAAAGTAGGCTTACAACAAGTATACAACTGCACACTTCAGAGTAATATTTGCAGTTATTAATGTGTTCATCTCTTAAACGTCTCAGCTGGTAAATAAAGCTTATGTTTTACTACAAACACTGGCAGATATTTTTTGAATTTCACCAAGGGATTAAAAAAATGTGCCTTAGCCTTAAGTAATACATGAGTATGTGTTCATTGTATTTTGTATAATTAATCCGAATCTTTAAAGAAACTAAAGCTGTCGGAAGACTGTACTGTACTTCCTAGTCCACTATATTTATCTGAGAGATAATGGAACAGAAGTATACAGCAGCAAGAAATAGAAAATACTCTTAAAGTACAAATAAATAACAAATACCTCAAAGTATGTATAGTTACTTTCCTATACTGGAGGTAACATATCAGTGTCCTGATCTCAGATTAACTTTCCAAAGTGCTCCCTGTAATTCGTCTGCAGATAAACCTGTGACACCAATCAGATTACCCTAACCACATGTAATGTCCGCGGTGCTAGAATGCTGCGTGTTGATTGGCTCGGTGGCCTCGGAGCCCCTCGGTGTTTTAATGAGTGACTCCACCACCCCAGTGGGAAGAAGCATATGGACCTTAATTACCAGGTAGAATGTGGGGGGAGGGGAGGGGAGGGTCTGTCGTCCCTAGCGCTAACGTCTTTTTTTGCAACAGTTCACCCTCTGTTCCCCCCCCCCCCCGATTAATGTGCTGTGGCGTGGCTCTGTTGTAGCACGCTGGGGCCAGACTTTACAAATGCGGGAGTCCCTTAGGGTGCGGGGGCCCCCCCATTGTGTCAGCCAGCTGAGTCCCCAACTGCTCAGAGACGGTGTTTAGGCAAAATGTTTCAGAGAAATAAACATGAAAAGTCAGATTTTGCTAAAAAAATAGCATCAGTGTTGATTCTCATTATAATTCCAGTGCATTTAATTAAAAAAGCAAATATCCAGACTCTGCCTTTCATGGTTTTATCATTATGAAAATATATTTTGTCCACTGGTGGGACTTCTTCTTTTTAGAAATATGTATTTGATTCTCCTTTTTTAAGTTGAGGTTTATCAGTAGTGGGTTTCCACCTCTCTCAGTTTGTGCATCACTTTAGGGCTAAGAACAGTGTAGATAATGTAACACTAAGTAATTCTAAAGTAATACAACATGTTATTTAGGAGAACATTTCCTAAATATATCTCACTCATCCTGTCTGTGTTTTCTGCAGGCACCAATGACTCGATCTTTGTGAGAGGGCAGCAGTGGGCCCGCGGTGCTGGATGTCTGTGACGGTTCCATGGGCCAGAAGGACCATGAGGAGGCAGGAGCGGGACTCATCCTGGACCTGGGGCTGGATCTGGAGTACCTCCACGTAGCAGGGGCCGAGCGGCAGGCTGGCTGCTCTGACGGGCCCCCTGCCATGGAGGAGCAGGGGGAGAGCCCCGGCAGCTGTGGCCCCACCAACGACCCGGAGGAAAATGGAGGGTCGGATGCCGAGTGCGAGCCGGCGCCTTCTCCCAGCGACCCAGACGGAGGCTTGACTCTCGGTAAGAACACGCACCAGCCGCTCTGTCGGACCCAGTGTGTGGACTTGGGCACCGACGGCCCTCCTGAGCTCCCATCAGAAGTTGAAGATGACACCCCAGCCCAGCCTTCACCCAGCTCCCCCTGTACGCTCCCCCCACCTGAGCCTCCGTGCACCGCCTCCTCATCA
Organism: Trematomus bernacchii; assembly: GCF_902827165.1. NCBI lineage: Eukaryota > Metazoa > Chordata > Actinopteri > Perciformes > Nototheniidae > Trematomus > Trematomus bernacchii. The sequence goes on along the minus strand of NW_022987821.1, from coordinate 5,498,125 downwards.
GAGCCGGCCCTCGAGGGCGGAGGAAAGGAGTACCAGGCCAAGCTGGAGTTCGCCCTGAAGCTGGGATACTCGGAGGAGACGGTGCGCCTGGTGCTGTCCAAGCTCGGCCCCGACACCCTCATCAACGACATCCTGGGAGAGCTGGTCAAACTGGGCACCAAGTCAGAGGCAGAGCAGCCGGTCGGATCATTAGCCTCTACCTCCTCCTCATCCTCCTCTTCCTCTTGTGGCTGTTCTGATCTGCTGGAGAGCCAGAGGTCGGACTCGCCCTGTCCGTCAGATTCTCTGGGCGACCAGGACAACCTGCGGCCCGTTGTGCTGGACGGCAGTAATGTAGCCATGAGGTGAGCAGGCAATGGAAACATTGTAATGCATGTCTGTTCAGTGTGTTTAAATCCTGCACAGTTACAGATAACTGCAACAAAACTATTAGAATTAAAATATTTGTATAATTAGATTCCAGTTGCATAGTATTGTTCCTGAGTCATGTGATCCAAACATCTATTGAAAAATGTTAAACGTACATTTGAAAGACATCTAACAAAATATTCCGGTTTAATCCATATTTGTTGGTGTTCAGGTTTTCAAAACATCATCTTCACTGGGTTTAAATTCATTCAAGTAATTTAATTAAAAAAGGACCTTCCTTAGACCCCTAATTCAAGCGTTGTAAAATATCCTTTAGTGATCCAACACAGCCGACTTCAACATCACAGCATTACCTACGTCTCCATTGCATTCATCTGCATTCTCACTCTTTATTATGTCCTACAGCCATGGCAACAAGGAAGTGTTTTCCTGCCAAGGCATCCAGCTGGCGGTTGATTGGTTCCTCGAACGTGGCCATCATGACATCACAGTGTTTGTGCCAGCGTGGAGGAAAGAGCAGTCCCGCCCCGACGCCCCAATAACAGGTCGGTGCAAGAGGCTGATCGATAGACACACACACACACACTGCAGTCGATACGGTGTGAGTATTTGTCTCATAACTCCCTCCATCCACAGATCAGGAGACCCTGCGTCGCCTGGAAAAGGAGAAGATCCTGGTCTTCACTCCTTCTCGGCGCGTCCAAGGTCGGCGCGTGGTTTGCTATGACGACCGCTTCATCGTCAAGCTGGCCTATGAGTCAGACGGCATCATCGTCTCCAATGACAACTACCGAGACCTGGCTAATGAGAAGCCGGAGTGGAAGAAGTTCATCGATGAGCGGCTGCTCATGTACTCCTTTGTCAATGACAAGTAAGTGGAGGTGGATTAGTGAGGGGCTGATTGTGATAGAAATGAATTAATTGGTGTCATAAGAATTGAGGCATTTATAGTTTTTAAACTTTCATATCTCATTCCCTTTCATCACTCGATCACATTTGACATTTAGTTTGACAAGACAGCTGACGTTTTCAAAGGAGAATCACAGCTTATTTGATGCGCGCTAACTGCTTATTTCACTGAGAGATGCACCCAGTGTATCTAATCCTGCCCTCCCTCCTCTCAGATTCATGCCCCCAGATGACCCTCTTGGTCGTCACGGCCCCAGTTTAGACAACTTCCTGCGAAAAAGACCTGTCATGCCTGAGCAGAAGAAACAGCCTTGCCCCTACGGTGAGAACACAGAGCATAAGAGTGACCTTAACTCAGAACACATATATAGACTTATCTTGCGTAATGTTCATTGTGATTTTGTATATATTTCCTTTTAAATAATCTTTCCTTTTGTCCCCAGGAAAGAAGTGCACTTACGGCCACAAATGTAAGTACTACCACCCAGAGAGAGGTGCTCAGCCTCAGCGTGCCGTAGCTGATGAGCTGCGTGCCATTGCCAAATCTTGTGTCACCACAAAAAACCAGGGGGACACTGGGTTGGTTAAGAGCCACAGTGTGCCAGCTGGCAGCCTTGATGCTAAAAAAGGCGCCCAGAAAAGGCAGTCAGACCCTAGCATCCGAGCCCTGTCGTACAGCGACGCGGAGGAGAAGTTGGCCAGAGGGAGGGCGGAAAGCCAGAAGAGCAGTATGTGTGGCAGTAGCAGTGGGAGTGTAACCATGTCTACGGCTCCCGGGGGCCCTCCGTCCTGTTTTAGCCTTCCCCAGGAGCAGCAGTCCAGATCTGTGACTCCTCATAGTCTCCCAGCCCCGAGCCACGACCTTTACCCTCACTGTGAGTCTCCAGACTTGAGCTACTACTCTGTGACTCGCGCTTACTCCGGCCTGAGCCTCTCCTCCAGACGCAGCCCTGACTGTCGCTTCCCCGCCGACTCAGACCTGCGTCTGGGCTCCATGGGCTCCGCTGGCTCTGAATGCGGCAGTGAAAGTAGCGTGAGTTGCGGCAGCAGCTGCGACTCGTACAGCGAGAGGCCGTGTCCTGCCTGCCCCGCAGACACATTAATGGAAGACAACGTCCATTTTGCTAACCCTCACAGCAGATTGTATCCCCATCATGCCGCGTCAAACCACGAGCTGTGCGGCCTTCATCCTGCAGATTACGCCAACATCCAGCACGGCTACCACCTGACCCGCGGGCAGAGCTGTGCTCACGACCAGCCCCCCCCCGAGGCTCCCCCAAAGCGCCCCCTCTACCCGCTGCCTCCTCACCTCCAGCACCAGCAGCTGACCGCTCGCTCCAGCTGCCCGGGCGACTACCACTCTCTGCCCCAGTCCAGCCCTCACCCCCCCGGCTCTCCTCTCGGACGCTGCCTGGCTCCGACGCGAGGGGAAAGCGTGTCAGACTCTCATCTTTACGAACACCACTCGACATCACACCATCACCCCCGGACAAAAGCGCTGCCCGGCTGGGACTCGTACTACAGACAGCCTCCATTGCCGCCGTCCAGGTACGAGCCGTCGGCCTATCAGAGCCTGCCGGACACCCGCCAATCATCCTGGCACGCCCGTCCCTGGGCCCAGGAAGGCTACACCCAGCACCACTCCTCCCACCCAGCGCTCCACCCATCCTCCACACATTACTTGAACCACCCCCCGCCTCCAGCCCACTCTCCTCACCCTCCTCATCCATCCAGCGCTCCTCTCCCACCGTACCCGCCTCACCTAACAATGCCCTCCCACGCCACTTCCTCCTACATGCCGCAGCACCCAGAATCCCCTGCACACAGCCGCTACGGGGACATGAGGGAGAAGGTGTACGTCAACCTGTGCAACATCTTCCCCTCGGAGCTGGTGAGCCGGGTGATGGCCAGGAGCCCCCACATCACAGACCCCCAGCAGCTGGCAGCCGCTATACTTGCAGAGAAAGCCCAAACTGGCTACTGAAAAACAAGGGAAAATGTGTTTTTTCTTTAACATAAAATAGCAGTTATGTGGGTGGTTTGCATCAGCAGAGCAATCTGTGGTATTTCTTTGCAACACTTGAAAGCACGTTGGGTTTGCATGGTGGAATTTGATATGTTTTTTAATTGTCTGCAAGTGGAGATTAAATCTATTAAGCTCTGATCATTTAACTCAACTTTCACAAATGTGGGGAGAATTCTATTAGTGTGTGACGTGGAGAGTTTTGTCCGACCCAGTAAGACATTTTATTTATTTACTAGCTTATCATGAGTCTTTCACATGCACAACTTATTATGCATTACATTCAACAGGCACTCTGTTAGTTGGCATCCCATACATCAAATCTGAGTAATATGAAGGATTATTTAAACATTTCCACCACCTTTACGACCAGGTTTTCTTTGAGATGGACTACACATTTTCATAATGTGCATTGTAGACCCTCAAGAGTTAAGTCACAAATAACTATTTTAATGTGATTTGTTATGTGGCAAATCCACATCTGGTACGCCACGGTCACATGAGTTTCAAACAACTACCTGACCAAGGTTTGTGTATAATATCAATATCTTTGTGTGTGTGTGTGTGTGTTGTGCGGCCACTTGAGGGGCTTTTTTCATGTTGGTAAAAATGGGTGAATGCTGGTTGTCTTATTTGAGATAACGTCAGTATTTGGTCAGAGTTGTAGCTGTAGAGATGGGTGACCCTGTCGTGTGTACCTTAGTTTTAGTAAGGGACATCTCTCTTTCTCTCTATCTGTCTCTCTGGCCCTGTCATTTGGGTCAACTCTGGTATCTGCTACAGACCGAAAACATCCGGACATCAGTAAATCCAACATGTAAATATATTTAACAGACTACCCTTGCTGTGTTTTTGGCTAAGAGCGTCTACTGTTGTCTGTAGCAGATCCCAGCTGAATCCATGCTAGACGGAGAAAACCTTGTTTGATACAAATTGTATCATTACCTAAGTCGCTGATATATACAGTACATGGAATTGTTGATCTGTATCTATCAAACACTCTTGATGTATTGCTATATTATAAAATGCATTGACAACAGTTCCAATCGAGATCCAACTTATAATCTTGTGGAAATTGCCTTGAGACAATTATTTCAATTATGTTTTGAAACAAAAGGGGTTGTCTGCCTACTATGTTTAGGTTTCACAACTTCTTCTTCATCCGAGTTTTTGGGTTTGAAGCTGGCTTATTTTCTACAGGAGCTCCAATGAAATCACATGTGAGAATTATGCTTTGGTTAACTGGCCCAATAAAAAAAAAACAAGTCAACTAGTCACAGTGAGGTTGGGGTCAGTTCATTTTAAGCTTTTTTTTTTGCCTCTTAATTAAGCCAGGACGTGGATATCCTTTTAAATAACTGTAAAATGGTATGCTTGAAATAATGGAGAACATTGATGTTTTATCAGTAACTTATCTATTAAATCAAACATTAAGTGGACAGACCCCAACCGTGTTTAATTAGTAACGTTTTTTATATTGTAGTCAGTCCCAGATCCCATGGCGGCCATTCTGAAAGTCTGTAACACTCTGCTTCTACTTTGAGTATTTGCACATTTATAAAGCCAATTTTACTTTGACAAAAAGGACGAGGTCTTCCTTAAAAAAAAAGTCAGTAAAGAAATATTGACAGTATGGCAGTATTAAAAAAAAAAAAATGCTAAAACTTCTCCACACACAGGAGGTTACCTGAGCACTAAACTGATGCTAACATGTACTTAATACACACCTGACTTGAAAGGTCCTAAAAGGCACATTTGGATGTACGTTGGTTGCACTCCTGCTAGTCGGCCGTTATATTCTGAATGAAGCATAAGCCTATCAAGTTTAGTTGTACTTGACGCAAGTTCATAATGGCCGCCAAGGTATTGAAGTCTACCGAGTGAGCTCCTCATACAGTTCACCAAAAGCCAGCTACATGAAGCCCACTGGTTTCTTTCCTGTCTTACGTGTCAGATTGTGCAAATGATGAATAATTGTACAACGACATGTGCTGTTGAGAGAACTTTTGTGTGTATTGAAGAAGCGCCTTCTCTCTGGCCTCCTGGCACTGTGTGTCAGTGTGGCCCCTGAGAGTGGGCCCAAAGTAATGCCTCTTCGTGGCATTGTGCTAATGACACATCCAATTCTCTGAACTATGTTCAGCTAACTGTTATGCATGGTTTCTTTTTTTCTGCATGTTTTCTTGTGTTTTTAATTTGTGTATATACATAGTCGTGTTTCTGTCCCGGAAGCTTTGTCTTGCCGTTATTGTGACGTGATTGTAGCTGTTGAGATGAACTTATACTCAAAATCTGGCTTGTTTTTTCTGCTTTTTAAATGTTTTATCTCATATATTAGTTAGTATTCAGAACAACAACCCCTTTGACATATAGTATAAATAAAAAATAGTAAATAATAATTTAAATATTATTGGTTATAAGGCTTGACATTACTCCAAAGAATTAGGAAGCATGTTTTAAATACATCCGACTTTTCCCCAACATCATTTTCTCTGGAGGTGCACACTGTAATAGATAGTGATCATTGGAAACATTGTGATGAGTGTTGCAAATATTACAATACAGGCCCCAATAATATAACCCAACAATACAAATACAATGTCTCTTTTCTCATTTATATTTGCATTTTGCTAGTAGTAAGTGTAACTGATTGATTATTGTAACATTCTCAACTGTAACTGTGGTTGTATAATAAACGGAATACTGCTATAAAACATTTGATAACCACTGGTTTTGTTATAGTTAAGAAAAGCTTGTTTGAAATAAATTAAAACTACGCCAAGACTCGAGTACACAACCTCTATTTAAAAAATGTATAGCATTTTGAAAAAGTTGACTTGTTAGATATGTCCTGAACAAATGTCTTTACATAAGGGTCCCCCCTTTATATGAAAAGAGGATTTTACTACTTAGCACTATGAAAAACCTTTCCATACACCGTCAGGTCAGATGGCTCAGAGAGATGAGACACAGGTCTGAAGACTTCAGGTTGTGAGTTTAAGTCTTCTGAGGAGCAGTGACTTTTAAAGTCCAACAACCTAAAGGGTTCGTTCCTCGGCACTCAGGCGCCCGTGTTGGGGTTCGATTCCCACTGCCAAGCACTTGTACAGTGTGTGTGCAAAATAGGAAAATAAAATAGGTCAAAATAGAGTTACAAAATAGAGAAATGAAATAAGTGCATATGCATGTAATTATTACAAAACTGGAACTGTAAGCTTAGTTATAGCCAGGGGAGGATAGTTTAAACATATATCTTTTTGGATAAGGATCCTCCCCCTCATATAAAAATGAGTTTTTTTAGAAAGAAAAGATTTTACATGAAGGTGTTCGTGGCGCAATTGTAGGACATACTCTGAGCTATTGTTGGTGTTTGCTAGATTTTGTCACAAAAAGAAAATGTGAAAAAAAAAAGCGATAGTGCAAACAGTCAGAGTGATGGTCATTAGGGGCAGGTGGGGCACAGCCCCACCTAGTGTCAGCAGAAAGTATTACAAATAATGATTACAAAAAATGCAACAAGAAAAATAAAAAAATATATAAAATATATTTTAAGATCATGTTTAATCATCTGATTCGTCTGTACATTGCTGTTTTAGTCTGTGTTCTTCTAATTCGTGTGTCTACAGTCACAGTGTGTGCCTATTGAGCTGTTTAGAGCCATGTGGGACAAAACCTGATCATGCCCCTTCCTCTCGCTGTGAAGTGAACGGTGACTGTAAAAACTACACTGCGCATGCTCAGAGTATTTTCCTATTTAATGTGTGTGGCAAAAAAATAATGACCAGAGGGGCACGGAGCTGCCATCCCCACCATACGTCATCTCACATCATTCAGAGCTGATTGGCTGTAAGTACGTGTGCCGCGAAAAGTGTGGTGCTTGAAGAGGAGACGAGAGAGCTGCAGTGACGCGTCCTAAAACCAGGAAGTAAGCACAAAAAAGCAATGAGATTTCTCCAGAGGATTTTAGAAAATAGCTCGAAATAAGATCTGTGGGAAACGTACCTGTTAGATAAATGCACGTTTTGTTCAGCCGGATAACATCCACATGTCTACCCTACTTTTATAATTTTTTTATCATAAATCTATCGATTAGATTTATGATAGACTTTTTAAACTACAAGAAGATAAAGAGGACTTTTACAAAAAAGTAATAGAAATGTTTGTCCAGAAGGATAGGCAAATGGACTTCATCTTCAAGTCAAGGTAAGACCGCAATTTTATTGAAAATGGGATCTTACTAAGAGAGAACAATTCAATATTTAAATGATAAAATTACATTTTTTGGGTATCCTTTTGTTGAACTGTCTGTTTAAAATTAATCGAAGCATCAGACAAAAAAAGCTTTTGAAAATAATATTATATTTTGGTTTAGGTCAAAATATAATATTTGTAAACCTGAAGAGTCAGTGCCAGTGCCTCACCAGCCATGAACCTCACTGCACGTCACTGCAGAAGCTTATATATAGACATCTAAGTTTTTTGTGCCCCACCACTTTTGTACATATAAAAACGCCACTGGACACAACACTGCTCAGGTAAGCTGAAGTCTTGGGTTCGATCCTCATGAGGCGCAGGAGTTTTCAAAATCTCCAACCCAAAGTTGAGAATGAGTTTACCAAATGAAAGGTTTACCTGTCAGGTCAGATGGCTCAGAGGGATATGTGACGGGTCAGAAGACCTGAGGTTGTGTGTTCGAATCCTCGTGATGCTCAGTGATTTTTAAAGAGCTTTACTCAAAGTGAAGAGGATAAATGCGCCCAGAGAACAGGTCTTCATGTACATGAGTTGGTGGCTATTTGGGTTTGTTCGCGGCACTTAGGTGACTTAGTGCGCAATGAGGCGCCGAAGTGCTGGGAACAGATCCGCTGCAGCATGTGCGGGGTTCGAGTCTACTAGAGGCAAGGTAGCTAATAAAATAGGTCCAAAATAGAGAAATAAAATAGGCCAACAAATTAGGTCAAAAGTAGAATAAATAGAGATCCAAGATAGGATAGGTGACCAACTAGAAAAGCATAGAGAAATATGGGTAATGTAAACATTGAGCTCAATTAGGGGATAAAATAAATTAGTCTTTTCTTTTCTAGATACTTAACTCTGACCGTTTGCACTATGACTATGTAATGAGTTTACCAAATGAAAGGTTTACCTCTCAGGTCAGATGGCTCAGAGGGATAGAAGACTGACCGTGAGACTGCAGGTTGTGGGTGCAGTTGTCTTGGATGAGACTACAACTCATGATATCTGCCCATTATTTGTATCTGTCTACGAAAATACTCGCATCTCATACTTAAGTAAAAGTAATAATACAGCAGCGTATGGAAATAAGTCAGTTTAGTAAGGCACAAAATGTTTATTTAAAAAAGTCACACTTAACTATGTAATTATTAAAAAGTAATTAAATAGTAGTCACACATTTTTTTTAAAGTTACAGTTGAAAAAAGTCAGTATAGTTTGTCTTGAAAATAAGTAAAGTATATAAAACACATTTCATAAAGAAGTACGTCAGATCAAATGTAATAAAGGTCGTATGTCATCTTTTTGAAATGTTATACTATGACTTTTTTATATTGCTCTACATGCTGTACTATGACTATTTACATCATATTTTAAACAAACTATACTACAGCTTTATTTCTAACAACTATACCATTACTTTTTATTACAGAAATTCCATACTATGACTTTTACATTTTTTCACAACATATTAGATAGTGTTTATTTATAATTGAATAATAAATAAACACAGGAATAAATAATGATATATATATATATAATAATAATAAATGTAATAATTATAATAAAATGTATTTAATATATTTATTACAGTGTTTATTTATTATTTGTATGTATTCCTGCATTTATTTATTCCTATATTATTTTGTTCCTGTATTATTTTGTTAATTTATTCCTGCATCTATTTGATCATGCCTATGTGAGATTTGAACCCTATTTTGTTTGTTTAGTGGACCTACAGTCCTTGACTCTAACCTCTAAGCTATTTTGTCTCACAAACTTTCTCGGTGAATCCCAGACTGAAGTATGTATCATTCACTAGAAAGTGCTAGGGCTGTGTGTTTTGAGGCTCAAACATGAGATGGAGATGTCAAATATGCAAAGGAACATCCAACTCTCTCAGGTCAAATGGCTCAGGGTGATAAGAATGACGGTTGGTAGACCAGAGGTTGTTGGTTCCAGTCTTGTGCCTTCCAGATAGATTTTAAGGTGTCTTCACCTTAAGGAAGAAGTCAAATACAAGTAAAAGCCGGAACTTCTCATCTGCTCCAATGGCTCACAGAGATAGAACAATGGTTGGTAGACCAGAGGTTGTTCGTTCCAGATAGATTTTAAGGTGTCTTCACCTTAACGAAGAAGTCAAATACAAGTAAAAGCCGGGACTTCTCATCTGCTCCAATGGCTCACAGAGATAGAACAATGGTTGGTAGACCAGAGGTTGTTGGTTCCAGTCTTGTGCGTACCAATAGGATACTAACTGTTGGATAGGATACCAATAGGAAACTTCCATAATTTCCAGATAGATTTTGTGCGTGTGCGTGTTTAAGACAATTAGTATCCTATTCACTCCCCCCCTTCGGGGGGGAGTGAATAGGATACCAATTGAGAAAGTTAATTCTTAATTAGTTACTGTTCTTAATTAATTGGTATCTTATTCACTCCCCCCCTTCGGGGGGGAGTGAATAAGATACCAATTAAGAAAGTTGGATACAAATAGGATACTAACTATTGGACAGTATCAGTATCAGTATCAGTTGGTATCCTATTCTAGTTAGTATCCTATTCACTCCCCCCCTTCGGGGGGGAGTGAATAGGATACTAACTAGAATAGAATAGAATAGAATAGAATAGAATAGGATAGGATAGGATAGGATAGGATACCAACTTTCTTAAACCAAGTTTCCTATTGGATACTGTCCAATAGTTAGTATCCTATTGGTATCAACTGTCTTAAACACGCACACGCACAAAATCTATCTGGAAATTAAGGAAGTTTCCTATTGGTATCCTATTGGTATCCTATTGGATACTGTCCAATAGTTAGTATCCTATTGGTACGCAGAAGACTGGAACCAACAACCTCTGGTCTACCAACCATTGTTCTATCTCTATGAGCCATTGGAGCAGATGAGAAGTCCAGGCTTTTACTTGTATTTGACTTCTTCCTTAAGGTGAAGACACCTTAAAATCGATCTGGAACGCACAAGACTGGAACCAACAACCTCTGGTCTACCAACCGTCATTCTTATCACCCTGAGCCATTTGACCTGAGAGAGTTGGATGTTCCTTTGCATATTTGACATCTCCATCTCATGTTTGAGCCTCAAAACACACAGCCCTAGCACTTTCTAGTGAATGATACATACTTCAGTCTGGGATTCACCGAGAAAGTTTGTGAGACAAAATAGCTTAGAGGTTAGAGTCAAGGACTGTAGGTCCACTAAACAAACAAAATAGGGTTCAAATCTCACACAGGCATGATCAAATAGATGCAGGAATAAATTAACAAAATAATATAGGAATAAATTAACAAAATAATACAGGAATAAATTAACAAAATAATATAGGAATAAATTAACAAAATAATACAGGAATAAAATAATATAGGAATAAATTGACAAAATAATATAGGAATAAATAAATGCAGGAATACATACAAATAATAAATAAACACTGTAATAAACATATTAAATACATACAATTACAATACAATTATTACATTTATTATATATCATTATTTATTCCTGTGTTTATTTATTATTAAATAATACATAAACACTATCTAATATGTTGTGAAAAACTTTTAAAAGTCATAGTATGGAATTTCTGGAATAAAAAGTAATGGTATAGTTGTTAGAAATAAAGCTGTAGTATAGTTTGTTTAAAATATGATGTAAATAGTCATAGTACAGCATGTAGAGCAATATAAAAAAGTCATAGTATAACATTTCAAAAAGATGACATACGACCTTTATTACATTTGATCTGACGTACTTCTTTATGAAATGTATTTTATATACTTTACTTATTTTCAAGACAAACTATACTGACTTTTTTCAACTGTAACTTTAAAAAAACGTGTGACTATTTAATTACTTTTTAATAATTACATAGTTAAGTGTGACTTTTTTAAATAAACATTTTGTGCCTTACTAAACTGACTTATTTCCATACGCTGCTGTATTATTACTTTTACTTAAGTATGAGATGCGAGTATTTTCGTAGACAGATACAAATAATGGGCAGATATCATGAGTTGTAGTCTCATCCAAGACAACTGCACCCACAACCTGCAGTCTCACGGTCAGTCTTCTATCCCTCTGAGCCATCTGACCTGAGAGGTAAACCTTTCATTTGGTAAATTCATTACATAGTCATAGTGCAAACGGTCAGAGTTAAGTATCTAGAAAAGAAAAGACTAATTTATTTTATCCCCTAATTGAGCTCAATGTTTACATTACCCATATTCCTCTATGCTTTTCTAGTTGGTCACCTATCCTATCTTGGAACTCTATTTATTCTACTTTTCACCTATTTTGTTGGCCTATTTTATTTCTCTATTTTGGACCTATTTTATTAGCTACCTTGCCTCTAGTAGACTCGAACCCCGCACATGCTGCAGCGGATCTGTTCCCAGCACTTAGGCGCCTCATTGCGCACTAAGTCACCTAAGTGCCGAGAACAAACCCAAATAGCCACCAACTCATGTACATGAAGACCTGTTCTCTGGGCGCATTTATCCTCTTCATTTTGAGTAAAGCTCTTTAAAAATCACTGAGCATCACGAGGATTCGAACACACAACCTCAGGTCTTCTGACCCGTCACATATCCCTCTGCGCCATCTGTCCTGAGTCATCATTGTTTCGTAGAGCTTATGACCTGCTCATTTGGCTTTTTTGGACCTTAAAGATGACTGCACCTGAAAAGCCTTCAACCCACAACCTGCAGTCTCACAGTCAGTCTTCTATCCCTCTGAGCCATCTGACCTGAGAGGTAAACCTTTCATTTGGTAAACTCATTCTCAACTTTGGGTTGGAGATTTTGAAAACTCCTGCGCCTCATGAGGATCGAACCCAAGACTTCAGCTTACCTGAGCAGTGTCGTATCACTCTGACTGTTTGCTAGATTTTGTCACAAAAAGAAAATGTGAAAAAAACAAGTGATAGTGCAAACACCAACAATAGCTCAGAGTATGTCCTACAATTGCGCCACGAACACCTTCATGTAAAATATTTTCTTTCTAAAGAAACTCATTTTTATATGAGGGGGAGGACCCTTATCCAAAAAGATATATGTTTAAACTATCATCCCCTGGCTATAACTAAGCTTACAGTTCCAGTTTTGTAATAATTACATGCATATGCACTTATTTCATTTCTCTATTTTGGACCTATTTTGTAACTCTATTTTATTTTCCTATTTTGCACACACACACTGTACAAGTGCTTGGCAGTGGGAATCGAACCCCGACACGGGCGCCTGAGTGCCGAGGAACGAACCCTTGCGCCAACCACACAAGTACAAGAGGAGCTGTGAACTTGGTGTATTTGTCTTCTTCATTTTAGGTTGTTGGACTTTAAAAGTCACTGCTCCTCAGAAGACTTGAACTCACAACCTGAAGTCTTCAGACCTGTGTCTCATCTCTCTGAGCCATCTGACCTGACGGGGTATGGAAAGGTTTTTCATAGTGCTAAGTAGTAAAATCCTCTTTTCATATAAAGGGGGTACCCTTATGTAAAGACATTTGTTCAGGACAGATCTAACTTTTTCAAAAATATAAATGAGAAAAGAGACATTCTATTTGTATTGTTTTATATTATAACACTGAGCAGTGTTGTATCTCTCTGAGCTATTGTGTTAATATAACCATTATCTTTAAAAAAAAAACTATTTTTATATAATAGTATGTCAAAAACATTATTTTTCCTTTCTATATTTCAAATATATTGATGAAATTAATAACATTGTATGACCAAAAAACTAATATAGTAATGTTGAAATATTAGTATGTGGAAAAATGTCAGGGAAAAAAACGTGTCAAAAAAGCAATTCTTTACCCAATGCTCAAACTATTACAAACCTCTGCTGGCACCCCCAGGACTGTTTGGGAATAGCAGGCAAATCTCAGTCAAGAACAAATGAACAGCCTTTCCCTTAAATGGCTGATAAAACTCCACCCACTCTGACATATTCAAAGATCAGATGTATAAATAAAAAATGAAAGTAAACCCACATGCATTCTTTAAGGCTTAACTACTTACCAAACAGCAAAGGAGATCTTTGCTTGATATAAAGTGTGGCGTTCCCGTGAAATCTATACATATATCTTAAGACATTTAGGCTGTGATATTATCCTCTGGGGAAGGATCACATTGTTTTGAGATACAATGTCAAATACTTATAGTTAAATGCCAATACATTTTTATCTTTTATATAATTTCTGGATTTTCATTTTGATATTCTTACTCACTGTTAAAATAAACCATACAAATGATAAGACTGTTAATTTCTTTGTAAGTGGGTGAACTTACAGAATCGGCGAGGGATCAGATGTATGAATACATTAATGGTGACACACTCAGAGGAGCTGGATGTTATATTCAGTGTATAAAACTAAAAATGATGATCCATACAAACAAGTCGACAGACATTAACATTTAAAACTTTTTATTCGCAAACCAATGAAGTGGACTGCAATCCATCATTGCCTTCGATCTTAGAGAATACTAACATGAACATAGAGAAAAACAAACGGCAGAACATGACAGCTGGTGCCAGAGCAGGCATTATCACAGACACTGGCTTCATTGGAGTTAATACACTTTGCTGTGAAGACAATGTAGACCTGTCAACAAGAGATGTTCCATCCAATGAAGCCGTCTGTAATAGTGACGCTGCTGGTTTAGGGTCTTTGAACACAATACAAAAATATGAGTTGGAAGCACAGGATCATTTGTGTTCACCTGCTATGGCAAAGGACACTGTGATGGGAACACAAGAGGCAGGCTTCAGTGTCTAAGTGCTTTAACTTAAAAACTCGGACAATACAACAAAAAAAAGAACAACCTAAACCAGCTGTCAAGTATAGCGTAACAAATTAAACATTTTTTTCGTTAATAAAATAAAAATCATTTCAAAAACGCTCCCTGGAGAATATTTCCCACCCCACAAAAGATGGAGTCAGTTTGTTGTCCGAGCACAAATAATGTCAGGATGAGAATCGACTATGCAAGGGGAATATATTAGCCTACTCTCCATTTGACTTTGCAGAGATTTGTCCCATCACATTAAGAACTAATAATAACCAATTCATTCCGATAAATCCATTGGTCTGCAAACTGCTTTCTTAAAGTAATATACTATAAACTATTATACAGGAGAACCACCACCAACAATAGGAACCAAATGCTTCACAGGAAAAAGACCTTCTGTTCAGTACATCTCAAGTCTGATCTCTAACTCATTTCCTCATTGTTTGGGATTTTCATTCCAGACCAAGTGAACCACTAGATTATGAAACTTCCTAGCTGAGTTCTAGGTCAGAAAGTGTTTTTTCTTAGACGCGTTACATCCTTTCCCCAATGCACAGCCACAAAGCAAGCCTTCACAGGAGCACCACTCAGCAACCAAGTGAAATCATGACTATACTTTTAGTTTTAGTTAAGGCATTGAGTGTTTGACTGTCAGTCCCCCACTGCTCTCTGAGGTAGAGATGTGTCCTGGGTGAAGAACAGATGTTTTCATAAGCTCTCCAGTCAGAAATGAGCCAGGTCTCAGCTTGTGAACACATTGACAAACAGATACTCAAAGAGTCAGACGGACGGACAAACAGCATCCTCCGTCTGTCCGTCTAACACCCTGGGTTTCTTTGTGAGCTGGTGGGCCGAGAAAACCATCTATGGTGACTGGGAATAAAACACTCAGACGCAACTGGAAGTTTTGTACAACCATTAGCCATTATCATACTTTTAAAGCTTGAAGGCGAAACAGGCTCATTACATGTTATCCTATCACCTCTGCGTGTGAAAAACACTTTCCCTTTGTTACCTTTGCTACATTTCTTCACCGAAACCCGTCTCCTTTTCTCCACGAGGGTCAATAACTTACTGCTCTATTGCCGGAAAAAAAAACAACGATTAAAATACTGCGGTGTGATTTTTCGTATCAACATATAAATGTAACATTGAGTTTGATTCAAACGACCTTAGCTCAGCTCTCTAACGACTCACAGGTGCTAAGAGAATTAGCACGGCTAGCTGTACCCACTGATGACATCATAGTGAATGAGTGTGTATGTACTGATATGTTAAGTGAGTGTATGTGTGTGTTTGTACAGATATATGGAATGTGTGTTCGTACAGATGTATGAAGTGTGTGTGTGTGTGTGTGCTCAGACGCTGGCCTACCCGGTGGGTCAGAAGGGGAAGCCCCTCCCCTTCCTGCGTAACCCGGACATCCTGGTGGGGGAGAACGACCTGACGGTGCTGAGCTACCTTCATGAACCTGCAGTGCTGCACAACCTGAGGGTCCGCTTCCTAGAGCCCAACCACATCTACACACATGTACATGTTATAATAATGAATCATAGGTTATATATGAATGTATATCCCTGTGTGTCTGCAGGCATAGTGCTGGTGGCCATCAACCCGTATGACCAGCTCCATATCTACGGAGAGGAAGTGATCCGGGCCTACAGTGGCCAGAACATGGGGGACATGGACCCCCACATCTTCGCTGTGGCTGAGGAGGCCTACAAGCAGATGGGCAGGTAACTCTATAATACGGTGATAACATGTCTCTATCATAACATGTTATACACAGTAATATGTTTTCAAAATGATGTAACATAAGTGCTTTGGACGCTGAATGAAAATATTGACCTAGTTTTTTATCTTATTCAAAGCTTGTAGCTGAAGGCAACTAAAAAAAGGAGGGCATCATCAATAAAACGAGTCCAACTAAAGCAGAGGAAAACAACTTAAAAACAAGAGGAATATTAAACTGAAGACATGAAATCATACGAAACCTTTGCATAAGAGTCAAAACAAAAACAACAACAAAAGCAGCTTTCTATGGCCATGTTTGCTCAAAATAAAATCCAATTGCTTCCATTTTGGTTTTACAGTTTCTCTTTTCTCCTGTGTTTAAGGACTACAGATATCTGCAGTCAGCTCCGTACAAGAGGGAGATCCGGAACATTCAGAGAGGAGGTGTGCGGCAGGACTTTGGCAAAGTTTGACAAGATGATTTCTCAAGATTGCCAGGGGTGTTGAGGTGGACTTGGTGGGACGGCAGCATCTGTTGTCCATGAAAACTGGGTAGCTGCTAAGGGGAAAGTTCGGGAGCATGAACCCTTTAGGGGACAAGAGGTGCGGTGCTCACATGGACTCAAACTCATCGATGCGCTGCTTCGTGTTGCCCGACCGGATCTGCCGGAGCGTTTTGTATTTGTCTCGGCCTGCTTTCACGTTCTCGGCGTGAAGCACGTCGTTCGGCGTCTTCTTGGTTTCATCTCTGGCATCGGCCAGCTCTGTGCTTAATGTCTGGAAGTAGAAGAGGGGGGAGGATGACAGCGCAATGAGGATGAGGAAACAAAAGAATAGAAAAACCAAAAGAGGGCAAGGTAGAGACATGGAGGTTGCAGAAGAGAAAAGCGAAGAAACGGGTGCAGAAGAGCAAAATACGTCTAAATTATTAAAAAGTAAAAAAACATCTGATTGACGCAAAGCCACTTATATACAGCCTCTGGTTGTGTGGCAAAACGGGTTTAACAAGAATAAATAAATCCTTCGAATGAGGTGCAGCAGTTATTTGAACATATTTTAAACCCTGAAGAAGAGGTCGTTTTAAGACAAATAGGTCAAATGTTGTAGTTTGAATTCTTCTTGCCATAGCTTCAGTACAAGTCCTGGGTTATGCTGTAGCCTAGCTCAGATCTACAGGGACTGTTACTTCAAGTTCAGAAAGGTTTGAGAACATGTTGATCTCAGTCAGTAGATCTTCTTTAAAGCCAGGCTACAGTGTAAGCCAGCACGTTGACTCCTGTTAAAGCAGGAGTTTAAAAGGATGGACAGAGAAGGATGCCTCGTCTTACCCTGATCTGCCATCGCTTGGCTGGTGTCTCTTCCTTGCAACAAAACTGCTGTTAGAAAATAATATCATCTGGTTGTTATGTGTGTCGCAGATGTCATAAACCGGATGAATTTCATTTGAGTTTGTTTGAAGTTATACATAGTTTAATTAAATGTTGCTCACTACACGGGGATGACATTTCCTAGATTGTATTAGTGATTTTTACGGATTTAATTTTGAGAGTGAAAGTTAATCTTTGGAACAGTAGCATCTAGAATCTTATATTTTTGAAGGGATTTTGCAATATGACAAAAGTGTGCAGCCTTTGAAAAGCAATGATTGAGCCCCCACAGGATGCCCCTAAAGGATTTACACCCCCTTCTCACCTGCAGCTGTTTCTTGACCCTCTCGTTCTTCTGGGCTTCGGTGACGCGAGCCTCTTCACTGCGGAGGTCGAGCTGGCTGACGCCCTCAGTGAATAAGTCGGCGCTGGCTTCCTCGTTGATCTCATCGTGCTCGTCCTGGTCGCTCTCGGCGTTGTTGTCCAGAGGAGCCGGCACTACAGTCATCGCTGTCTTCAGCTCCTCCTTGGTTTTGTCCAGGTCCTCCTGGGCGGACAGAGCCTGAGGGGGAAGACACAGAAACAAAAGGACATGGTTGAATGTCTGGGGACATTTAAGGAAGCTAATGTTTGTAGCATTGAGGAAGTCTTGTACCTTGTGCTGCCACTCTACGGCCTCTTCATCTTTCTTCTTCTTGGCTTCTTCCAGGAGAGCGATCTTGGCTGTGAATTCAGCCAGTTCAGCAGCCTGGGATCAATAAAAAAAGACCCTCAATGTTAAACAAACTGTACATTTAAACACTTCAACGACTTCATACGTCGTAGCTGCTACATTGTACTGCCATGTGGTAAATGCTTGATATGCTGCTCATGCTCTTTTGGCATATCATGTATTATGTATGTACGGATGGAAATTAGCTCAAAGCTGAAATCCGGCTCATTTACACTTGTAAGCATTATTTAGTTTTAAAGTGTTCATCAATGTGTACTGTCCCCATTCAAATAAACAATGAAATGAAATGAAACAGTTACATTTCTGCTTGCACAATTCTCTATGTCCACATAAGCCAGGATGTTATCGACACCCTGGGTGAATAAAACCAACACACACCAGTTGTTCCTGGGTCTTCTGCTGGTCTGCAGCCTGCTTGGCCAGCTCTGCTTTGGCCTCCTCCGCTGCATGTCTGTCTCTCTCCAGCCTCTCGGCCTCCTCCCTCGCCCTTATTCTCTCCTGTTCCAGCTCCATGGCGCGGCGAGTCTGCTCCTGGAGCTCTGTGGCGGGGCAGAAAGGGAAAAACACACGTCACATCTTTTCTAGTTAACTTTAATCTCCTACAATTCAAAATTCAAAGGTTACAGGTTGAGTCGGGTACATCAATCTGAAGTGAGGGGGCATTTACAAAAAAGGTTTGATTCTTTTTTAATTTATTTAAATGTAGCGGTGATCAAGGTTAAACAGTAAAAACAACCAGAGAAATGAAAGTGAATTCTCTTGGAGGATGGACTTGATAGGCTCTCTAATTTGGAAGACATAAGGAGGGGAAAGTAAGGTAGCAGCAAAGAGGACGTTACCTTTCTGAGCTCTCATCGTCTGCTCTTCAATCTGCCTCAGCCTGTCCATCAGTTCCTCTTTCTCATGCTCGATCCTCTCCTTCTCTTTCTCCGCGTACTCTCGCTTCTTCTTCTCATTCTCCAGCTGGGCCCTGAGAAGTTTTGAAATCACATGTTTCAGATTTGTTGAGTATATAAAAAAAAGGGAGAAAACCAATATATTTGTACTATAACATCGAATAAAATACAGAGAAACACAGCAAATCAACCGCGCTTCTCCTGCCCTGAATGAGAGCTCTTCTGGTGCAGATGATGGACGTGATGGAGGCAAGAAAGCCCAGTGCACTTATTATTTCAAACTTATTTGAGCATGCCTAAAAACAATAAACTTCAATACATAAAAAACATCTATAAAAATGTATTATGGTCTGCAAAAAACACATACTATTTTACATTTCTATCAGGGGTGTCAAACTCAAATACACAGTGGGGCCAAAATTTAAAAATGGGTGCTAGTCGAGGGCCGGACTCGTTCAATGTTTATTGCAAAACTTATTGAAATGAACTTATTGCACATATTAAACCTGGAACTAACAAAGCTTAAATGATTGCCTATAAAAACAACATAAACATTAAATAATCAGTTGCATTCATGTCTTATGGCTCGATCTGCAGCTTTTCGGAGTCATTTCTTATGATTAAATTTTTCCACAGGCCAGCTTCAAAAAAACTATTTCCCTCAAAGAAAGAAACATGCCCTGTTGTCTCAAGAAAGAAAGTACAAAAGGAAACTCAGCTTGCTGCTCTGTGATGCTAGTTCAAGCCAGATACTTGTCATCTCATCTTGGGTGCAAGTTCATCAATGTTTGGGCTCAGGCTCTGAGCTGAGGAAACCCTCAGGATTGAGTGAAGGTGCAATATACCGGCGGCCCAGATCTAATAGTAATTACAAATGATCCTGCGGGCCGAAATTAAATCCACCAAGGGCCTGATTTGGCCCCCGGGCCTTGAGTTTGACACATGTGCTCTATATGATCTTGGGAACAAATGAGTTGTATACACAGTATTCCTGAGCAGTACCTCTCCATCTGTTTGTGGTGCTTCTCCTCCCGGGCCTGAGCCTTCATCTGCTGCACCTCGATGGTGTCGGGCTTCCTCCTCCTCATGTACAGCTCGTGGTTACCCATACACAACGCCAAGATGCGCTTGTTGATGCGCAGTCGTGGGGCATAAAACACAAAGTCCTGCATGTTTTAAGAAAGAGAGCGGAGAGAAAATATATCCTTTAATGGGAGGCAGGACTTTTTTTTTTTTAAATCCCTGGAGGTCCAATTGTTACACTTTTAATGGACGACACTCACAGGAGCTTTCTTGTCAATGGGTTTGATGACAAACTTCTTGTCATTGAAAGAGATGTTTCGAATTTCACTCCAAGGGAAGCCGATCTTTGGCGTCAACCTGAAAAATAAATGTCCAAATGTACACATTAACATCTCAACTAATGATATACAGTTCAGGGTGACGGATAATAGGCTGTATTACATCCATTATAATATCCAGCCAGCAGATGGGGCCTGATATGAACAGACAGGAAATCGTTTCAAATTTCAGTTAGATGTTCTCAGTCACGTGGATAGTGACAGGAAAGAGAAGTAGGTGGATAAAAGTTATCTTTTCCTGCCAGGAATTTAAAGGACTGTGGGTCTCAAATCGAAACGAAACAAAGAAAGGAAAACAGATGCATTAAGTGATGAGGATGTTGCGGTCTAAAGAGACAGTTAGAAACTATCCTTTACTTCCTTTCTTTGTAACCTGGAGAAGACAAGAAGAAGGCAGTTGTGAGGACCTCAGATAACGAACAGGAAGGGAAAGGCAGTGAGAGGAAATGCTGCAGGAGTTGTGATCGAATCTGCCTTTTCCTCTACAAAACATTTAGAAAGGACAGGAAAGACTCTCCTACAATGGACAGAGACAGGCTTCCTCTCCTCGTTATTAACGCTAAAAATATCTCTGTTTCCTCTTGTTGGACATTATGCATCTCATGTTGACATCATGGTATTCATTGGCAATTGGGTCTTATCATGATTTAGGGCCATTGATTGTCCTGATTCTAATTGTTTCCAAAAGTTCTGCCAAACACGAAGAAGGAGTCTGCAGGAGGTGACTTTAGTTCTTAAGAAATCTATAACACTTTGTTTCACTTGCAAAAAAAGTGTGGGTGTGGGGGGGTACCGCAAAAGGTCAGGCTCAGGATAAGACTGCATTTCCCCCAGAAAGCATCATTTATTTTGTAAATAAACTAGAGAAATCTGTGTGTGTGTCCCTTACTTGTCTTCGTGTTCGTAGATATTGAGGCCAAGGGCATCTACGCCCAGCCACAGCTGTGTGCCCTTTTTGTTTTTGATCTCAAAGTAGTTGACTCCGTACATCTCCAAGTCCTGGGCGATTTTAAGATATTCCATCATAGAGTCCTCTCTAGAGAGAAAGAAATACAGGGTATGTTTTATAAGAAAACTTCCATATTAACATCAGTGAAACAATCTAATCCATAACGATTTTTGGTTAATAAAGCACCGAATTCAATACCTTGGCCTAACATGACACAACAAGCCTAAACATGTACATTCAGATAGGGAATAGTTTGCTTCCCAAACGATGAGACACACACCTGAGCATTCCTCTGTGTTCTTCATGCCAGGTCTGTATTCTGTCCTCCCACTGCTCTTTGGTAAGCTTGTGCTGCTCCAGGACTCTGAACACAAACACAAAGACTTCACCTGAGGGGATGTTGAGCAGCACACAATTGTTTCCTGCGAGGAAACCATTTCAAAATTCCAACAGGGAACGAGACAAATTCCAGGTTTCAACAAATCTGCTCCATGGAAATCTTTGGCTAAAGCGTATAAGATGTTACATATTGTGTGTGTTAGTACCTCTGAGGCAACAGTCTGTCGTGGGTTAGGTACCCAGCCTTGTGGACATCTTTGTTGTAGTCTCCATACTTGGCCTGGACAGAGTACGACGCCAGAAGCACGGCAGTCTCTGGAGGACAGTAGTTCTCATCGTTCAGAATAGCCTCCTTCACCTGGCAGAACAAGAGGAGAAGTTCAGTTAATTTACTTACTTAAAACAATCAATTTGATGGAAACCTGACTAAGGATTGGCTCAGTACCTGCAGGAAGAATAACCTCTGTGTGATCTCCTGGATTAGCTCCTCCGAGACATCCTCAGGGAAAAACTTGGCTCTGAACTTAAACTGCAGAGGGTTCTCCTTCTTCACATCCTGCTGAGTCACCTACAGGAGAAAAACAGCATCAGCGTCGTCATCAAACCACCTATTAACCACAGGAACATAAACTAGAGATGGCAAATCCGGATCCTTTTACGGACTCAGGGTCAGACTCAGTCAGTCATTGAAGAGATCCGGATCATACGAGTCATTTGAGTCATATGAGTCATATGAGTCATATGAGTCAGCATCACTAAGACCGTAGAAATCCTATCGGTGAAACCGAAAAGTTGTTGCATTTCACGAGCATATTAAACTGACGTTATATTAACCTCCGCTACACAGTGTATTTTGCTTTAATAAAAAATTGTTGATCACAAAAAAAAAAAGGGTTATTTTGCGATTTAGCGAATCTGAGTCTGCTGTTGACTCGTGCATGAGGACGAGTCTGCTGGATCTCTGGATCTGCTGCTATATGGTTACGGCTCTGAGTCCGCACGAGTCTGCTCTGTTTTGCACAGTGAGTCAGGATTTGCGAATCTGCGAGTCTGCTGTTGACTCGTGCATAATATAGCCGCGGGAGCCGGGTGCTGGAGGAGGGGCTATGCTCGTGCACATGACGAGTATGGATCTCTGGATCTGCTATGCTATTACGGTTAGGAGCCGTCGGCTCCTCTGAGTCCCGACGAGTCTGCAGGAAGTTTCACTGATCCGCGTCCCCTCCCCTGAGCCAAACGATCACTTCAGGCAGCTATCCTACTTGCTAAAGGGTAGGCAGATGGACTGGGGTACGTTGTAATGTGATTTTACATGTTATAAAGAGAGTAGCGAGTGACGCAATTTATAGTTTTAATTTGTACGTCACACCAAGTGTGGGACTCAAGGACTCGGGTTAATGGAGAGGGGAGACTCGTCACGACCAGCTCATTTCTAGGATCCGGGTTAATGATCCGGATGAATCAGGACTCGCCCATCTCTAACATAAACCCTACATCATACTTCATCTCAAATGATGCTTGTGACTTTTATTAGAGTGCAGAATTTGGTTATCTGTCACATAAAACATTGGTAACATGGGTAAAATATTGTGTTTTTTGGGGGCTGTATGTGGACAGTTTTTGCCCACACTTCTATAGAATCGTTTTCACTACATCTGTCTGTACCTGCTGCTCTCTCTCACACACATATTTTCTGTCAGGCATACCCGGAAACACACTGCAATAGCATGGGTGTTAAGGCGAGAGGTGTGTAGGGTGATGAGTGAGAGAGCCTGTTAAAAGAGCACACCTGAGGCTCCAGACCACAACAGCTTCCGGGCAAATCCCAGATAAATAACAGACAATGACTGGATGATAGACAAACAGATGACGTGAGGAAAAACATCCTGAAAAGGGAGACAGACAGATAGAGAAGACATTAAAAGAGCAAATCAAATGTAAAATGAAAACGGAGGAAGACTGACCTTCTTGTTGAGTTTGAGCCAAGTGCTGTAGCCTTTACTGTCCACATACTGCAGGCCGAAGAACCAGACCTCCCGTAGTCCCACCGTCTTCACCACCTGACAATCACACACACATTTCAATCTGAATTCTAACAGGTACTTTCATAAAAGGAAATGGTTGACAAGAGATATTACGGTGACACGGTTAACCATCAGGACAAGACGTACATAATTTAAGAATTTTGGAAAGCAGTCACCTGTGGACATTTTTCAGTCATGCTCACCTGGTCAAAGAGCTGTTTCCCTGTAGTATTTGGTTGGATGGCAAACTCCAGCTCTGCATCCATGGTGGTCACACGGACATTGATCTGGAAAACCAACAACAACTACATAGTTTACCATGTTGGTTGAGATATAGCACAGGCAATGGTTTTGAAGAGGGTGACAGCACTGCAGTCTTGGCGTTGTCATCATTAGTTTTCTTGAACGATAGTGTTTAGTTTAAAGTGGGGATGAAGAAGCTTTATAGCGTTTTGTTTAAACTAGTAAATCGAATAGCCGAATACGCCAGGGATAATCACTGCCATACTCAAATATTATAATTCCCACCTCAGCTTTGAGCTCATCACTATTAGTGCTTTTTTTCTAATCTCGACTAAGCATCCACTAATCTCCTTCATCAATCAGATGACTGGTAGTGAACAGTTTGCGTTTTGTGCTCAATATAAAGACAGACTTAGCAAAGGGACCGTCAAATTGCATCACTTTCCATCCTACACTGCCAGTGGAAGTAAGCCCCACCTTTGATGGCAGCCCACTACTCTGTTGGGGTGGAGCAGGGGATACAACTCAGTCATTGGCTGAACAGCGGAGGCAGTAGGCCAGCAGCAGCTGATGGCACAGAACAGAGCGAGGCTGATCTCCGAGGTATCTCACATCCTTCCTCCCACACGTACACTGAGCTGTGTGTTGCCTCAGCTATGGGTAACAACTCAATAGGATAGACAGAGGGAACTGCAAGTGGCAGAAATGAGAGTGCTAGAGCTTCACCTTTAGCAGAGAAAAAGCAGGCAGATTGCAACAGGAAGCAAGAGAGATGATCTAGGGTGCGCTCACTTTGAGATTGAGTTACAGTGAGGTTTCTGCAGATGAGCCAACCATACAGAAATAAGAAACTGAGGATAATAATCTTTCCTTTTTTTTTTTTTTTTTTATAAATATACACAAAACCCCAGGAAGCTTTTTATTCCCCCCCTTCTCTAAGTATTTATTTACTTTCTCTCCCGCCGTCATCCCTCTCTTTCTCTCAATATCCCTGCGATGAATAATCCATGTAACTTGTGTCTATACCGCACATAGCTGGACTCCCCCGCGCCACATGGAGCTCAGACCACAATGCATCTGCCTCTGTCTCCCCCTCATTAATTACCCATGAAAAAGTTGCAGCACTTTCTCTACACTATATACATCTCACATGAACATGAGTTTGGCCTTAAACTATTACTGTAACGTACATTTTACAACATTGTTTTAAAACTGTATCCCACACGCTCATAGGCAGCTGCCCGGGAAAAGAGATGTAACTGACTGAATCATTGTAGTCTGCCTTCAGTCGGGTTCAATTCTGTATTAATGAAGTGCTGTTATTTTAGCTTTTAAGATTCCACTTAGGAGTTTTAGCCCACATCAAGATAAATGCCAAATCTATGTGATAAAAAACAAACATGATGGCTTTTCAATGTGAAAACTTCTAAATACTGTCAAGTGTTTGATAACCTTCATAATTAAATCAAGTCTCACACTGAGATTGGAGTATAAATGTCATTTTTTTGGCGTGATTATGAGATGTTTATGAAGGAAAAGGCACTCTACACCAATGACACTGACATCCAATAACATAAGCTGCTTATTACAACACAGCCCTGTCACCATCATTTCAATGAGGTTGCTGAGGATATGGTTACATGATAGAACATGAGCTACTGCTATCAGCTCAATAGTGAGTTTCACTAAAAATCAACACAGATTGTGGATCATTATTCATTATAAACCGGTACATGTGAAGGAATATTCTACACAATTACATTTTGCAAAGTTCAATAAAGTAACAAGATCACTGCTGCCAGTTTCATACATGACCTGAACAATACTTAATACGAGTCTTTCAACCAAGAGGAATTATTACTTGGAAAAGCAGCAAGCCAGGTTAGTAAGTGTTGACACCTCCGCCCTCCTCTTTTCACACTGCGATTGCAAAAATGGGTCTTCCCTTGAGATATTGTTTACTACATGCGGGTGTATCTATGGCAGGGAGTAAACAGACTGTGTTCTCTTTAACCTCTGATGAGTCATTGATAGTTACAGCTGCTACAAGAAAATCACAGGCTTAAAGTATTGCTATGGACAAGAGTTACAGTGATCACCTCATGGAGCGATAACAGCATTTAACAACTCTTCACAGGGCTGTAATGAATGTCATTTCTCTCAGATTTGCATCCAGAAGCATTTGAGATGTGAATGGGAATTCATACATTTTTGTCTAAACTGACCTAATTTAACTTTAGGAAATTGACTCTTCAGGGGCTTTGCTCTTTAGTGTACATTTTAGGGAACACATTCCATCAAAGTACAAGAAATTAACCGAGACAAAACTGTTGTACTACATACTACTAGAGCAAAATGTAAATCCATTCTTGCAAGTTCATGGTTGACTGACTGGTGTGTAAAAACCAAGTTGCTTTCAATACTATGCGCCTCATTGACTTTCTGAGAGGAGTAGTCATAGACAATGTTGTGCAGAGCTGGCGTTTCCAAGTGACTGGCCTTGAATGTCCCTTCTCCCCTGCATGCATGAGTGTGTGTGTGTGTGTGTGTGTGTGTGTCATCAGCAATCAGCTGTGCAACCTTTGTGCTGCATGTGTGTCACTGCCAAAACACAGACAGGGAGAGGAGGAGGAATCCTGTACGGAGCAGACGGTCAGCTAATCCCGTCTCTCCTGCAGAAAGGGGGGAGGAGGAGAGGGACGACAGGCCGAGGCAGTGACACAGCTAATCACACACTGCGACAACTGAGGAGTCTCCGAGACTGTCCTTACACCACATTCTGTCTAATGGTCTCCGATTCACTTGTTAGACGCTTTTATCCAAGGCGACTTGCATACATTCAGTACTGTGGACAATCCCCACAGGAGCAATGTGGGGTGAAGTGTCTTGCCCAGGGATACAACGACATGCTGACTGCAGTGGGACTCGAACTTGCTATCCCCTGATTCGAAGTTCAGCGCACTACCCACTGAGCCACAGCCACCCTCTAACCAGCGTTTCCGTTGCCTAAGTCTTGCCGTCATTTGACCCCCTTATTCAGCTCGGAACGCCCTGACCTCGAGCAGAGTGCGTCCAAAAAAATTAATAATTCGAGAGAAGATTGAGAGTTTTTATCGCTTGAAATGACGAAAAGGAAAAAGGACAAGGACATCCCTCTGTTGGAGGGGCAACGGAGTCTGGTGGGATTCTTTTAGCCGCCAGCAAAGCGTGTTCCTGTGACGGAAAGTGTACTGCCGGCGAGCCTTGACGGGGGGTGCTAGAGGAGCACGCGCGTGAACTGCGAGCACCGGAGAATCCAAAGCCAAATGATCTGGCTCACTAAAAAGAGCCGTAATTCCCATCACTAATACGTAAAGAGATAGTATCTATAAGGGACGGCTCAATTCAAAATTCAAGTCACGTGACGTCACACCCACCCCCCCGGCTCTCTGGGTGGACGCCCTCTCAGCCCTGGTCTGGCGGAAACACTGGCTCTAACTCCTCCTTGTGCAGAATCACTAAACAGGCCTCAAGGTGTTTTGAGAAAAGTTCAAGATCACAAAGAACAAGGACTTGACAAGTATGGGACAAATAAGGCCACAAGTCTCAAACTAGTTGCTGTATAATTCACATTTGTTCCCCCCCATGTGTCTTTTAAGCATGTTCCCAAATCCCCCTCTCCATTACAACTGCCAAGACGACTTCTCACTCAGACGACCCCTTGTTAAATGTGCAGCTGTTAAGTTACTGTAAGCTGTTTAGAGGAGCTTTGCCTAAAGAGACACACACAGACTACAATCAGCGGAGTTGCTAATCTGGCCTTTGAGGCTCGGAGCAGCCGTCTGTCCGTCTGATTAACCCCCCTGCAAGGAGAGGAAGCATTTGGAAGGGAGCAGGAAAGGAAGGAGGAATCACTGCTACCTACAAACACAAACATTCATCCTGTGTCCTTTCACAAGAGGACAAAACATTTACTTCTCCTCCTCCAGTCATCTGCTGTAGAAAGAATCTGAAAAGCTTACAGGGATTTTTCTAGGAGGGTCTTCCTTACACTTCTTGACACAGACCTACGTTTGCACACACTTGTGATGTTCAAACTTCCAATAACCTTTACCATTTTTTACCTCCTAAAAATCCCTATATCTCCTGAGCACTACAACAGATTTCATGGTCAGACTGTCTGACTCGTTCGTGGCTGCACGGACAGTCCCTCAGCTGTCTGGTGATAATCCCCTCTCTTCCCATTACTCCTGTACTCCCACAGAGACAGGATGTTGACATAGGCTGGGCCCCCGATGTACACAGCGGGCCCCTTCTTCAGCAAATGGAAAAACAGCCACAAGCTAGGAAACCAGCGAGGGCCGTCTGTCTTCCTGTGGGGTGCCATCACTTCATAATGCGAGCAGAAGGGGTGTGATATGATTTCAAGAGGTATGAAAACACCCACGCAGGGGTACAAATGTGTCAACTTTACCTCCAAACTGGACAAGATAATCACTGCTAAAGACTGACATGAGCAAGCACCATATGTTTGTGTTTTTAGAGTAACCTCTACTACGTGACTCTTGATGCAAAACTGAAAAACAATTCCTGCTAGCTCAACAAACCCTTCTGTTGCTCAGCCTCACAATTGTTTGTATTCTTTGCTCACAGATGAATGCTGACACTGAGATACAAGAGGCCCTTTCTAGAAGTGTTGATGTCTGGCTGTGGCTCCAATCCCAGAGAAGGTCATGCCTGCTGGACCCTGCTCTCACTTCCTCTGTTTACTGTGTCGGTGCCTCCCTGCGACAAGCTGTGCTTTCTCTGTCAGTTTGTTATCGTCTGTGACAGAGATGTGGCTATGAACTCAGCCCCCTGAGGAGCTGTTTTGGGACGGAGCCCTGGTGACTAAGGGGACAAGAAAGGGAAGTGGAGGATGACATCAGTGCCTGGCTGGCTGTCCCTTTCTCTGTAACTTCTCAAACACACATCCACAAACAAACACCACATCAAGAGCTAGCTGGAAATGTGGCAAAGCATGAAGCCTGTTGTCCTAGGAAAGCTACTGATGTCGTTTTTAGCAACTAAAAACATTCTAAATCAAAACACGTCACGCCCTGGCTCAAGGACGGACAAAAGAAGAACACCACAAATGATTCATTTCCAATTAAAGTACATTTATTTAAAGAAACTAAGTAAATTGTGACGTCAGTTCATAATGAATGCGTGTAGTTTGTGAACATGCATCAGTATATTAAGCAAAGACAAACAAATCAAGATCCAGTAGAGCCAAGCAACCCAAGAGGAGAGAGAGGCCGTTTCTCAATGTCGAGTATACCTGCTGCAGAGCCACTATTTCAAGTATACTATCATCGAGTGGCGCCGAAGGACTGTTTAAATGCATGTTAAATGCCCAGCATAGTAGTATATATATATATATATATAGTATACTTGAAATAGTGGCTCTGCAGCAGGTATACTGGACATTGAGAAACGGCCAGAGACTGACTGCTCAGACACCCATACTTGTAGCTGAGCAGTCAACCAAAATCAGGTGTCAGCCATCTTTCCTGATTGGGGGGAGTGGCTAACCAATGTAGGTTTTGTCTTAAAATGCCTCAAGATTTTAGAAAAAAGGTCCAATACTCAGTAAGAGTTGCTCAGAAACAAAAGACCAAGACAACCTAATACTTTGAGAATCTCCTACTGTAGAGTTAGTCTACCCAGGTGTGTTTATGAGGAACAATCAGCCTGAGAACAGCGGGACAGCCGCAAAGGGACTGCATCAAATTGGTTGTGTTTTGGTGTTGATCACGTCCCGGGCATTCTCTCCACCCTTTAAGCAACAATGGCAGCAGTGTTACAGTTACGAGGCTCGTGGGCCGGGCAGTTCATTTCACACTCTGGCTGTTGTTTACTTGGAAGAGGAGTATTGGGAGTGGGAGCAGCTTTGGGAATGAAACCGCTACTTCCCAGAATGCACAAATGCAGCTTTCTGCCGCAGCGCATGCCAACTTTTATGACAACTGGAGATTTACTTCATACAAGCAGACGAGAGAGGAACCAACAAGCAACGCTCATGTTTCAGATTCATATTAAATATCCTGAGCTACTGCCTATTAAGTTCTAACATTACACAATTAAAATGTGCAGGAAGATGCCTAACTCAAGGTTATTTTTGGTTGCTTTTTCCCTTAGGGCTGCAGCTCTTATTTCTATGCCAACTCTCATGTTTTAGGATCTTACCGGTTTCGGCATCTTTGCTTCCCCTCCTTCTTACACCCGACAGCTGAAAGGACGGCAACAACTCCTTAATCACAGGACCTGAAAGCAAAACAAAAAAAGAGACATGTTTTCCTACATTGATGAAACAATATGTACAGCAATATTTCCTTGTACTACTCTTGTTCTCTCTGTACAAAAAATACAATATATTGCAGGATAAATCCTTACATTTAGCAGACATTTTACTTCAAAATGGACAGAAGCAATGCAATAGTTTTGCATTCAATCTCAACAAAATAAACTATATTTCTGACACATAATTGCTGGACATTTGCAGCAATTTGTCACCCTGCATCCCACGGTATACATGCGTAGTCTAGGTTCACTCTAGTTGAAACACAAGCCTGCAAGTTAGATAATGACCTAGGTTGAACTGCCATATGATACTGAAATGATCCAGGAAAACAAGAGGTTTTTTTTATGTGAGCTTGTCACATCATTTAAATTGGGATGCTCTAGTTTATGTTCTAAAAGGTATTGTGCTGAGTCACAGATAACATCACAATCTCAAAGCTTACAAAGTGTTGTACAGGATACTTTTGCACATTCTTGCAAAGGGATGCTTTCAATCACTGGGACTTAAAACCAGTGTGAATGGCAGTTTCGCCCTAAGCTGTCTTTTAATGCAACACAGCTGATTGATATCCTGTAATTAGGGAAAACGTTTCAATACAACACAAGGCATTCCTGAGGTATTCAAAGTTGCATGCAGCATTTGCCCTTTACCATATAAAAAGGCAGGTTGACAAATATTACCTTCACCAAACCAAATTATTAAAAAATGGATGCAAAGGTTAATAAAGAAACCAGAATAAAGCCATAAACATGACCAACTAAAGAAAGACCAATAATTACTATCACACACAGTACTAGTCAGTATAATTCCCTCAGCAAAGAATAATTAGAGGCCTTACACAACAACAGTGTGATAAAAACAATGGTTATGTTAAAAGAAATGTGTAGGGAAGCCCCCCTGAGTATTTAAGCTTTAGCTAGTGTATGTACTACACATGAAGACATGCCCACTTGTAGCTTGCGAGCAATTAGCATGCGTATTTACCCGCCGAGTTAGCTTCCGTTACACTGTAATTTGACCAAATTTACACAAATGGTGGACAACAACTGTAACTTATGTTAGATGCAAAGGCATGCCACGAAGATACAAAATAAAATGCATTAAATGAGTTATAAATAAGCCCTTTTACCGAGTTTCGCTCCGTTAGCCGACAGAAATACTCCTCATAAAGTGAAAATGTGGCCGTCATTTGGAGGCTTGATAGTGGGTGTAAGTAGATAACGGTGCACACGGTTATCCTCGCTCATACACGTGAAGTTTTTAAAGCCATACAAATGTTTGGCCATCATTAATTCACCACATTTTCCTAAGAAATTAAAAGAAACACGTGTAAAATTGTGACTACGTACAGCAAGCTACGGTGCGTTAACGGGCCGATTAAAAAGTCGTCATTTATTAATGTGTCGTTTTAAAATATGATTTGCTCGAACACGAGGATATTCGCATCAAACTTGAGGCTCATCTTTTTAGGGAGAGGCAACTCACCGGGGGGACGAAGTATATCTTTAAATGAACAGGAAAGCCTTGTATCTTCAAATGGTACAAAAATATCCACGATGATATCCCGTGTCTGGTCCGCGGTTCTTATCTACTACTGCTGCTTTGAGAAACAAATTCCTGCAGACATGGAAAAACCGTTGAAGTCTTAACAACCATAAGGCGATTTGGGGTGCTAGTGTCGAGCTAGCTGAAACAAACTAACACAACATCCGGTCTCCTCTTTCAAAATAAAAGCATCATAGAAGCAAGAGAAGAATAAATAATTTCTGAAGATGTTTATTTTGAAGTTTCAAATCAAAGTTTATTCATATTGCATTGCTGTCAATGTTAAAAGACATTACAATTCATAATTTACTAAATAAACCTTGGAGCAATAGTTTTATATTGTACATCAACCATCCAATGAAGAGCTTCAAGCTAATATGCAATAATTATTTTTCTGTACAACCGAGTTTCTCTTAACCTACACTCATGTTTTAGTTTACTTTGAAGGCAAAAACTCCATAACTTCCGGTCTTGTTTTCAGGTTCTGCGCATACTTGACGCAGCTAGTCGGGGAGATGTTCAATATGGCTGTCAGCAGCTGAGGAGTGGATGCAAGGCATGTATGCGGCATGCATCGTGCCACGAGTTGTATGGGGAGTGAATAATATCAGACTGGACCATTTTTTAAGAGACTCACTCAGGGGTAGGGCTCCTCACTCTGGAGCCCCTGGCAAAATGCATCTGTGCATTGGCTCACAGTGGAAGTAGATAAGATGCACCACTTAAAGATTGTTGCAGAAAGAAGGGACAATGTGACCCTATTATTTCAAGTCTTCACATTTAACTGTGTCAGAAGTAGAAAAGAGTGTATGACTTTGGAATAATATGTTTTATTTAATTATTTGCCATTGGCACACACTCAAGTCAAATCACTTCAACATGCGTAATTGCGCAAAGCTGGCACATCATGGGCACCTTCATTTATTATGTATGTCCACCAACATGTTGTTGGTCAATCAATACATGAACAAATCATTTTACCCCCACCTAACAAGAGCAGCGTGGCAATATGTAAGCATCTTTTAATGTAATGTTAACAGGAAATAGGCGCATTATGAATTAAAACTGCACCTGCACACAAACACCACTGCAGAAATAGTCTAACTGCTGCTACTTAGTTTGTCATGGATTAAATACCATGACAAACAAAGTTTAAGCTACAGCAAATGTATTAAGAGAATCATGTATGAGGTGTGTGTATTAGCAGAGCCTGTACACCGGAAGTGCTCGTTGATTACCTCTGAAATTATCATAAGGAAAAATATTACACAATCAGTATAAAAGTAATCGGACGCCATGGTTATTCTAATAGCAATCTCTACGTTTGAATTGGCTCACATTATTCGGGTACATTTCACCATGGGGTCGTTTGTTTATTTTAGCCGGAAGCCATCTGTTGCCTACAGGCCAGGGACACAGTGATCGTGTTTGTTTGTTTGTTTGCTTATGAGTTTGTTTGTGCTTTTTTGTTTGTTTTCCTCTGTTGTTTGTGTGGCTGTTCGGCCTCTGACTGACCGTTTAAATCACAGGAAACCCCAGTTCTTGCCATGTATTACCTCGTGTGTCCCTCTTCTGTGTTCACCTCGTCAGCTGGCGAAGTTGTTTACCTGTCGCGCATGCGTTACGGACCAGTCAGCTGACCTGATTGATAAAGCGTCTCCGGGGCCCTTTCTCATTTCTCTAATTCCCCTCCTCGACTCCCCTCCTCGACTCCTATCCTCGTGTCTTAGTCCCGCCCACAGGAGATGCGAGCGGAGGAGTCGAGGACGGGAAATTAGTGAAATGAGAAAGGGCCCGGGTCCCTTCCAACCCTGTTCCAACCTGGGGGGTCATGCCTGGGGTCCAATCATCACGTTTGATTGGTTTACAGAGGGAATCGTGCATACCATAGTTGGGCTTTTTTAAATGAACATCCAAAAATCCCTTTATAGTCATGTCAGCTGTTTTTGTACCAAAACATAGAGTTAAAATGTGGCGTGAAACCCACATTCTATTCTACTGTACATGTTTAATTGTGTTGAAGCTTTGTGAGGCTGGCTGGTGTCATCAGAGAAATAATGCTGGCTCAGATGTTCCAGGTATCCTGTGAGCAGGAGGGATTTCCTGCACAGCGCCTGCACATGGTCATGGTAAACACCTGGAGAAATGGAAAAGGATGTCAATGTCAATCACCTCTCAAAAAGCCTCATATATGATGTTCATATTGATGCGCAGTAAATAAACATCCATTTGGAAATCTTGCATTTTTGTACACAAACAGATAAACAGGGTCAGCTGAAAACTGGGCTGTATTTCTTGAAAAGTTGGAGCTTTGGAAATAGGTGCTTTCCCAGGACAAGGACAATATTTGAATTACTAATGACGGCATATTTCTGAAACCATTTTTTTAAATCACATTTTTTCACCAAGTTATTATATTGTTGTGAAGAAAAAAAAAAAAAATGCACTGCAGTGGGAAGGCACATAAATGTTGTATCAGTATAGATACATCTGTCTGTGTTTTAGACATTTAATGCCAAACTAGTGAACTTTAACCATAAACGCTGAGGATGCAGGGTAGATGTAATACCCAACGCGCCCACAAGATGGCAGCATAGTGCAACTATTCTACAGTATTCTGAAAAGATGCTCACCAGAGGCAATGATATTCTCAGCGAGTATTAAATCAGAAGTCTGTTACTGACCATATCCTATTATTTCAATAAATAAACTACTGAAATTAATATTTCAATAACCTGTCACTTAAAATGTTGTCCCAGCAGAAGCACAACTAATCGGAAAATAATGGAAGGGACTTAGTTCTTCTTTATATTTTTAGTTTGTGTTTTGCTCAGGCAGACTTATCTAAAACGTAAGCACAGCTGGCACAGCGTGCCTACCTTCAATTATAATTTTGAACATAACAATGTTCAAATCCTGCAGGCTGGGGATAATGTTATTTTGCCACAGGGGGGCACCAGTTAGACTCTGCTGTGGGCCGCTGAGGAAAACCACAGACTTTATGTTGAGGTTTGGCTCCAGTGGAGATGTTACAGGTCAAGTACCTTGCATTAAGAGTGGCAGGAGGTTGCTCTGGTATCCATGCTCCTATTCTTCATAGAACACATTTTGAATCCAGATCCTCTGCACCAATGGACGACAATGACATCATCTGGCATTAAAGTGGAGGACAATAACATTTTATCATGTTTTCAGCAGTGAACAGAAAAAAGTATGCAATCTGCACCTCACTAAAGGCCACATGTGAGCGCTTCCCGTACTGTGATGAGAGCCACTATGTGCCAGACCATGTGTGTGTGTTCACTGTGAAACCCTTGAAGCTACATGCTGTCTCCGGACTCCTGACAGACACGGCTCAGGTGTTGCTCTTCTCTTCCTGTGTAAATTATAAGGCAGGTTTTGAAAGGTGTCACACCAGACACAGGATGCTGCCCCCCCCCCCCCCCCCCCCCCCCCCCCCCCCCCCCCCCCCCCTGTCTTTCTCTCCCTTCCTCTTTTCTTTTTCATGTAAATGACAACAGCTATGTGATCTGTCAGAACTGGCTCTACGACAGCAGCTTGTAACAGCACATAAAGTATATTGTTGAGACTTGAATTGTATATGAGGAAAATATCCCCGTATTTACTTTTTTCCACTACAGGCAAAATGATGTTTCTTTTTCATATAGTGGTCAGTTTTGAGAGTTTGTGCTACTTTGCTTCTTTCAAACTAGTGGAAATAAAACATGTAAAATATATACTCATGTGTTTACTTTTCTAACTTCGTCTATTTGCATCAGTAGATGTAGATTTCTCCTAATCTCACCATAAGTTAGCATAAGATAATACATTATTTGCATATGTTACACTAACATGAAAACGTCATGTTTACCCTATTCAAATGTAGTGTCTTTCAAAATGTAAAGAGTTTTGCTAAACATATTTTGAGAAAACATTCTTTAAAGACACGTTTTTCATACTACCCAAAAGATAAACCTTGTTTTATGTCAAACAAAAAAACCGTATTGAAATGAATTGAATTAATTAAACTTGCTATAACGTTTTCAACAGGAAACGTTTCATGGTGATATCTAGCAGTTAAAACTGTTACTCTGTTCATCTGTAGTGTCTCTCCTACATAAATGTCTGCTGTGTAGGTTTTCTGAATTGACCGTGAAGTCCTGCTGTGTTGATGTATCCGAAAACCATAGTAACCCAGGAGCACACTGAATAACAATCAGTGTCTGACGGGGGAAGGATGAGTGAAGTAAAAGCCTCATTGTCGGGGAAATACTGTAATGACTGCCTTAAGATATTCTGGGTGTGTACTCCTTTTGCTGATATTAGCCTTTAAGTAAATATTGTAAAACTATAAAAAAGAAAGAGAAGCTTACGTTGAACAGAGAAGCCTATTCACATAATGGGTTTATGTTCCCTACTTGCCTACCCGCCTGCCCCTGGCCCCAATCTGGCCTCCTCTCTTTTAGAAGGCCTTAATGACTGACCCATTTACATAACTCCCTTCCGGTTTGCAAATGTTTCCCTTTATGAGGCCCTCCTCTGTCTCCGAACTCATTCTCCTCATCCTTTCTCGCTCTCCCTCTCTCTATCTGAAAGTCTCTCGCCCACGTTCTGACCAGGTGGAGCCCAAAGTAAACTATGTCACATGCAGAGAGAGAAAGGCAGCCGGGGAACGGTGCTGATAATCTCTGTCAACAGCATATCTGAGGGCCTCGGCTGCCTGGCTACTGCCCACTGTGTGTGTGTGAGGGTGTGTGTGCTCAAAGCCAACTGGTCAAGTGTGTGTCTACCTCACCGTGCTCACCCAACAACTTATCCGGTGTGTGGGTGTTTCTATTGATTGCCAACAAATTACCTAGGCCAAAAAAGCATGTGTGCTACATTTGAAAGTGTATGAACAAAATACGCAGTGATCGTTTCCAAAAGTGAATTGTGTCAAACCATACAAGGCAATGCTATGCTAACACTATCTTTTTCTAATTTCCATCTGTGGTCCTCAGGCAGGTTCATAACAATCAATAAACAAATAATAACATTGCATGATCTCTATCAGTCAAACAATTTTAAAACCTGATTTAAGTACAGCTCAATACATTAATACATAGTACACTTGAAATACACTTACATGATCTCGGTCACTCAAATAATTATAAAGCCTGATTTAAATACAGGTTACGAACATAATACTTAGTACACTTCAAATACACTTAAATAAAATATCTAAGATATAGTATGACAATACAGTTCAAATAAAAAAAACTCAGATTACAGTGTAATTAATGTTGGCATGAACATGTCATATCTTGTTTGTTTGATCTGTACACATATTAAGATGTTTAAATGAGAAGTTGTGGTTTTAAGGGGAAATTACATGATGAAATAATTGCTTTGCGATTTGCAGCCAGATTGAATGACTTCCTGGAAAGAAAATGTGGTCTGAGAGCTAACATATCACACATAAGATAAGACCACGATGGAAAATAACCACATTTATATATAGACAACCACTGAAGTGATGCGAACACAAAAGTGTATCAGACTCTATGCAGCTTGCGTCTTCAGTCACAAAATGTCAAACTAGGTTCAGATTTCTTTACGTTTTTTTGTGAATATATGTTTCAAAATCTTTAATAATTCCCACAACTAAACACTCCATTCACTCACAACAGCAGCAGTCACCCACACACAGGCAGAGCTTCTTAACCCCCCGTGGCACCAGGTGAGGAAGTATGTAATGTCTTTGGCACAAGGCCTCAGCGCTGCTTTCAAGTGGGCACAAAACACGGTGTTGCGGAAGATCAGAATGGCTGTGTGTTCCGCTTTCTCGGCTTTCGCATGTACACACACGCCTCCTTCATTCAGGAGTCACCACAAACAGCCGGGCCTCGGGGCATCTTTCATACACACAGGAAGAAAGGGTTTGGAACGGCTTCCAGGACACATACCTGTCTGTTGTCGAATGTCAAGCATGGGACTGTGACATTTCACAAGACTGCACGCACACACAACACACCCCTCCAAAACACACATATGCACATATATTGGGGTTTTAAGGCCACTTCCCACAACTGTGAAACCTTTAATGTGGCCAGTGGGTTATCTTTCTAAAAGAAAAAGGAATTTATCAATGGGATGTGAAGATACAAAGCCTTTAAACCAAATATTGTACAATGAAAGTGTTGGGTGGGTTTACTTTCCCTTCTTCCAGGAATTGTTTAACATTTTGTATGATGCTGGTTAAGAAAATGTCCCCCATTGGTTACCGAAATAGACTCAAAGAGGGACCAAAAGCAGCTTACGACGCATGTCTCTGGTTTATCTTGCAACATTTTGTTCAAGTTAACAAATTGACCTGATGAGCAATATCACATTAGGTAATGTTCTAAAAGATTGTAAAAGTACGTGTGCTAAAACAACTTTTTTGCTGCATATACTGACTAACAAAACCGGTTAAACTCTACACCCAACATCAGATCTATTACCTGGAAGACAGCAGATAGACCCAGACTGATCGACAAACATAAAAACCTGCCTCGTTTTTTATGTTTTGTTTGACTTCTGCACCATTTATCCCATGCAGGAGTGTTTCTGGAACAACAATTATAATATGCACACGTGCACACACTGCTACGAGCTCAACGTCAGCCAATATTGACATTCTCCTGTGGATGCCACCTGGTCTGCCAGTTGAGGAATAATATACCAACAGTGCAACCGCTCATTAAGAAGTCACGTGACACAGGCACGTTTCAGGATCCAGGTTGTTCCTCAGACATTATGTTTAAATCATCAGGTATTTATAATAAGCTAAGGGGCACAAAAGGATTCAATAGAAAAAGAGAAGTGCTATGTTAAGTGTAGAGAAAGACATTTAAATGTATAAATGATTACCTTGGCAATAATAGTAGTTGAAGTAAACAAACAAATTCTTTACAAATTAAAAAATACATGCCATTTTCTTCCTTCAGAGTTCATCATGCCTGAGATACTGACAGAAAGGATTATGGCATTTACATCACATATAACTTTTGTTCAGTGAGCAGTCCTTATTAAATAAAGAGTAATTATGAGCGACCTCATCATTTTTACACAAACATAATACAATTACTTATAAAGAGAGGGTAGTATATTAACTGTATTCTGATTCATTTCCATGTGAAAACTAAATAGGTGTTGATGGGTAATTTCCTGGATATCATTTACATGATACTGTATGCGTGGCACATGCAAGTGACAACTGATAAAAAAGGTGTGAAGGGTTACCCCTCTCACACGTAGCTACATAGAGAGGCTTGTAAGGATGAAAACGTGTGAATGGGATGGTGTGAGGTGGCCAGTTGGTGAACACAATGGTTGTTGTGTGCAGCAGGAGCAGGGGGGGGGGGGGGGGGGGGGGGGCTGAGAGGCACAGAGGGTAGAGAGTGTAGCCCATGTGCTGCAAAACAGAGATGTATATCTGAACGTGAGCATCTCTCGCAAAAGGCCATACACTGCTTGATGCGTTGACAAAACTCGTCCATTTAGTCTCTACAGAGCAGCTCACTTTATACCTGATGACATTTCAAGTTTCAGGTCTGAGCTCTCTGGTTTCCGGAGAGCCCTACAACTCCCTTTAACTTCTTCATGTGTGGAGAGCCTTGACACGTGGAGTCGCGGAACTCCTGGAGAGCGACCTCTTCGTATTTTCACAGTAAACAGCCCCTCCAAAAGCTCTCGCTCCCTCTCCTCCGTCTCCGAACAGTGGCCTCCTTTCAGGGCCATCACTTAAGGGCCCTATTAATAATTTGACAAGTTTTCTCAAAGATTAATTACGGCAAGCTTCGAGGCTGCAATTATGCAGGGTGGAGAGACTCTGTAAACCTTCTCCAGCTCCATTTCCAGGCCCAATTTTCCACTTATCAACATGTCAATGTGGAAGAGAAGTTGTCTTACAGTCTCTCCGCAGCTCGGGTCCCCATTAGTTGAAGGAAATAAACAACACTTACTGGCAAATGCTCACCAATCCCCTTGCAGACAGCTGAGATTGAATGCAGGATGGGAGTCAATAGGACCAATTCTCTGGACCTGGTTGCATTAGAGTTAGGGAAGTGGTAAATCTTTCCAATTCTAATGAATGATAATGCTAAGATTAGGGTTTCCTCTTCACTTGACAGCTGTAGGAATAATATAAATGGGCTTTGTTTAGCAGGTATAATGTCTGCCCCAAAACAACGTGACTGGGTTCATAAATCAAGTAGGATCATTTTCTTATTTCTATACAATCTGACTTATTTTCCAACTAGCAGATTGGCCCCTGCTGGCTTCATTCACTTCCTTTCCAGACCCTGATTTGACTTGGTTAAGACCAACATGCTGGACCAAAAGACATACATTGCCAACACACTCCATTAATAGCAGCTGGTATCAGAACCCAATCATCATCAGAAACACATTTAACAAACCACCATAAGACTCAGAATCAGAATTTAACTTCCAAGGTAAATTCCACCATGAAAGGCAAACTCTAGTAGGTCTTATAGGCAGTCAAAGTCATACACTCAAAGCAATTAGTGCTGGAGTTTGACCCACTTCTGGCTCTATATGATGAAGTGTTGAACTTGTGACTGCTGGGTGAGGTGGCAAGTAGCAGCCAGACACCATACATCACCACCGAAGAGTGGAGGGCTCCTGTCCTGCACAGCAGATGCTGGTACCGAGCCAGCAGGCCTGTACTCGAGTGTGTGTGTGTGTGTGTGTGTGTGTGTGTGTGTGTGTGTGTGTGTGTGTGTGTGTGTGTGTGTGTGTGTGTGTGTGTGTGTGTGTGTGTGTGTGTGTGTGTGTGTGTGTGTGTGTGTGTGTGTGTGTGAGAGAGAGAGAAGGAGAGAGAGAGGGAGAATACAATGCAGCGAGTGTCCCCATGCTGTGTTCTGCCAGAGATAAGAGCCACCTGCCTGTCCCACTCTCCCCTCTGCTGAGTTCAAACAGAGCCCTCAGTCTCACTCCAACTCATGTAAAGCATGTATACAAATTATCCGTGTGTAAATAATAATTGCCACATTAGAAAATGTTACTTTTATTGTATATAATGCTATTTTGGCCCATCTTAAGCCTTATTTGTTTTTTATTTATTATGACGCAGCATTGGAATAGTCTACCAATAGTCTACTGTCTGATTGAAATATCATTATGATGTATATATATATATATTTTCCTCTCTGTGTTGCATGTTGAAACATTACCATCTATGTTTGCACTCAGTGAGGAAGGGGGGGGACGGAGAGGTGAACTCGGAGCACAAAGCCCAGATTGTTCCTCCTCGCTGTCTGTCCCTGATAACAATGAGCCATTCATTTGCCTCGCGATGGGCCCTAATTAATTCCAACTTTACATTCTGACCTACAATCTCCCCCTGCTCATCCCCTGTTTTCCCCCGGATCCATCAATTAATGCATCGGGCCAGATGACTTCACCCTGTCTCCATCCCCTTCACTTCACTCTTTATAGTTTAATTCTGCGGGCAGCCAAATGTCATGACAGGCTATCAATGACTTTAAGCTCTTGTATTGGTCTCCTGGCTGACAGAAATATTTATAGCTCTTAAGGCACTACATCCTAAACTTTGTTGAAATAATGATTGGTACTTTGCAGGTCATGTATAGTGGGTTCATTGGAGGGTCTTTTGCTGAAGAGATGAACCCTAACTTCCAACATCATGCCTTGTGTTCTCCTCTAGTTCAACAGGTTGAATTTACTCATACATCCTCCCAGAGAGTTTAACGGTTCACTCAATTGTTTATAATAAGTGTAGGTGGTGACAGGCTGTTGTGGCTACAGAAGGAAGTATTTTTACTGATATTTAGAGTTTGTATCCCTCTTTCTTCTACAATAAATTTACATTTACTATTCACGCTACACTTAATAATAAATCCTGCTTCGTACTACACTTCTGCTGCTCTGACATTATCTCCGTCATTTAGGGGCAAATATAGACAGAGGGTTCATTATCATTTTGTTCGACTATTAAGTACAAATCAGGTGGTTTTCCAGACGTATACCCTCACTGATCTGCACATTATACCTTCCTATCCCTCCTCTCCTCTGTACCCACACTCCCCCTTGACACCTCACCCGAGTCACCATGCAGCTACACACACTTTTGCTCACACACATCAAAATGGTCCCCTTGCCGCAGTCTCAGCCCCTGCTCTCCCCCTGACAAACAGAGCTTGGCGCTGTTTCCTTTTTCCTGCCCTACATCCGAAGTGCAAGGAGCGGGAGGAGAGGGGCGCTGAATTAAGAGAGCGGAGGGAGAAAGAGAGGATGGAGCATGGTGGAGGGGGGTTGACATGGAGACGGAGAAGAGAGGCGAGAGAGGGATATAGGAGGGAGAAGGCATGAAATGTGTGGGAGGAGGAGGAGGGGGAAGGCGTCTGTGGTGGGGGGGGCACAAAATGAGGAACAGAGGCTGCTTTGTCGTTAGCAACAGCAAACTTTACGGCGATCATTTGCTGCTTTCGCTCTGCGGCCTCAAAGAGCAGCAGTCTGTTTGTGCTGGGAGTGTGTGTGTCTGTGTGTATGTGTGTGTGTGTGTGTGTGTGTGTGTGTGTGTGTGTGTGTGTGTGTGGGTGTGGGTGCACGGTTGTGTGGCGGAGTGTGTCTACGGCGGCATGTGTGTCTGTTTGAGGCTAAACATGAAGGAGCTGTAGTCCGCCTCATGGAAAACACACACACACACACACACACACACACACACACACACACACACACACACACACACACACACACACACACACACACACACACACACACACACACACACACACACACACACACACACACACACACACACACACACACACTCAGGATATTGGGTTGGTTAAAGAGGCAGTAACATGAAGCTTAGCTTGGCACAGGTAGACTAGATCCTTGATAAGTAACTTCCTCTTTTGCTCAGAGGGGATTATGCGGAGGCCTACGGAAATAAGATCATGGTCATAATTTCTCTGGCAATAAAGAATAGCCTATGAAATTGTTCTTTGGCTGAAGGCCATTATACACATTATATTTTAGAATTGAAATAAGATCATGCCAACATGCTGGTTGTAGTTTTCCAAAAAGCCTGTTATGCATATGTTCATCTTGATATGCAAAGTGAACATGTTCTTGCCAGAAAGGACAAAAAAGGACTGATACCCACTATCTTATTGAGAAACTGTTCTTGAAGAGGTTGGGGGACTGTACCAACTAACAGTTAAAGGTGGGGTAGGTCATTCTCTTCAGAAACACTTTTTGTTATATTCCACTCTTAACATCCCGATAGCAATGAATACATTAAATGCTTTGACAAAAATACATAAACAAATGTCATCTGTGGAAGCCGTGGCGCTGTAAAAAGCACGACCAATCATCTGAGCCGGCCCGGCTAAAATACTGCATATAGTTCAGTGACACATACATATAAGCTAGTGCTCAGGCTTGATCCAATCTTGATAGTATAACTCTTGGTTTCCCACTCTTTTTACTAACCTGTGATCAGTCTCTCTTTGCATCATAAGCGAATCCTGACTCTTTTGAAGCCTTTTGGCAACTTATCCTGTAAAAGACAAAAAAACACGGTGAAATTAATGACTATGCCGATTCCAAGTGCAGGCAATTTATTCTTACCTCAACTACATTTAGAACGAATTAAAGCGAACTAAATATCTAAGCTTACAAGGGCGTATTATTTTCTATAGGAATGTGAAAATGCCCTGACTCCTGCTCTTATAAAATACAGAATTCATCACACAACTGCTCCGGTTTCTGTGTTGAATGCAGCCACTGAACCTGCCCACAGGCGTGGACACCTAATAGTCCACCCAACAGCGTTAAATAAGCAAAACTCAAGTAGGCATGATGATTTCATTGGCTGTGGTCTGTGCCAAAAAGAGGGAATCTGACTCGGCTGTGTGTAGTAATTTCACGCAGATTTCAGTCGAAGGAACGCAGTTACTGTAATGTTTCACGAATCACATCCATAGGGAATAACTCAACTCAGTTTGGCCGTTTCAGGAAGAAGAAAGGTGAAAACTAAATGCTTATTTGAAGATGTCAACAAGATTTAATTAAAGGATTGCTAGGTTGAATCAATTTGCAGCCTCCCTCTCTTGCCCGTCACAGTGAAGGTTTCTCTGAAGGCCCATTCATCCTCCTTCCCCTGTGTGTCACAGCCAAGGCCTGGGCAGCACAGTGTGTGTGCGAGGGCGAGGGAGACAGTGAGTTTTGGTCTGTAAGGGTCTCTTTCTTCAGGGTCATTGAGCGCAGGTGACCACAGGAAGTTGTTTTCCAGAGCTTTTCCAGTGGTGTGTGCATGTGTGTGTGTTCAGCTTAGGGCCGTCTCACCACAG
Source organism: Trematomus bernacchii (assembly GCF_902827165.1). Taxonomy (NCBI): domain Eukaryota; kingdom Metazoa; phylum Chordata; class Actinopteri; order Perciformes; family Nototheniidae; genus Trematomus; species Trematomus bernacchii. The sequence goes on along the minus strand of NW_022987821.1, from coordinate 5,453,900 downwards.
GAACTTCCTCTTTGGGCAAACACACATACATGCACACACACTCACCTGCACACTCAAAATTCCTACAGGACAAGCACTCCCATGTGTTTTTCATCTGGCGGTGGTGTCGGCGCGTGCAGGGGAAAATCAATGTTAACGGCGGTGTGTTCATGAGACCTTGGAGACTTCAGCATTGATTTTGACTTCGGCTTTGATAGTGTATGACACAATGTCGATTTAAAGTGAGTGGTTGAGCCATCACAGGAAGAGGATTCCTGTTTTTCAGTGCAAAAGAATTACGCCACCTTCTTTGAAAGCTCCTGAAACAATCCAATATTTAACATTTGAGCTAAAAGCTGATTATAGTAAGTAGGTATAAGAGTGCTCTGTGCCCCGTCACGGCAGACATGCATAGTTATTTTGATAGGCAACTTAACTAGCAGGAAAGTGCCACACTCTACACCAAATGAGCTCAAGTAAGACTCTGTTTTCTATATTAATCAAGCAGGCATTCCAGGCTGAAGGAATTCTGTTGTTTTTGGCTCTGGGCCAGCTGCAGCGCTACTTCATAAGACGCCTCGCAGTGAGATGACATGTTAAGTGTGCGGCATGTTTTCTCTAACTTTGGGGTCCCTGCAATGAGGCAATCTCTGTCTAGTGGCCTACAGCGAATCAGAGATGGAACGTACGGTGAGTTCTGTAAACACACACTTTATCAGAACAAAATGCACTTGAGCTTCATTATGAGACATTTTGTTCACTTTTTGAAGTGGCTTGAAGGCAAACTGAACTTTGAATTCTCACTTTCGCTAGGAAATATCAACTATAATGATAGTGCAGATCCTTCTTTCAGATGGATAAATGAACTCAATCTTTTGAGAAACATACAGATTCTGAGTTTATCGTACATGAAGTAACGCAAAATAATTACTTGGAGAATTTCTTTTGGAGAAATGGGGTCACTGAGTAAGGTAAAAAGTGTAATTTATAAAGTCAGTGTAATGTACAGATTCACAAATTATTGGATGGGGTATTAAACAATTTCACATGTCCATTCTCCACATTTCTTTAGATACTAAATCCGCATAAATTACCCTTTACCAAAGGAATTTCTTTAAATCTTGACATTATTTAAGGCAATGTGACCAGATTTCATCAAAAACGTAATAGCTTTGCATCCCATTTTATGTTTAGGCACCCCACCGTCTCCATTGATGTAAAGCAGCGTGTTTTCCAAACAGAGGAGCCTTTATCTTGTGGAATATTGCACCTGTGCCGTTACAGAGTGGATAGCCCTGGCAGAAAGCCTCTCTGTCTTGTCCCTGGTGGTTTGAAACGTAGAGGAATCTGAGGCATGCTGACAATCTCTGCAGCCATTGACACATTTCTGTCTTCAGGCCGGGGAAACACACACATACGCGCTCTCATGTGCACATTTTGGACGCACAGACATATACACACACCTCGGCTCGGCTGTCATCGTGGGCTTGTCAGCGTGTCGCACCTGTGAATGGTAACCAGAGCCTCTCATAGCTGCCTGACAGACTCAAGAGATCAATTTCCTCCAACAGAGAGAGAGAGAGAGAGCATCGGGAGTGTTCACCTCTCAAACTATAACATACTAAATAAATACATAATTGCTTTGATATCATTGTCCAACAGTGCAAAAATGATCATACAACAACAACCTCTCAGATAGGACAGAGGTGGTTGAGTTCTTTCTCGACATTTGCCCATTTCCTGTGCAACATGTACATGCACGCAGTTTGTGGTCAACACTTCTAAATAACGAGTCATTCAGGGTCGTCAGAAGCAACAGTGTAAAGCCACAGATCACACACTCTTTTCGTCACACTGATCTAACACTATATAAGCTTAGATTTAACCAGAAGGCTGACGTGATGAAAAAAGTGTTATCCACCAATTTCTTATTTACCTTAGCAGCATAAATTAAACAAATGCAAAGCACGTGCCTGTGAGTCTCAGGTGTATATGAATATTTCACACTGAATCGCACTTTGCAGTTCAGTGCAACACGTCTTAGTTACAGTCCTTTAACCTCCAAGACATACCCAACGCATCATTAAGTTTGAGTCATTGAAAAAAAGAGGGAATCTGTTTTAAATGGAGCTGAATGGCACACAGGTTGATCATATCGGTGTCTTCCACAGCTTTGTTCCACATGATTTCACCCTCTCCTCTCACACTATCTCCAGCCCTCTACAGAAGGATGACAATGGAGACATATATAGTAATATCACTGGTCCAGTTCAAACTCTTTGCATCTTCTTTTTCTCCACAGCTGAATGGATTTAAGAGTGTGTGTCGTCTGCTATATCACTTTTCTCTACCACAGCATCAGTTATGCGAGTGTGGATTTGACTTTCAAATGCCCTCACCCTCTTTCCTTGTGCCTTGATTTGAATAATGTCATGTCGGTCTCAATGACACTATTCAGGTAGAGGGTTACACGATGCCACTGAGGTGAATGGGGCACCTGGAAAAGGAGAAGTTGGCTTGCAAATGTGGCTAGAATAAGAATAGAAATTCTTAAATATGGAAATGTATTTTCCTATTGCATGTTAGAGTCCCATTCGTGTGTGGAAAATGACTTTTCATTTCCCACATTGTATATCAAAAGGACACTGTAGCATTCGTGAAACAAGCCAATTAATATACGCTTCATAACTAACTATCAAACTTTAAAAAGGCAATTGATTAGATTGGATTCAATGTCATCAGTCTCCTGGAACTATGCTAATGCTACTGAGTGCTAATGTTGCACCAATCTATGTAAAAATACATTGTTTGCTTTTGTCATATAAACTAAAAGATATCTGTGCGATGAATGACTGCTTTTCTCTTCATAGAGAGTAAACTCTTCTTATATCATTTCTAGTCTGTTAATGATTGCACACATGCATCCACATGTGCATGCACGCCCCCAAAACACACACACACATAATTGCCACCATCACACTAGTACACACACTAAATGCGATGAGGTATAGTGAGCTGTCAGACCGCACTAATTCCTCTTTTTATGTGTGTCTGTCCTACTGTGTAGCAGAGGGATCAGGATTGCCTTTCAGGATAACAACTGAAGCTCTAAGCTCTTAGTGTGTGTGTGCGTGTGCGTGTGTGTATCTGGGGGAACAACAATTGGCCGCTAAGCTGTAAAGAGCCTTGCAGCCACGGTGTCGCCAACAAATATCCACTGGCTGTCAGCAACGGACCGACTCCGTTGGTGCTGGTGGGTGTGTGCGTGTGTGTGTGTGTGTGTGGGTGTCTGTGTGTCTGTGTGTGTGTGTGTGTACACGTGCAGATGAGCCAACTTCCTGTGGTGGATTGAAGTTAAGTGCTGCTATTAGACTTAGGCCTCCAGTCGGGCTTCATTGTCTGGGCAACATACTTGATTATGCTGACAGAAACACACACGTGTGCAAGAACACACATGCATACATGACCATGAGCACACATGCACGCCTACAGGTCCATTTCTTAAAGTTTTCAACATGTGCAAAGACTTATCTGCAGGCTTTTATGCTGCACACACACCCTCCGTCTCTTCACACTCACTAAACTTTTATGACAGATACACTCTCTTCCCTCTTGCTCCGTCTATTTGCTCTCTTTGCCTTCCTGGCTGCTGTAATCTTCCTCCTCAAGGCATAACAGTAGTTCAGCTGCCACTGAGTTGGGTGTTGCATACGATTTTTAACTGCAGGCGTGCCCCGTAATTCACCTGGCAAAGCAGCACACCTTCAAAAAACTGCAGGGGTGAACATGTGTCCTCTCTGCTTTATAAAAATTCAACAAAAAGGGAAAAGGTTGCTGTTTAGGACCTGGGATTTGTCACTAACATTCTGTGTCAGGTGTCACTTATTCTCGAATTAAACTTGTCTTTCTGTAATTGGACTGAATACATAGTGAGAGTAGCAGAGGACAAGCTCAATGGAAAGTTAAACCACAGTCAGGTGGATGCGCTTAAGCTTCGAGCTCTAGATGTGAGCTTCCTCGCCGCCCACGTCGGAAAATCAGAAAGAAAAGTTCAGCTTCTGAGAAACTGCTTTTCACCGGTAGAGAAGAGATCAGTGTTTTTTTTTTATTCAACACCTACGTTCTGTATCAATTTTTTACGTCTTTGTAAAAAAGTGTTAAATTCACTTTTCTGTGACCGACTGGAAGAACGTACATTTATTTTTGGCTGTTTTAGTCATATATATGTCTGAAAACACTTCAGTGACACAGTGTGTGTCTTCTCAGTGTAGTTACAGAGGTTATGTAACTCAAAGAAAGTGTTGTGAATGTTGAACATGATAAACCACAGTGGCAAAGTCCAGACACTTTCAGGAAGATGATTTACTACCAAAGAAAAAAGGAAACTTCACTTTTGATGATTGTTCTAATGAAAAGGAAGTGTAAAAGTAAATCTGTCGAGTATGGTGATTCCTCTCAGTTGATTTTCCATCCCTGCCTTTGACATGACAAAAAAAGTGTGTAATCTTTACCAACAGTAACTAATTTAAATGACACTTTAAAGCAGTACTAGTTCATTTACTGTAGTTCAAATTCAAAGTCACTAGCTTATATGTAGGCCTGACTTATATTGTGCAAAGAAAGAAGTTGAACTTTCTCCACTTTAATATAAACTATGATGTAGGTTTTGTGCACATTTTGCATTTTTTTAAAAAGTACTCAGTACCAAAAGTTCATGTTTAATGAATTTACCAGATTTGTGTGTCTTAAAGCTACAAACAAGCTGCTGACTTCTTTTGGTCAACAGTTCCATATATTCTTCTTAAAATAGGTAAGGAGCAACATCATGTACCCGGTACTATGGAACAATACTGTGAGTATTTCTACTCGCGTTCTACATATTATTCCTCCCTAATCTTTATATTTCTAACAGTTGTAATGCTTTCACATGGCGGCTCACATCTCCTGAGCCCCCTGCATGTCCCCTCTCTCTCACAGGGCTGTTTGATTGCTTAAGCCTGGCCGTCAGACACGCAGACAATGCGTCCATGAAGAATAGCCCCGCTTCCTTCCTGTCTTCCTGTGCTGCGTTCTGCCTTGGTGAGCAGGGTGAATAGGCCGCTCTGCCCCACAGCCGCCATGAGCCGCAGGGGCCACGGCAGCTAAAACCAACAAAGAGAGCCGTTCTGGGGCTTTTTTTTTTCAATTCACATCCCCTCCTCCTCCTGCCTCTCTGCTGCCAAATCACTGGGACTGTCGGTGGATAAACCATCTCTCTCCGTGCATCTTGTTTTTATGCTTTCATGCACCAACTCTCACTTTTAAGTCAGGATTTCTTCCTTTCTGCTCTGATCTCGTTACTCGTTTGTCAGTTTATTGGTTAAATAAGTCTGTGAATGCATCGTATGTCGATTATTAAAGTTGTATTATGCAACAAATGAACTTTAAACATAATACCACTCAGAAAAAAAGTTGTTTTAACATACCACTAAGTCCGAGAAGCCTTGTGCCCGGTGAACATCAGGTGACACATCCCTAAATGAGGTGTACAGCATTTTGACGAAATAAGGTACCCTCCCTGATCCAAAAACAGCACAGAGGAACTGAAATGACCCAAGAAACCCCAAGGGGGGCCCTTATGCTTTATGACTTCCAGACACTTATTGATCTAAGTGTGCCACTGAGCATTTCGCTCACAGCTGAGATGCAGACTTCCAAACATCTTGCCGCACAAAAGGGGAATTATATCAACGTGTGGAGACAGTCTTAAGCAAAGAAAATGATAACTTTATAATGTGCACAAGAGAGAAAAATAAGTACTTTTGCTTTATAACGGCACAGCACAACAAATCAGCCCTCCCCTACGCCCTCCAATAAGACACCCACCTCCCTATGGGAATACCAAGTAGGAGCAGGTAGCAGAGAGGAGCGTTGGGGAGCCAAAATGACCCCCCGACTATTGAAAACAGGATGAATGCATGCCGGGCTGAATACGGGGGTAAACTGTTAGGTCTTTGTCATTCAAAGTGATGCTTTTAACCCTTTGCGGTCCCTCTTCCTAACAACCCACCCCCTACACAGCCACCCCTTCCCTCTTCATTCACAGCTGAGACAATGGAGGCAGAGAGGAGGCCTGCGACTGGAGAGATAAAGACTAAACGTAAGATCAACTCTCCCTTTTCTGTCTCTAATGGGATTCTGCCCGTTGTTTCCATCCCTCCCTCCCTCCACCAGCAGCACTGTAAAATAGGTGAAAGTTGATAATTATGTAAAGCAAACCCCCAGTCAGTCAAAGGCTGGGGATGAATAACAAACAAGTGAGTGCAGGTTGGGCCTCGGCGTGTCAATCACAGCTCTGAATGCATACCGCGCCGCAAACACGTCCGTATGCTGTCAACAAGTGTCAGAGGCTTATGTTTCAGGCTTATGTTTCGCCTGCAGGGACATTCAAGACCAAGGAATTCCTGAACAAACCTTTGATAAAAAGAAAGGGAGGAAAAAAAAAAAGTATCTGTAGGAAACAGAGGTGTATGAAATGAACTTGAAGTCAGGAGTGTAAAAGTAAGCTAACATGCATATTTGCAAAAAAACAGGTGGGGTGTTTGATTTATTAGATAAAAAACAAGTGATTGCCTTTACATCTGGAGTGCATGCAAACAGAAGTGCACATTCCTATGAACATGGCTTTACCAGAGCCAGATGTTTTTTTCTCAAGAGGTGAACATTAATGCGTCCTTGTTTGATCTCTGTAAACATTGTGGGGCGTTTGTGTGGCAGAGCCAGGCTGATGATAGCTCTCCATGGAGGTGTTCGTGCAGAGGTTCAATTAAAAATGTGAAAACTGTGCTTAAGTCTGGTTCAAACCATCCGGAAAGGCCCCAACGCAAAATTGCCTCTCCACAAAATCGGATAGAAATACTTTTTTTTTTTCTCCATCATGTTTTTGGAGAGTACACAAGACAATGCAGAAATAAAAACAGGAAAAATACAGTCAGACTTCAAGGTTGTTTAATTTCAAACGTTAATATATTTGTCTTCTAATTCATAGTGAACTATTCATCCAGCTTTGACACTCCTACAGGTCACCTCACAATCTGCAGCAACGACAGTAAGAGGTGACACATTAACAATGCTTTCTCAAAATAAATATTTTTCATTATAAAATAATAAACCTTCAAATAAATATATATATTTTTTAACTTTACACTAAGCAATGTTGGAATTAGAAAATAAATTTCTCATATAAGGTCACTGTACAATTTACAAGTAGAAGGGATAAGATTTTTCTTTTGTAAATTACATAAAATGATTGATATACATTCCAGTGAATGTACAAACATCGTGTGAATGAAGTTACTGATTCATATCAAGGTGCCTCTGGTGTGGCAGAAATCTTTTCACAGTTGAAGTATTATTATATGTACAAAAATAAAACATCTGTCAAACTCATTTTCTAATGTACATACCCTTTGCATTTACTACTTTACATACAGTTAGTAATAGGAGTCTGTTCTTAGCATATAAGTTGTATTAAATGTTAAAAAAAAGGATATCCATTTGGACTCTCATAGCAACAACACCATATCTGGGCACTTGAGTGAAGAATTTCTTTTCAGGACAAAACAGTAGTTGGATATGTCTTTTATCATATGGAGCGCTTATTTTGGTTTACCTTTCAAGTGATACTCATAACGCCAGGGTGAGTGAATGCTCCTCCAGTGCCTTTTGTAGTAACATTTTTGTCAACCAGCATTAAAAGTTGACAACTGAAGGCAAAACTGACTCTGCCCAGATGTGGTAGACATGAAGATCTTGATGGGAAACACAAAAACTCAAGCACTAATATCAAACCGTTCAACTACAGAACTACAGGGCTGTCTACAGTCAGTCAACATGGTCCATCTTTCTGCAACATACACCACCGTCTTGTCTACGTTGGCTTGCCAAAATCCTCACAGTGGATAAGGTTTGTGTTCTTGCACCGACAGCCGGGTCGCGTGCTCCGGTCATAGCAGCTCTGGCATGCGCCGACACATCCTTTAGCGGGGAGGTAGCACAGGAGGCAGGGGAAGAGCAGGGAGAAGAGCGACACGGTGGTCCAGCGGACGCAGCAGTGCGACTGTGAGCATGAGAAGGGCTTGTCAGCACACGTGTCCTCGTCGTCGCTGGAGCAGTGGTAGAACAGCCCCTTGACGCAGCACACGCACGTGCCGTACTCTACGGCACTCTGCAAGGAGCACACGCAGCGGCGGCTACACATCCAGCAGGAAGGAAGCACCCGCGGGCGTCTGCACTCTGGGCAGCAGCACCGACCACAGTCCTCACACTTGGTGGTGTGTATGCTTTTATTTTTATTGCTTCCACTGCCTGGCACAGCCAACAGAGCCCTGGGCTCATCGTTCAGGGGTTTCAGCTCCTCTGAGTTGAGCTCTGCACGTTTGGGCTGGGTTCTGATTATCTGGTTGCTGCCTGCCGGGCTGCTCATGAGCCTCTGGCCTGAAGAAGAGCTCCCCACGCTGGTCCTGATGCTATTCTGGGAGTCCTCCACACTGGAGGACATGGAAGCATTTGTGTTTCCATGCCGAGTCAATGAATGCAGGTTACGGAGATTATTAGGCAGCTCTTCCCGGGTCTCATGCTGCCCACTTGTCCTTGATCCTGGTGACGTAATCAAGTCACTCTTCTGTTGCCTCTGCAGAGAGGCCGGAGATCTTTGGGCGACTGTGGGCCCTTCTGTGTACTCATTACTACTCCCAGATATCCGGATCTGATCCAGAGATAGCACTGCTGGAGTTTGGAGCAGCCTGCTGGTCAACCCAGGGTCTGGCGGACCATCACGGGTTTGCGGAGGCCGAGGTTGCGTTCTCCCTTCGTCATGCGGAGTGCCCGGCGATGGCGATGACCGCCCTTGGCGTCCTCCTCCCCCATCGCTGTCGTTCTGACTTGTAGAATCCATCTCGGGACTGAAGGGGCACTCTGGCTGGCATGGGACACATCTGAAGTCCTGTAACAGAAAAACACAGTTTATATCCGGCTGTGACAAGCCATGCAAATAACGTCATGCAAATCATAACCGATATCTGTACAAGCACCACTATGGAAATAAGGTCTGACACACAAATGAGGAAGCGAGATGGACGTTACTGATTACATAGATGATGTAATGTTTGGAGCCAGAAGTAAGAGTTGTTTGGGCATTTAGGATCCGCTTTTGGCTTTAACCCAAGAGTGTGTCTATGGAACAGCTATGGCTACTATACAAACTAAATAATGTAGATGATACAAGTTCCATTTCCAGGTATCATGTTTATGAACTGAAATGATTGAGTGAGAAACTTTTTTTGCGGGGCATTCCGGTAGCTTAAAGACATTAAACATGAACACGCCAGCTTAAGTCCGGCCAGGACCTTGTTGCATCTCACAGCCCCATTTCCTGTCGTCGCTATACTGTGAGCAAAAAAAAGGCTTTAAAATGCACAAAAATACTTCTAAAACAAGTCAATTAATTGGCAACTATGTTGGATATCAATTAACTGCCATATGCTGGTTTAAAATGAAAACATACTGGTTCTTTTTATTTTTGTAAAATAGCCTTAAACTTGACCAGCTGGATGATTAAGAAAATTATCCGATTTAAGCTGCAAAAATGTGTTGATTCATGAATCAATCGTTTAACAGAGGGAAGTAGAGCACTTTACTGAAGACTGATATGGGCCAAACAGATGACACAGGAATGGAAATGTTAGGCTACGTGTTAGAGTCAGTGTAAACGGCAGATCAAGGCCTCTGCTCTTTTAAGTTTCTAACATTGACCCCAACCTCTAGTCTATAGGCACTCAATCACTCATTATCTCCCCGATTTATAATAAGAAGAAAAAAAGTATTAAATAAATGCAGGGCAATATGCTAAAATATTCAAATGCAGAGGCCTTGTTTTCACCGACATATCACACCAAAGCATAGAAACTGACAGTGTTGGCCTTAATTCTCCTTCCTTGTGGTAATTAGCTTTCAAATGGAATCTTAGGGGTTGCGAGGTACCCCCCTTTTCAATGACAATACAGGAAGGGCTTTTGTTTGTTGCATGACAAATGGCCTGCAGCAACCTTGCCCATTCTAACGCATTTTGCATTGTGACACTCTTGAAAAAAGGAAGATGAGTGACAAGATAAAAAAAGTTAGGAGCATGAAAGAGACCATGTACAGTTTGAGTGATGCGTTCAAAGGGGCGGTGGGCGGTGGGGGGTGGGAGGCAGTGAAGGACTGCTCTCTGTGAGCATGCATGGGGGTTCTTTAGGATTTATGAGCCTTTTTGCTCCAAATGAAGGGCTTCCAGGCACACTCAAATGTTAGCCTGTTAAGGGGGGGGGGGGGACGTGCAGCCACTCGCCCCCTCACAGGGCCCTGTGTGCAGGCCATGTTGGCCACAGTGGGAGGGTGAAGTGGGGGGACTAGAGGAAGTAAACTGGGGCAAACTGATGGCATCAGTTCTTAAAATGACAGGCTAGGGATATGAAAAGAAAACTGACAATGTGTGTAGAGGTAAATATATAAATCCAATAAGTCATATTGTTTCTGATGCATATCTGACAAGGCAGTGATTTCTGCTGTGTTAAGCAGATTGATATTAACATTATGAGTGCAGGAGATTAATAGTATCTTGTGCAGAGAGAGAGAGTGAACTTTATGAGCAAACACATGTGCCAACTCGGACACGACTATTTCCTAATAAAGCTGACACCAGCAATGAGATGAACAATTACATTAGACATTAGACTCAGTCCAGGCGAGCTAATTTTAGATGCAGGAAAACCACACCTTTTATCAAAAATAGATACGGATCAGAAACTCAAAATCTGTCAAAAGTAAGACAGCCCCTCCTGGTAAAACCATAACATTATATGTTTGGGAAAAAAATTATACGATAAATATTTTAAACAAGTTTATGACACAGCCAGGCAACATGTTTTGTTTAACAAAAGGCTTCACTTACCGTGCTTTCGACACTTTAGCCCCCGTTTAGGTGAAATAAATCCAATTTGAGAGGGAGTTTATTCCGTGCATCAACAACTCAGTCTGGAAAGTCGTCAGTAAAATCCATTGAGAAAGTTTCCAACCGAGGCGCATTTTCATGAGAGGCAACGCTAAAACGTAAATCCCATGTTTTGCGCAAGAGCACGAGGTATTAAAACGGGAGAAATGTTCAATCAATCAGCGTCGGAGTGCAAACTTAGCGGCACTACACTTTTCTTGCAGAAGAAGTAGAAGAAACTCCAGCTCAGAAGTTGTTAAAACTCGGTGTGTTTTATCCGCAGGGCTCTGGGAGTTTGCGAGTACTTTTTCTCGTGTATTTTTTTTTTGCTCTTTCCGGAGAGGAGGTCGGGATTTGGGCTGTAAATGGCGTCAAGCTGAAGGGGGAACAGAGCGCTTGTTGTTGCAGCGGATATCTCGCATCCGGTGCTCAGCCATTGGCTGTGAGAGAGCAGCCATTCACACCCAGTCTTATCAATTATACTGCAGGGCCAAACACTGCTGGTCCGGCTGGAAATATGAAGGCTGCGCTCCTAAAGTCCTGCACCTCTTATCGTTGGTGATCCATTTCTAGGCAGCACTTTACATATCTCTTCCCTGATGAAGAGAAGGTGTTACAGTAGTGCATGCTGCTGGGGTAGTAATGGGATAGTTTGAGTTCTTCTACATAGGCTGCAAATAAAGATATTATGATCATTAATAAGTGTGCTTTTTATTTATAACACTGTAAATACCAAGTCAAAGGATATCATTTGACTTTTGCAATGCAATTTGTATGGAGTGCAAACGTTTTCATAACATAATAAGTTATTTAGAGACATTTTCATTTTGTAAGTCAGAAATATCTGTGGTTGCATCTACATACAGGTAAAAGAGAGTACAAAGTACAACGTTGAGGTAGCCTACTTGCACATTACTTTTTGTAGTGTACTTTTCACTCCAAAACATTTATTTATTCAAGTATATCAACTTGTGAAATATGTTGCATCTGTATCGATGCATGGCATCATTTGGCAAAATGTCCCAAAATATAGTCGAGTAGAAGTACAAAGTTACATAAAGCTGAAATACTTGTACTTATAAAGAAAAAGTAGACTACTTTGTTGCTTCACATCACTTTAACCATATATACTTTAGTTTAAATAATTAAATACGTTTTTTCTCTCAGATGACAGAAGAAATTTACTTCAAAAAGTATTTGACAAGTTACTTTAAGAGACATCTTCTGGCCTTGAGATATTGACTTGCCTCCGACTAACTGGGCACCCCTGGAGACTTTGATCACGTTTAACCATTTAAAAAAACATTTGCCAGAATGCTATAGATCTAAGGTTAAATTAAATCCATGGTACAATTCACTTTCAGTAATCTGTTGTGAAAAATAATGGAACAGCTCTACCTTGTGGATATTCTTTGGTACTGCATACTGCAATGAGTAGAGGCTGTATGTGACAGTTCAAAAATAACCATTTAAATCTGTTTAAATATCCATTAAATACATCTGGAAAGTTTTTATAATGTATAATCTGTAATTAAAAGTTTATATATTGTTAAAAAGGAGACAAGTAAATGTGTGCATTAAAAAATACAGGAAATGTAGAACCATGAAAAAATGTGAATCGGTAAGTTTGATTTAAGGAAGACAAACAAACAAATTAAGTGCCAGGCTGTAGTCAGAGTGTTACCAATGAAACTGAGACCTTTCCTGAAGAAGTAATACAAGGACCAATTAAGCCTGTGTTCATAAAAACAATGAGAGTCTAGACATCTCTCTTCGCTCTCTTCTCTGTTTAAGTAATACAGTGTCAAATCATTTCCAGCCGGTGTAATGATGAAGTTGTGACCACACCACTGGGAGAAGTCGCTTTAATTAACTCAGAGTACGACTTGGCAAATTAACTTGGATCCAGGTCAGGAAGCTTTCAAGACTCTCTCTTTCTTTCTTCAAACAATTTATCTTCCTTTGTTTCCCCTGCCTCACCGGCTGCTGTTCATTTACTTTGAAGCCTTTATTCATTGTGTTACAATAAGAATGGAAATGTTACATGGTTGTGTAGCTTGAACAGGCAGCAGAAAAATCACTAACATGATAAATCAATATTTCATTTAGCGGATCAGCCTAATAAAAACATTGAAAGGCAACAACAGTAAATGCAGCTTTTAAGCTATTGAACAGTTTTAGTCACAGATCAAGGTTCATTTCTCTTAGCTCACTGAGAACTTTTATATAACAAAAACAAGCTCACAGACAACAATTACAAAGAGAGAAGCTTGAACTTGTGAACTCTTTTACAATGAATAAAGAATAAAGTAGTATTATCTGCACACGATGCACATTCAAACCCATCGACCCCGAACCTTGTGAATTTCGATGTCAACAACAGCTAGCATTCACTCAGTTTCCACATCTGACGTGCTCTGAATGGACTGCAACAGATTGGGAAAGGATACGCAATTTTTCTGATGAGGTATGCAGCCACGCATAAGCATGAGTGAGGGGTAAAGATTGAGGCTGATGACCAATTTTCTTCCTGTTACACACTAAAACCTTGCTGATTATGTAAGGAGGTTGTTTTCCTCTGTGCATTTGACACTCAAGTGGTCATACACTTGTCATTTCCCATTGTTATTCAGAACTAGGTTTCCTTAAAGGTGCAATCAAGAGCTAACACGTACTCTTTATTTCCTATACTGCAACCAAAGCTACAACACCTCATCACCATCAAATTGAGACACTGTAAGAATTTGTGTTCACTGCATAAATGCTGAAAAATGTGTTTACTGTACACTAAGATCCATGTATTTGTAGCACCATTTTAATTATATCTCAGTGACAGACGATAACAATATTTCACCTATCCTGTCCCCGGAAGATTTGTCGATCCACCTTGACAATAAAAGGTCACTTAATTGAATTTAGCTTGCATTCTAGCGTCCATCAGTCATGTACTCTCGCCCAGCCATGTCCCTGGCTGCTGAATCAACCATGATAAATGTCCGTTTACTGTGGAGCCAGCAAGGGCAGAAAATGGAGTATTTAATGATGGCTGACTTACAGCAATTTCAAAAGTTTTTGTCCTGCACCGCAAGCAATGCCCTTTCTTTTGTTATCCCAGAATACCTGCACAGTGAATCTAACTCCCGCGGAGCTTGGCAGAATGAAAAAAAAAAAAAAGAGAAAATTGAAATGAAACCTAAAAACCCCCGCTGCTGCAGGAGATGAACTGTGTCTGGATTGTCAAGCAGACCCTGCAGACTGTTTGAAAAGGTTTTGTAAAAAAGAAGAAGGACACAGTCTCAAAGTCCATCACCTCTTCCCCCTCGCTGTGACGGAGCTCACGCTGCAGCATTGCTGTGATATGATCCTGTAGCATGATGAGTGGGCCATTACAGCTGCCAGGTGGAGCAATGTGCTACATCTACCCACAAATGTGTTCACCAAAGAGCCGTGCATTTCTGTGCCATGTACTTCTTTATGGATCAATAAATCTAACCAGGTTTCACATTTTATGTTTTTTCGCTCCGTGACTCGGTTTGGATATGCTGTTCTGGCTGACTTTTTCATTATTTCCAATTGACTTGTTTTAAAACTTGGAAAAGGGGATTTAAATATGCATATAATGGAAACATGCATGCCATTATAATGAAAGGCCAACATGTCCCAGGTTAAAGTCGACATCAAATCATCAGAGAAACTAACATAAAGTGATTTGTACTGCAGTGCAGACCTACATAGTCTTATTATTACAAATGCAGTAATGAAAAGACCATTCTTTTGTATCCACATAACCCTGAGAGCCAAAGAAGATTCCAAGGAAAGCAGAAAAATACATTTCTGTAGAAAAGTGATTGTATTTCTCTTTTAAAAGAAGAAAGTATAAAGTGTACTTTGGATATAGAAAGACTATAAAATAAAAAAGGTCTGGCTCAAGAGGGTGTTATATTGTGGCTGACTTCGGGGCAGTGACCTAAATAACAAATAAATGGATTTTTGGGCTGTCAGAACAAAAATCTGCAGAATTGTCACATCTGCTTTTTAATTCATCAAACAAACACCTCCTTTGAGCACATATTCAATAAACTGACTTACTACACATAGACGCACATCGCTCTTTTTTAACTTTTGTATCTTCTATTCTGTACCGGTGTGCTTCTATCAATAGCATGACCCTCTGGAGTTCACAGCTTTGAATACTAACTCTGTTCCAACTCTTGCTGACTTCTCTGCTGCCTCCCCTTTTCATTACAATACAGAGAATACATGCAGTACACAAAGGCTGTGCTGAAGAGTCTCAGAGGAGGCTGATAGCACGCCTGGTCGGGGCAGAATTGGAGAGGAGAAAAGGGAATCGCAGAATAGTTGCTGTTGGTGCTACGAGTCGTGATATGGGTACTGAGTGAGGCTCGGGGAGCCATTATTTTTGTGTGGGTGGCTGCGAACCACCCTATTAACTCGACTGAACACCACACAAACGTCCATCCTGACAAGTCATTTCATATAGTGCATTTCATAGTTATATTAAATGGTCTTCCAGTATGTAAAAAAGGACTTAATTTGGCTGTAGAATCTTTTTATATTGTCTAAAGAAACAACACAATTCAAGACTATTAACTGTATTCAATTATATTTGATTGTTTTTTGGAGAGCAGTCCGTGCCACAAATACACAATAATATTAATCACTCTGGTGAAGTACAAATTGATCAGGGTCAAAAGGGGCTGGACCTTTAATTGTATGAAAAAGTAAGACTGTCTCCAACATTGTTTATCTTGTAGTATTTTTGGTTCCTGTGAGCTCTTCTATGCACACCTGAGTTGATACAGTACATCTACTGAACTTCATTATTGGAAAATGTACAAAAAAACCTCCCTTACTTTCTGCAAATAGAAAAACTGTCTCCTAAAACTTTTCCTTTCTGTTTGGAGAGTATTCTCTCAGAGCGATTGTCCTGTCACTGATCTCTGCACTGCTCAACACTCAGTTTTTTCTCTTGACACTCATGTGGATTCATCTCAAAACTCGTCTTAGCTGCTGTGGACGAGAGGTTATCTAAAGTTCTTTCACTGACCCACTCGTAAAAAAAGAAATTTCTAATAATTATGTGGTTTCTAACAATATCACCCGTTTGAGAAAGCCTATAAGAAATTGAAAAGAGGCTTCCATGCTCTAAGAAATGTCACAGATTAGCAGAGAGGGTGTGGAAACCTCCAGGGTGTTTGACTGACGCAGCCGCATTTATTCTGTTTTTGGTTTCTGCGAGTACAGAGATGTTTATTTTCTGCTTGCACACGATTTTATGAAATATGAATATTGATGCTCAACTGTCAGGGATTCACGTTGGCAGGAGCTTTTTGTTCAACAGCACGAAGAAGAAGCTTAAATCTTTGTTAAAATTGCATAAAAGGCATTCATCACGGGACATTACCCCTTATGTATGGCTCAAATGGGAATAGACTCAACAGGGCAGCAGAAAAGAGCTGCCAGAGAAGCATAAAACCAGACAGTGCAGACACTATCCAATCCTTCATCCTGAGATTTTGTGGTGGCAAAAAGCCTCCGCATGTGTTCCCTCTCGGTAAAGTGATAAGGGTTAGAGGTGAGTCCACTGTGGGAGGTGCAGAAGAGCAGAAGAAAAAGAAAAACCCAGACATGCTGTCAGGTCTCAGGGATGTAGCTGTCCAGCTGGGGTCACTGTTGTGGTGTGGTTAATGAGACTGTGTGTCCGCGAGTCATACAGCGTCTCCTCATCTATCACAATAACAAGAACTGGACCAGTGGGCAGAAGGCGAGGAGGGGATTCACTTCACTTGAGGAAGGTTTTTCTGCGTCACGTCACGTGTGTGAGGCTGTTTTGGCCCCATGAGCTGCATTACACACAGGAGATGTGGGATTTTAAAGAGGTCTAAATACATATACTATTAATTTACTTTATAGGCAATGCTGGATCCAGCGTTTTGTCACAAAAAGACATCATCTGTCTCTGCTGCTATGATTTTGACTATATGCCACTTTCCCAACCGTTATGGTGCTGTTCTACTTTGGGAATGTTTTTTGGTGTAGCGCTCAGAAGTGGGTACAATGAGAAGACTTCAAAAAAGGGCATCCCGTTTGATAAGAAACAAAAAACACGTATCAAGTAATTCATTCTTTGTGTGACCTGAATGTGTTTGAGACACTATTGTCCTACTTCCCTGTTACAAGATGTCCTCAGAGTACTTCAGCCTGTGTGAGTTCCCCATGATTTATACAAATGTTCCCCAGCTTTTCTAAAAATGTATTTTCTATCCCCAACAGAAAGTAGTGCACTATCACATAACCAATTTGCCATGGGACACCGCGCTTCTGCCTCAGAGGTGCGAAAGGTTTCTCTTCAGTTGTGTTTTATACACTGGAAAACACTTCCCCAAAACACATAGACACAGCTGAAACTATATCCTTAGGCAAAACTGTTACAATAGTGATATATTGATAATTGTACACGAGGAAGGAGTTACGGAAACTAAGAGTGAAATCTCATTGTCATGGCAACCTGTTTGGCAGAACAGCCCTGCAACGGCATATTTTCCTCGCTCCGCAGGGAGTAGGGTAAACTGTGAATATAATAATGTGATAATGCATCTAACAAATACAGGAGGTGTGATGTGATGGTGTGCTCTGTACGTTCCACACGTTGCCCTGATATAAATGTGTTTCTCTAATTTCCTGTTCTAATAAAAGGGAGGGAGTACTACTCACTGAGTTATCAGCTTTACGTTGGGAATATTATCTGCTGGCTTTCAAGCTGCAGTTACAGGAAAATGTACCAAAATACACATTTAACTCATATCCACCCTTCAGTACTGCAGAGCAAATGAATTATCCAAATGGAAAATAGTGGTGGAGCAAATGGATGTTGCTCTCTGGATCCATTAGAGCAGGGGTTTTCAAAGTATGACACTAAGGGCTCTCCAAACATAAGTTTCTTTTTTACTATTTTACCAAAATATTGAACATGTTTGAGCATGAAAGAATGTCAGTGTTGCCAAAATGTAAGAACCGTAAATAGGACGACCTGAGCCTCAAAATGTTCCTGGTCAACATCAAGAGTCTATTATTCTTTGTCTAACTTTGTACAGATAAATAAACAACTGGAGTACTTTGATACTGAATAAAACGTGATGATTTTGAGGCAAGTTCTAAACAGATATATGGATGTATATTTTCAGCCGACATTGAAGGTAATGACAATGGATACAAAATGACAAAAGTTGGCACATGGCAACTTGCTAAGCCCAACCCTAAGTTCTGAAACTTATTAACAGGATTTGACATGCTTGGCTAAAACTACCCACCGGGCACTTTCATGTATAAAATGATCCTGCAGTGGCACGAAGCAATTTTGTAAAAAGCACTTTCCGCTATAGTGAAATTGCAGCTTTAACATCCTTGGGAGACTGCATTGAATAGTACACATGCAAACAGACGCCCACATACACATACATACAGTCTCACACATCCTTGTATGCGCAAACACACAGCAATTTCTGCCCTATCATTACTGTGCAGTGCCATACACCTTATATCCTCCCTCTCCTCAGAGTCACTGGGAGCTAAATTTGATTTCCGCCTCATAACTCTCTCCATAATGCGATATCGCCAGCACTAAATTGCCAAGATAACCTTTATCAGAGCAGAGGTGAAAGCCCTGAATCGTTGAGTGGTTATTCCTCTGCAAGGCAAGGAAAACAAGTAGGGGGGATAAAATATATTTCCCCTCTGGCGCAGCCACAGACACCTAAGCAGCATCACTGAGCTATTTGGATTGAAGCCAGGGGGTAAAGAAATGTTTGAGGGAATTGGAAACGAATGGACAGAGAATCAGAATAATCCTCCTGCAGGTGATGATAGCAGAACTTTATCCTTTTTCGCCACATCTGAGGAGTCATTTGCAAAGTGTGACTGCGCGTATGTTTGGGCTGCAAATGATGCTCTTTCAATACAACTTTGTTTACTCAACCTTAGAACAAATATCAAAGAGCCTCTTGTGTCTTCATTTGCCAGTCTTTCTACATCTCTGAACCCAAAGCAAAGAGCTTGTTTTCTTTGTGTTTCTCCATCTGAGTAATAATTCACTGACTGGTGTATCTATTTTTAAAATCTTCTTTCATCATATAAAACAGAATCCATGATGCATTGTGTAAAACAATCGATACTTCAAATACTTTGAAAGCTACTCTCATTCTACTTCTTGCTTGTGTTTGGTTTGATGTCGTTATAGATACAACTATTAATGATATCACACTAATGCAAACATTTTGTGAGTGTCAAATTGTTGTAATGACATTTGCTTAGAAAAATAATCTGAATTCTTCCAACACTGAAAAAACGAATTCTTCCCTCACTGCTGCAATCTATAGAGAATCATTTCACAACATGAAACGATACATCTGTGACGATAAAGGATGATAAAGAAAATATCTAGAGACCAAACAACCGCAGGTCTGAGTTTAATAAAGGATAACAAAACTAAGAAACTGTGCACGAGAACACAGTGTGACCGTCGGGATTGTAACCAGGCAACTTGAGCAGATTTGTATTTCTGGGAACAGAGATTCAAGTGTCAGTGAGTCCCGCCTGTGCTAATAGACACCTGCACACTGTTAGAGTGACGTGGCCTCTGTGCCATGACAATAGACACCATGACATACAGGCTAATAGGTACCCTTACTGCCAATGTACGCACACCAGGTGTAATATCACTGCTGTCACACTGAGAGGAAGTTTAAAGCTAAACTTACTTTTTCCACTTTGCTGATTGCTTGTCAGACCAAGCATTTCTTACATCTGCTTATGAGGAGGTGGCAATTATGATTCATTGTATGAAATAACTTGATTCTATACAATTCAATGAATCAAAGTCCCCGACTCCCTGATGCAATCGCTTTTGAGTGGGGTGGATTGCCATGCAATCATATGTACATTACTTGAGCTGTTTTCAGTCTTTTTGCTAAGCTAAGTTAGCTGGCTGCATCATGCGGTATAGATTTGCGTCAGAAGGCAAACATGACAGCTTCGATCTTTTCATCTAAATCCCCGCGAGACGCATTTCCCAACATGTCTTTCAACAGGATAACGTCATCATGTGTCCTACAGAGGAATGGGAAGTGAATGGTAAAATGTACGTGATATGCTAAGGGGCGGGACATCCCTAAGCGGTGGAGGCAATCACAACAGAGCCGGCCAGCTAACCAATCAGAGCAGACTGGGTTTCAGACAGAGGGTGAAAAGAGGTGCTGCAGCACAGGCAGTATGAGACAAATAAAGCGCTTTTTGAACATTAAAGCATGGAAACATGTCACAATAGAGACAGACAATACAAATATGAACATGAAAATGATATAATAGGGCCCCTTCTAAAGATGCTAACGCTGCCTCGAAGAGTACTAGGTTTAAATAACCACTCATGACCTCCAGTGGATAGTTTAAAGTATAAATTCAAATGGAAGAAATATCCTGTTCAGCCAAAGTGAGTCACACAGGAGCTCTTTATAACATTCATATTTCCAGTTTCATTAACACTGCTCATATTCCAAATGGGGTTGAAAAAAAGGATCAAATCCAATTGGGCAACAGAGACCAGCCCTGGTGAGAGAGAGAGCAGCATTGTTGACAGAGTTGCTGCCAATTCACTCATGCAAATCATCAATAATGCCTCTATCTGCTGTGATTTAGAACTCAGTAATTACTTTTGAGCAACACTTTCAACATTGGCTCCAGAAGCTAATTATGAAATAGGAATAAAAAGGGCTATTAAATGGGCGTTATTGCACAAGAGTATGAAATGATATGATGGAATGTACTTTGTTTAGACTGAAAAAAGGGTCTCAGTAACAGACATAATAAACATTTTGATTATTGTTATTGAGCTCGGAATGAAGTTAATGTACTAGTAGCAAAAGAGGAACAGGGAAATGTATTATTTTCTGTTTGTGCTCAGAGTAAAGTCTGGTCAACCTTGTTTAAACCCCCACCAGGTGATGGATGAGGTGGAGGGGTAAATCCAGCAGCTCAGAGCCAGCACGTCTGGACTTTGGCAGGGCGGGTAATAGCGGGAGAGAGGTACATCGCTCCCACTCTGCCAAGCAACGCACAACTCTTCCAGTTAACTCTGAGCCATGGGCATTAGATGCAGAAATAGCTCCCGACTTCATTGATTTAAATACAGAAGTATAAAACCATAAATATCAATAAGTCTCAAAGTAGTGCACGGGAAAGCAAGCTTTATTTTGAAAGCAGTCACGATTGCAGACTTTAATCATGCACCATCAGCTCTACAGTGCTGTGTCTTCATTTTGTCCAAATAGAAAAGATTATACTGTTGCCAAAGCTGTGCAGCAACAACAGAGGATTTGAGGACTTATTCTGAGGATGTGTACAGGAAAAGTTGATTCTTCGCCTAATGCACTCTAGATCGTGTCATTTCTCTGTCTTATAAAACTATTAGTTCTGAGTCACATGAAGGTAAAGATTTGATTTTCTGTTTCTAGTGTGAATAAAGCCTAAGACGCCCAGCGCATATGAATCCAAAAGCCCCGGAAAAGAAATCTCTCTGGCTCAGACTATATGTCTATCAGTGGGTATTATGTGAGCACCAGTTGGCTTCTTCCTCCGCCGATGTGTCACTCTTCCCCTCCTCTTCCTCCCTGCTTTTCAATCCGTCCCCATTCTCTTTCTTCCTGGCACAAAAGGGTCTATAGCGGGCCGTCTGAGCAGTAGAAAAGACCCTAATGTTTTCAGGAAGCCGATGATGCCACAGCCATACCCAATGTGCCACGAGCCAATAGTGGTGCTTCGTTCGGGCAATCTGCTGTTGGGCCCGACGTGAGTGGACTCGTGAGCAGCGGCCTCTGAAGGCCTTTAATGGCCGAGCTTGGCCGCAGAGTCCAGAGTCAGCCCCTCTGGTTATGGATTACAATTGTAATAGAATCACACTGAGCTGTTATCAAGGCAGGGTATTTTATATATATACTGTATATGTGCTGGATTTCAAAACCATGCAAAAACACCCAAAGGGAAAACAATGTTCTTTTAGGACTTCAGTACCTCTTTATGTTCCAATTGTTTTGAAGGCATGGATTAAGGACAGTATCTACACCAGTACCTGGATGACTGGGACATTTTGGGCCTTTTTCTGATTGGAAAACATGTATTTATTACCCTTTTCAGCAGATTTTCACACGTTTGATCACCCCTATTCTTTGTATTATTGTTCTTATATTTCTTACATTTTGCCACCAGCATTCCCAGCATGCTTTGGGTGATGTAAACACAACATATTTTGATGCCATGGAGTGGTTTCAATGAGCCGTGGGCTCTACCTAAGGATGTTTTTGTTTTGTACCTTTCAAGCAGTGAGGCAATTCAAGTCAGAGTCAGACAATAAAACATTAAACATTGTAAGAAAATGTATTGAAAATATCTTTTTAAATAGAAATAATTGCTGCCCCTAAATATTTAGGATATGTATCCCCGTCCATAGCATTAATGAGCAATTCATAAATAATAACGCACTATAATGTATTTTGCTACAATAACACATTTGTATTTATAGGATAATGAATCATACTGTAGATTAAACACATCTTCATAGTATTTAAAAGCTTTAATATTGTTTCCTAGTAGATTTATGGCCTTTTATCCTCTATGAATATCAAAATAGGACCATCAGCAGCAGTTTGCATATGATGTTTGATGTAACACAGTAGGGACATTTAAGAGAGTTCTGCACCGGAGATAAACAGGAAACACAACATTCCTATTCTAAAAAAACAAACATTGTGAAACAACTTCAATCAGTGTGAGAGAAAAAAGGATGGATCCAAAATATTTTGGCATGATTGAAAATAAGACCTTGTAAAAACCGAGTCACACAGCAGCAGAGAGGGAGAACACCTTCTTGTTGTGACAGCCCGTCACACTTCAGGTGACATCCCATGTGCTGCGTGTCACATTGTCAGTTAATAGTCATTTCTGCAGACAGCTAGGGGTGGACGAAGTGACCTGAAATCCATTTGCTGTAAAATGTTCATAAAAAAGAGCGTGAGGAGAAAATGAAGACGGAGAAGTTGAAACAGCTGTGGACAGACGTCACCAATGATCGTGTGAGAGGAGCTGAAAGTAAAGGGACCCTGGATGAAGTAGAAGCTTTTGCTGATACTTGACCCTCTGCAAGCTCTTCATTAAATAGGATGACAAACTGCACTTTATCTGTAATCTCTCCAACCTCTGTTAAAGTTCTTTCTTTGGAAATAAGCTTATTTATTGGTTCAGATTCTCCTTGTAATATAAATCTGTGCTTTGAAAGCAGCAACAATACTCAGAGAGAGTCAAAGTTAAAAGCTTCTGAGCACCGGGGAATTATTTTTTTGTTGATAGTTGAGAGTCCACCCTGACTAGAGTAAACATAAACAGACTCCCACACATGCTCTCAACCGTCACATTTAAAACAACAGGTTTGTTTGGCTCGGGAAGTTCATTAAACTGCGTGGGCGCCTATTTGCATGAATCAGGACAACGCAACTTGTTGTTCTTGTGAAAGCTTGACCTTTTTGTTAAATCTGTTTTAAGAAAATGACTGAAATAGTTCTGATTCAGACTGAAAAGCAATAATGCTCTCAGCATCGCAGCAACGGTTGCATTTATTTAGCATATACTATATATAAATATATAGTTTCCCACACACAAACTGGTATTGCATTCACATATTGTTTCTAAAATAGCTGCAGGTAAAATAATGAGGAGGTTGAACCTAAAGGTGAGAGATGCAATCTTAACAAAACGTTTTTTATTTACACCTGTGCCATCATCCTGCCATAATGATCTTTTCCTGAAGCAATTTGTAAAGTCTGTTTCGATATGAGCCCCCACAAATGATTCATTGATCATCCCTCTGACCTTTAATGATGACGATTGAGACACTGTAATGATTGCTTACTGATACATGTGATGAAATAGCGGTATGGGTCTCCTGTAATGACAGCTGTTCTGGCGCTGTTGGAGAACGATGCAACACAGTCAGTGAAATTGCAATTCTTTGCCTTTGTTCTCATTGACAGGGAGTTTGAAAACAAGATTCTGAAGCGTATATGTTAATTTATGTGGGAGTGGAATGAGGCTCATGTAGTTACTCCCAGATCCATAATGATGGAGATTTAAAAATAAAACTAAGCGTTCTTCTGGTTTTCTACATTTGATGGAAATAATACATATGCATATTTCTGTCTTTGTGCAAAGCCATTTTTAGTTGCATGTCTCTATCAAAAGAACCTAGGGTAATTAAACATAACATTAAGAATCCTGGACTCGTCCCCAAACGTCTGAAACCACGCCTGGGTTGCTTTTCAGATGCTAATCCCGCACACTTTACACAGTATCTCAGAAGAAAATCCAAAATGCAAATTCCTGTTGAATCACTTTTACACCGCTGCCAATCACTGTGACATCGCCTCAGCTGACAGCAGAGGGAGCCACGACATGCTGCAGACGCTCAAGAACATATTTCCAGTCTAGCCTTAATGTGTGTCCACCCACACACACATAGCAACAGAGAGGCAACAGCTTTTAAAGCAAACCACATATGATAGATTACTCTTTTGTTTTGTGATGCACGTCATCAAATTGGAGTAGTGACGAGCTCCTTCTTCTCTCAGTTTTGTTA
Organism: Trematomus bernacchii; assembly: GCF_902827165.1. NCBI lineage: Eukaryota > Metazoa > Chordata > Actinopteri > Perciformes > Nototheniidae > Trematomus > Trematomus bernacchii. Next base: position 5,429,214 of record NW_022987821.1, on the reverse strand, counting down.
TTGACCTAGTTTGCGTTGTCCGTGTGAAGTCTTGCTGCCTGTCATCTTCAGATGAGGAAGGGAAGGTGGTGGGAGGAGGAGGAGGAGGAGGGGTGAAATGACGTTTCGGAAAGAAAAGTTCTGTTTTATAAGGAGAGCGGGAGGAGTTTTAAGTGACAGCAGAACGCTCATTGCACAGAGTCTTTTGATTTGAGTGGTAATGAGTTCAGAGCCGCAGGCTGCGATCCCGCTGCAGAAACGGTTTGCACTCCTTCCTCAAATCTCTCCCTGCATGCCCTCTGTTGTTCCTTACAAACTGCAATTTATACAACTGAAATGCCAGCATCTGCTCTACACTTATCTTGTCATTTTAAACGTGTAAATAAGGAGGGTAAACGGGAGAAGGGGATGCATATTTTTGAAACACACAGGCTGAAATCTTGCAGAGAAGCAGAGAGGGAGAGCAAGACCAGCTTTGATGGAAAGAAGGAAAAAGGATGTGTATCATAGCAACTGGTGTCACCACCCCGCTTCGGGCTACATGTGATGTTGTTGTTGAGCATTTGCCTCAAAATACAGAATGATAGACCTCAGAATAAGCTTTTTTAATTGGTTTCCCAAATGTAAGCTGCTCTATTCAATATTGCTTTATTGATATTGGATTAAATGAGTATGTGTAATTCAAAATGGGTCGCTAGTACTGACACACCCACCACAACTCTTTAGTTCCCTAAACATCAATTCTCTCTTTCTCCGTCATATGGTCTCAGTGGGAAGAGGTTACATTAGCTGACTGAAACAAACCAAAAATAACAGCCTGCATCCACAATATTAACAGTACTTGGGGATTCTGCATGTTAAGATGTATGAGGTACCATTCATGTCAATGCAGAAAGCAGTGTCCCCTTTCATGTTGAGCTCTATTATAAGGAATCCGGCCTGATTCTGGTCTCTGTCGTAGGCCCAGTCTGGTTGCTCCACACATATAGCTGAAGAAGTTGTTAAACCGGCACTCCAGACATCCAATATAGCTATTATTATTCATTGGAGGTGATTTTCAAGGGGGGAGAAAAGTCTCCTCTGGGTCATGCAGAATTGGCCGAACGAAAACAGCGCATGACTAACTCTTGTGGAAATAGAACCAGTCCCCATTTGAAACCCCTGCACGGTCTTGAGGAAATTATGATCTGCTTATGATTCCCTTGGAGGAGCGTACCAATTTCACAGCACTGTTTTTTTTCAAAGAGTAGAGCGATGCAGCCAAACATTATTTATTTAATGACAATCCGCAGCTTTCACTACAAGCCAAAGTGGCCCCCTGTTGTCATTTTGACGTCGTAATTTGTTGTCGGTCGCTCTGTCTCGCAAGGATTTATACTTCCACTTTTCATTTGTTAATTCTACTGACGATTTCCAAAACTCTGTCATCTCTCGCCTGTTTTCTAATCTGAGGATGAAGATGCGGCTATTCAGCTGAGCACTTTGCTGTCATTTCATTCAAAGACTCATCCTATTCTTGAAATTAGTTTTGTGTTAGATAGTCCGTGCTGCCTTTCAAATAAATACAATTAACGTCATTTGCACGTCTTTTGAGGAACTGGCGTGATCCACGATAAGTGAGAAAGTCATGCAAAGTTCAGCCTCGACTTCTGTGTGTGTGGACGTGTTTTGAGAGTGTGTGTGGGTTGTGTTTCAATGCATCTGACTCTGAACTGTCATCTACCATGTTGCTGCTCTCACTGCAGGCGCTGATCAGCGGCGGAGAATTAGCTATCATGCTCTGCAGCAACACGGCTCTCTGTCAGCCCCGTCCTCTCTAAAGTTTATCTCCACTGTCAAGGCGTTCGCTTGTTTAATCATAACTGTCTCCTCGTTCGCAGTAATTGTCTCCACCCAGGAGGGGGTTTCAGAGGTTTAGGAAATTGCCTTTTTATGCTGCATTAGTTCACTTGCCATTTATTTGTCTCCCCGTATTTTGTGTCTCTTCCCAGCGCTCAGTTCTGATATGGTTTATCTCTCTCTTTTCATTCCCCTTCATCAATTCTCCCCCCTCCTCTTTCACTTCGTCCTGCCCCCTTCTCATTTTTCTCTGCATTCTAATCAGATGCATTTATTTCCACAAACAGCTCATTTCCCTGTTTCTGCTAACCAACATGATTCCTCAGTTACATTCCCCTTCCCAGAAGCAATAGAAGTTTTATTAGCAGGGCAACAACCCGACATCAGTCTCCTCACAGACATGGAGGGGATTGTCTTCGGTAGAGAGGCAGTGAAGAGGATAAAGAACTGTTGCAGAGGAAGATGTGACGTCAAACTAGACATTTGTCACTGACAAGAGTACGACTGTGTTTGCTTTTACACACAAACCATTTGATCATGAGCAATTGAGTGCAATTCTGAACAAAGAAAAACTAATGTATAAGTTATTTTTACTAAAATGAAACATGTCCAAGTCTGAATAGATTTCCTCGGGCTCATGCTTTCAAACAAACCTGGTCTTACTCACACTAGATTTGATCTTGACCAAACAACACGAGTGTGAAAGGACATTTTAATTCCTTCTACTGGCATCTGTGGTGTAAACACATCACATTTCTGTTAAAAAGTAAAGAAGTTGTGCTTAATAACACCATCAAATGCCTTTTCTACATGGCTCCTGTAAGTGCCTTTGGCCTTGTACATACAGAGCATTTAGCACTTTCATCATTGCTTTCTGAAACCACATATTTTATGTGAACACAACAAAGTACTTGAAGTTTTCCACCTGTTTAAGTAGTGCTGGCCTTCCATGAGCAGACATTAGGACGGTTATTATTAGACCTGTAGATAAGTGAAGCTAATGCATCTATTGAAGCCAGTTTCTTTAAATTAATTGACAGTCTCCCTTTCATATTTACCGAATGTTCCCAAAACATCTAATTTACCTTTTGTAGGTCAAAAGAATTGACGATTCTCCACAAACCTCTTTTTTTAAAATGATGTATGTAAATCCTGGCTTACTGCCACATCCTAAAAGCTAAAAAAAAAAAAACCTTTGACTGAACGGTGTCATTCCTGAGTTTAGAACATCATGTGCTACAATCCTTCCCCACCCAGCTTTCATGCTTCTCGCTTTTTTTTATAATCGTGTTTTATACTCGAGCAATGGAGCAAACGTTTTCGAGCTGGTACGATCAGAAGAGCTATGTTGTGTTATAATTACGTTTTTTGTCAGTGTGTCAATTATGTGCTTCTCAAAGATTTTGTACAAACATTCAGATAAAAGGAGCTTGGACCGACGTCATTCAGTAAGTGATGTGTCTGCTTGTGAACCTTTTACCGCCTGGCAAAGAACTGAAGATAGCCTGAACCCTTTTTTTAGCCAAGCACTTTCCCTCCCTCCTTTCTGTCTCTTTGTAATGTTGTTTACCATCAGCCATTTGCTATTCATTAACACAAACAAGGGGGTCAGTGGACACCTCTAACCCAGCCCGGACGTCTCTCCTGCAGCCTGAAGCTAACCCTCTGGAGGTTGGAATAAAAGCTTTTCTGATTTTGCCTTTATCCACATTTATTCGGCTGCTTGTTAATTCTACTTGTCACAACCAGTGCCGGCCCTCCTTCGGGGCTATTAGCGATAATTAAGACTTCCATTAGGCCAGGGGCTTAACATTTTAACCATCTAATGAGATCAATTCATTTATACACCTGGTCTAGTCTTCATGTAAATTACTGCTTTCTTTCAATTGTCTTTTCACCCTCAGCACGGGCCTTAAGTGAACTAACCTTTCTGTGGGAATCTGCCGTCAGTAGCTGTGTGAGGAAATGTATTCTGGGTATCGACTGATGGTAAGAGATTCAAGAAGGAAGGGAAACCAAACGGATGGTTGGTGTGAAAGAGTTCAGACTCATTTGCCAGATGTTCTCACCGAAAAATGCTCTTTTCAAACTTTTTCATTTGAACATTATTCTTTAAAGGTGGGGTAGGTAATTTTGGAGAAACCAGCTCGAGTGCGCTAGAATTTGAAAATACACAACCGGAAAAAATCTGCCACTTCCTTACAGAGCCCCTCCTCCAACACACACGAGCGCGCACATGACCAATGAGGGCACGAGATAAGTTTGTGCACAGATGGAAGGCTGACAGGCAGGTAGGCCATCCAGTTACTCTAGCCGGGCCGGCTCAGATGATTGGTCGTGCTTTTTACAGTACTATGGCTTCCACCGATGACATTTTGTTATGAATTTTTTGTCAAAGCACTTAAGATATTCATTGCTATCGGGATGTTAAGAGCATTCCATGGAATATAACAAAAAGTGTATCTCGCACCGGTTTCTCAAACTTACCTACTCCACCTTTAAATGAGCATTTGAATGTTTACCTATTTTATTACTCCTTAAAACTTGAGCTAAAAGCCCAGAATGTATACTTTATGCAGTAGTTTAGAATTGAACATGAACCGATTGGCATCTGTAGCGACATTATCTGCTGGTTCTGGTCAAGAGAGTCCACAGTGGAAAGCAGGTAGAATTCATGATTTCACAATAAAGGATGAAGGTCTTGTTGAGCTACCAAATGCATTTGTGCTGAAGTGCACTCTGCACCACTCCTACCCAAGCTCAAATTCAACGACCCTGCCAACTTGCTACCCATTATCTGTCCTTTTAAAATACATTTGGAATAGTAATATAACAAAAGTCCATGAGTCAGAACACTTCCTGGCCCCTTCTGATAATGTGGAGTGGATTATCTCGCAGAAAACATGTCTCGGCGGTGTTATTGTTGGGGTGCTACATTCACTCAGCTAATGTCCCAGCCTTGCTTAACAGCCGGCGCCTTTGAGAGTGCAGAGGGAGAATCTGACCCCATGTGAATAGAGAGGGACCTTGAAAATAACGTTATTCACGATGCAATTTCAATAGTTCGGCTTGGTAAGAGGGCCATTAGGGAGCCTCGCTTCTTATTCTAACTAAATGTAGAAATGATGGTGCACTAAAGCAGGCGTACATGCATATGCACAACCCCCTCTCTCGCGTCCCTAACGTCTATTAGAAGCAAGAAAAACAGGAGGAGAGAGACAAATGGAGGCGGAGGACATAAAATATTAATGCTCAGTATGTCCAGGCCCATCGTTTCTCCTCCCCTCATCCCCAATGAGTTCTCTCTTCTCCGTCTCATTGTACTGTGGCACGATTGTGCCAACCCCCCCCCACCCCCATCAGCCCTTTCCCTGCCTATAAGGTGGAGAATTATCCACCAAGGTACATCAAACTCCCGTGATTGCTTTTTAAGGGCAAAATGGGGGTCATTCATTGGAAAAGTCTCTGGCTGGCAGCACACAGCCTGTCCTGACACTTTTTTTCCATTGTCCCCCCTGCTAAGTCGGTTTTAAGTGGTGGAATCAAACAGCAGTCTGTCCGCGGAGACTCAACACTACAGACAATAGAGCCCACCTCCCCAACCCTCCCTGTGAGGATGCTTTCTAATTATAATACAGGAAACGAGCAGTCACAAAAAGCATTTCTGTTGCCCAGGATCCCACGAGTGTTTCAGTGCAGTTGAGATAAGGAACGTTTTGTTGTTATGCCTCTCAGCAGGTGAACACAGAAAAACATCTTCGTGTTGAAGCAGTGTCTCTTTAGAAGTTTCACAAAGTCCAAGTCTTCAAATGTCTTTTTCTGACAGTCTAAACTCCAAAGATATTCAGCTAAATATGAAGGAATCAGGAAGTTTACATATCTGAACAAATATGCACTATTTGACTACTTCTTAAAATAGTAGGCGGTTATTTTCTGTTATTTTATCATTGAGTGATAATTAGAACAACGAGATACAGCAAAGGATTATGGGAATCATCCCAATTAATCCACAACCAGTCATCAAGCCAGTGTCATAAAACTCTTTAGCAAGGCATACAAAAGTAGTGGACTTTTGAACCTCCCAGCACAACGTCTATGCAACCTCTTTCCTTGTTGTCACTATACTTAACCAGAGCATTGGTATGAATATTAATAATCTCCCTCAATAGCCCTGCTTTAGTGGTAGCTAAAAATATCCACTCATGCTCACTCACCCGCAATTCTAACAAAAGAAATGCTCGAAATTGCGTGCTTAATTCTAGCTCACACCCATCTCTCCATCTGTCCATTCCCTGCATCCCTTCTTCCCTTTTCTCCATCCACAACGTGCTCTTTGATCATGGGGAAGCTGCAGAAAGTATGAGCCGCAGGGCACGGAAAGCATGTGTTCAGTTTTCAGATGAGATTTGGTAACTGCACACACTCCACGTTTCTGAGTTTGGACTGTGAGTTGGATCCTCAGAACAGCTCAGATAAAACCATCAGCATTCATAATCAGAACGAAGCTTGTGATTCCTTTCTAAAAACATGCTTTGTATCGAGCAACTTTGGAAAGACTGTGCACTGGAAAGATAAGCAATGCAACAGCTAGAAGCAGGAATCCCTGTAAAAAAGGGACATTTCAGTCTGAGTTGCACACAGTTTGAGGAGGAGAAGCAAATAAAAGTGGCGCCCTTACAGTTGTGAAACCACCAAGGTGAAATCGCCTCTGCAATGTTACATTTCACCCACAAGACTTGGCACAGGTATCTTCACGGTCCTCTAAATAAGAGTTGTATTGCATGTGGTGTTTGTGTGTGATTTATTTAGACTATGGCTCCTTCATTTTCCAAACCAGACAGCGATGAAATTATAACATCTGCTGTACAGGCGTCTGATTTTCTGCTTGGATGGATGCTGTTCCGAACCTGAACAGCATCAAGGAGGGAGGGGGTGTTTGTTGAATGATACAACGGACTAATGTGGGTGAGACCAGGGCTGTGTTTGAAACTGTGTAACATACTATTCAAACTAATGTCGCCGTTCTAAAAAAACAAACCATTTTCTGCAGGTTGTAAGGGGATTTGTCCTCTTGATTGGAGGCTCATAACTATATTTTCATTAGTGTGTAACAACTTGGACATTGTATGCTTTCTGTATGCAGTACATACAGATTGAGCATGTAGTGAGCAGTGCGTTGGTATTTCAAACACAACCCAGACAGCTGACCTCTGCACAGCCGTTGGCCTATTAGAGCTTTCATCTAAAAGATATGAGGAAAGGTAGAGGACGGCGGCCCAGGTGTGTGTCACGCTGATAAGCTTCCCTCACAATTCAAGCCTCCACAACCCCCCCCCCCTCCTTCCTCACCTCCATCTGATCCCGTCTTTATCCCCGTCCTTTGTCAGCCTCCTCTCACTCACTCCACTTTCTTTCTGAATCCCGAGCATAAGCCCAGCTAGGATGGAGAGATATGAGTTAAATCAACCGCAGGAATTAATTTTTGAAAAATGTCTCCCCTCTCGCCCTCCCTTCCTTGCTATCTTCCCATATTCTCCTTGAGCAATTCGATCGCAACGGCTAAAAAAAAGTTTATTTAATAGAATATTTAATCCACCAAGCAAAACATCGGGAAATTAGCCACGTCTCACTCACTGATCACGACTCGGCCTCTTCAAAAATGTTCTACCTCTCCTCCGTCTTGTTCTACTGCCTCGAAAAAGCAAGGCCTACCTAAATTGATTGCATCAAATTAAGCAGATTTTCCCAAGCTGTATCATTGGGTGCAAATTCAACACACATGCTTTTGGACAGTGAATGGTATTGCACGGAGACTACCTTGTATATTGCCTTAAATGCATGCATCTGTGAGTAAAAGCAAGTTGAACAGGGTTTATTGTTCAGTAGGAGAGGATGATTAATGTTCCTCTTGACAATAAGACTGTTTGACAAAGACACATGACTAAGTGAGGATTCAATGCACGTTGCTGCGTTGGTGGAATCGTGTTGTTTAAGGTGGTAATTTAGTGGGAATGCTGATACAACTTTGCACCTCTTCTCCTCATTCAACATCGCAGAAACTCCGTTCAAACATCAAAACGTTCAGCTCGGTCGGGAATCGATGGCTAGTACTTTTTATCATTCATAACTTTCATAATTCCAGAGATACATCCCATAATTCATCACATTTTTAACCATTGAAGTCAATGGAGAAAATCTTCAGACTTGAACAATCTTCATGCGACTTCAACTGCTAACTGTTCATTCATACTTTCACTCAGAAACCTCATTCCAACTTCAAAATGTTACACAGCTTTCTGACATTATTCGTGTAACACAACTTTTAAATCTGATTCTTACTTTTAGAGATATTAAACATTGTTCAGGCCTTGGTAAAGAGGCTTTCTTCAGATTTTAACATTAACTAGAGTGCGTGATGTCGCAGCTAGAGGGTAGGAAATCTTGAAATTTGCCTTCATATTTAAAAAAATATATATTTCTTTCTTTCTTTCGGTCGGTCCTTCATATTTAAAAAAAAATATTTATTTATTTATAAAATCGGTCGGTCGGTCGGTCGGTCTCTCTCTCTGCCGTTGCCATGGCGACAGATCATTCGCCATCAAGTTAGTTCAAAAGTTTGCAGTTCAAATATTCTGCTGCTTTTCCAAGCCTTTTTTACTTTCTTTTCTTCACACATTCAAGCCCCCAGTGTTCATGTATCATTTTCAGTTATACGAGTGTGTTCTATGTGTGTGTGTGTATAGCTCGAAAGGGCTACAGCTTATATTTTATTATGCAACCCTGTGTTGTAAAATGACAAATAAAACTTGTAACCTTGTCAGCATGATAACAAGTAGAGCTGAATGTCATTAACAAGCCATAAAACAAAGTGTTAGACATATTAAAATATTGACCGGATGATGGCACTACATGGTAAGTTAGTGAAAGGTTCTTTTCAGTTATTACAATTAACCCTGAGGGAAACAATGAAAGTCCTCTGCATTAGTCGTAAGGACATTTCACTCCAAACTTTAAATGTCAAACTCATAGGTTGACAGTCAGAGGATGACCTGTCGGGGAACCAGGAATTGAATGGCAATCCAACCAATAGTTGCTGAGACACATTGTGTCTATTATGCTTTTTGGGGTTGTCTCTTTCCTGTAATGTGTTATATATGTTTTTCTTGACGTAAATGGTCTGCAAAGACGGGACATCTCTGACCAATCAGAGCAGACTGGGCTCAGACCATCCAATAGTTGTTGAAAACAAATCACTAAATATTATGGTGGGGAAAAAAATCACAGTATTTTGTCAGCTGTGATTTTTAAATAGAGTAATGCAGTCATAATATGCGGCAATGTCAAATATGAAATCCAAACACAACATTATGTAAAACTAAAAAACCATGGCAACGCCTGCTGCATAACATCAAACCGAGAAAAGGAACACACATTGAGTGAGGAACACTGATACAATAAACATGAGTTTCAAATCTCAACCCACATATCTCATTCATAACTCATTGTTCTAAAACCAAACATACAAAAAAACAGTGAAAACAATTGAAAGTCAGCTGTGAATGTCGAGACAGAGGGGTTTAGTGGTGGCATCGTCAGAATCCAGCTCTGAAAAGAGTGTTGAGTACAGAGTTGAGCTCACTCATCTTTGATGGTGAGATGCTGCGAAAAAAAATGCAGCAGTATATTTTTAGATTATATTTTTGCTAAGAAAGGCTCCTTTTGTTCAGTGAATCACTGACGACACCGCTGTCTAGGCGTAGAGGACACACACACACGCACACACACACACACACACACACGCACACACACACACACACACACACACACACACACACAAACACACACACACACACACACACACACACACATCATCACATATACACGCACACAGACAGACACTTCAGAAAGGACAGCACAATGCAAGATAATTTATGATTTGTGATATGATATAGGGGGTGCTATCAATTATTTATATGAACAAATGATATCATAAATGTATGTTATAATTAATAAGAAGGATAATTATTGTCTGGAGACTCAATATGTTGAATTTGAAGGTGCAATCTGTACATTTTGGCCAGAATTTTTGTTAAAGAACTTTAAAAAAGAAAAGTCAAAATTATTTGATGAAGTGGTGACAGTGTTTTATTCACCAGATTAAATCCAAGGTGGCCAGAACGATAAACCCTAAGAGATACACAACCGAGCTTTCTTGCAATTCAGTGTCCTAGTTCTCTCACCATCTGGTCTGTGGAAATGCACTTCACACTTATGACCTCCGTCAGATTTGATGGCATTGCATAGGTTAAGTGCTGCCATAGAGAGGAGGACATCAGTGCCCTCCTCCTTAGAATGAAGGCCATTTGGATTTATTCACTGGACACACTGGCACCAAAGAGACTTAATGAGGGCTTTGACATTTGTCCCCAACTCTAATAATGATGCTGTTAGAGAATATTCGACGTGGCTATAACCTTCATCTAATGGAACTGTATGCTCATCTGTCAATGGGGTTGGTACTGTGTAATGTATCTGACCTTATGGGCAATCAATTTTAGAGGCAAAAGACAAAAATGGTGCCGGACGTTCAAGAGTGTCGTGCACTTTGGTTTGCAGAAAAGCCAGATTTTAAAGACCAGAAGAAATGAAATTAGGGGAGGTAAGACCTAGTGTCAATTTCACTTTTTATTCTGTACCTCTTATACTACTAGCTTAGCTTGGCATGAAGATTGGAAGCAGTGGGGAAATCTATGAAGGACACAAGCAAAAGTAGACCAAACCGAGAGAAACACATTTTCTAAATTGCCTGCTAGACAGTAAAAAAGTTACAAAAGGACTTGAGGCCAAGAAAAAAGTGTAAAAATAAACACAAAATACATCCAAGCATAGAAATTGGTCCACAGACCATGTGTTAGACAGCCCTGCTACCATGTGCAACAGCACAATCTGGCACTGTAATCTTATCTGCTGAAATGTTGCTGCATCAGTGTCCCCAAGACATATCCCAGCCCATTTATTTCTTCTTGACAAATAAAGTTATTCCAGATCTGAAAGCAAAGACAAATCCCTGCATGCCCCGGAGAACAGCGATTGACTCGTTTATCCCTCCAAGCGAGGAGAAAACGTGATGGAGCCGGGCACAAGGAGCGTACACATACATCATACGCAGCGCCACTTAAGAGAGAAACACACATTGTGAGGCGTGCTCATTAACCTTTTGACGGGCATCTGTACGCGTGTGTTTGTTGGCTGTCCTGCCGTGACAGATGACTCTGAGGATGATGGAGTGTGTCTGTCTCCTTCTTGATCACACACAGCCACCTACGTGTTACAGAAGCTGCATGGTACACACCACTGCACAGAAAGTACACACGTCGATATGATTGTTGGTGATTTTAAATTTTAAATTTTCATGCACACACAAACACACACATGCTCACAGTTTGACAATAGATCAAAGGTGGGAAACAGCTTCATCTGTTCCATCCGTGTCCAAAGGCATCTTATATTTACCATAAACTCTGTCAGAGAGTGTGAAAGAGAGAGAATGTCAAATGTATTCATGAGGAACACTTTGCAGAACATCACAAAGTGCTCAGGAAGACGAGGACACCATGATCGTAATTAAGGCAGGAGAAACGGGAGAAAAACAATAACACACAAATGGGAAATGGAAAGTGTGTTGGTGTGCTGTAATGTGGGAGGCTGAATGCATTGCGGCAGAGCTGTTGGTGTTCATACCATTGTGCCTGCTCCATCGTAAATCCATTTTTTTGTTTCACTCTGCTTCTTTTCTCTTAGACTAATGTATATAAACAACACAAGACAAATCACCAGAGAGGCTGAAAGGAAATGGAAGCAGCAGTTCCTGCACTAATGTTGCTTGGCAACCAGACCAAGGTGATTTAGTAATTGAATGCATTCTGTGAATATTTCTTTTGAAAGTCCAGCGTAGAATCTGGTAAATGTCTGACAAAATGCATCAGGCACGACTGTTTTAGATTATTTTTGGAAGCCTTGAAATGCAGGATTGTGGGTAGTGGGCTGAAACTGGAAATCCTCAGGCTGAATATTTGAGGAAATTCAGGCAAGGAGAGTTAATGAGGAATGCACTCCTCTCATAACCGCTGTGTAGTGGCCCTTTAACATGGCAATTAACCCCAACACCTCCACTGGGGCCGCTTGATGGCCAGCGGCACAAAACAGCACGAAAATAGGATATTGGTGTAGGTTTTAAATAATCTGGGAATTAACTAATGTTGCCCTAGTAAGAAAAATGGTCAAGATATAAGCAGGCATGGGCAGTAACGGATGACAGGATTACTTAATCAGGATACAAAAAAAGGTAACTGCATTACCTAACAGATACATTCAAAAGACCTAATCAGATTTAAAATTGTGGATTCATAGATTATAAAAAACTTCAAAGAGCATATTGTGTGGAGCAGAGAGATGTACTGTATCTCTGTCTAATGTTACCTGAGTTTAGATATATGGTGCTATACTTTATATATGTCTGTATCAAATAGAAAGCAGTTCATTCAAGATTGAAGGCTTTTCGAGAACATTCAAGGTCTGAAAGCAGCACAGACAGGCGCTACAGGAGGAGGTTGCAGCATCGTTAATGCACAGCAGACCATTCATCTTGTATTCTGTCTAAAAATCTGAAAACTGTAGTCAGTCTTAAGGTCTGCCGGTCTGGATGGATCATTTATTTAACATTACAAATGTTTGGGAGCTACAGCCAGCCTTCACTTCCATTTCACCCGCCAAGTAATTCAGTTTGCAATTCTATCAGAGCTTTGAAACACCATTTAACATAGGAAAGAAATCACATATAATCCTTATACTAGCCAATGGTGAAGTGACAGTGTTTCAACACATTGCACCATCCGTCAATCATGAAGCTGCCTTCATTCTCCTTTTCATGCTTTTTTGAGGTAAATCTGAAAATAGCATGTTGTTGTGACACTTTCTTTTCATATTCATTCGTTGGAATTAGTTGATTTGTTTTGATGGATGTCACAAGAAAGTAGCCATGTGCACTTCTGCTTGATTGTTACTTTTAAAGCCCCTTTTCAAACAAACACCTTCTTGCACACACGAGTCAATTTCATAAAAGTCACAAAGCCAATTTTCAGGTGCCAACTATTGTGTGAGTGTTGTAGCATATTCTCTGAATGTGCTCTGGTTTCAGACAGAGGGTGAAAAGAGGTGCTGCAGCAGAGGCAGTATGAGAAAATGAAGAAAGTTGTGAACATTTAAGCACGTAAACATGTCACAGTAGAAGCACAACATAATAATACGAACATGACAATTAGCATTTTACTATCTCTTAACAACATCCACCTAATTCCTGAATTTGGACCTTGTGATGGCTAATGTCTTTCCATTAGCTAGACACACACAGAAGTTGTAATTCCACATTTTGCCACTATGTCAAACTTGCCTCAAAGCCCGTCTTCCTGGAACTGAAAAAAAAAGATCTGCTGATCAGCTTTATGATAAAAACAAGGTGGTTTTCTTACACATTGCTCCAGTACTGCAATGCTTGTTTTCAACATTTCTCACGCTAAATGATATTATGAGCAATGTGTACGTCTCACTTGAATTGCAAAGTGTGTAATTAGTAAGATGTAGGATGTAATTAATGTGAGAGTGAGAGACGGATGCATCAAGCGCTGCATGTTGCACCTTTGCGGTTGCAAATCAATATAATCAATGGGAAGTCCTCAAGGGTACATGTGGGCGAATGCACAACACGTAGGTTTAACTTAATTCATATGACTTTGTTAGGCAGTGCTGGAATGGGTTGTATTAGAGCAAGTGATTGCAGTATATAAGACAGTCAGGAGAGAGAATATAAAAACAGGATTTCATTTAATATGATTTTAGTGCTGTACTTTACCACCAGGTGTCACTGTTAACTAACAACAGCCGGGCAAATCCCTCCCCTTCTCTCCCTCCATGCTTCCCTTCCTCTCTCTCTCTTTCCCTCAATCCTTCTTTCTCTCTAAAACAAAGTAATTGCCTGCAGCACAGTTCAGAGTCTCATACTCTGTCTGACGCAGATCAGGCTCCAGCCAGTCAATCATTATTCTCCACCTCAACAGTGAATACCTTGCGTGGTTCAAGGAGTCACTGAAACCTGCTGTTGACCCTAGTATGTGTGTGTGTGTTTGTGTGTGTGTGTGTGTGTGTGTGTGTGTGTGTGTGTGTGTGGTGTGTGTGTGTGTGTGTGGGTGTGGGTGTGTGTGTGTGTGTGTGTGGAGAGAGGAAGTTTGGGATTATATGTATGTGCCAGTGACAGACATCAATCTCGCATCCGTCACTCAGTCATCTATAATTCAAAAGCAGCCAGTCAGAGGTCTCGGTGGGGTCTTATTGCAAAGAGAGCAGAATTTGTATTATCATCGATTCATTTATTCATCTAATTGGTTTAGTCTGTCTTGTATGTGCATTTACAAGCACATGTGAGTACTGTATGCTCAATCCATGGCCACAATAGGTGTTTGGGTGAAATTAGATTAGGTCTGCAGTGAGCGTGAAGATACAAGTTTGTGCTCTCCAGATTTTCACATTTCTGCCAGTCTGACCAAAGTACTATAAGAATGTTATTGCTATTGCAATTTGATACCCGCATCGCTTTCTGCTGACGGATAGAAAGCACTGCAGAGGAAGATGAAGACAGAGACATGAAAGGGTGTGAGAGCGACAAGAGTTAGAAGTCAGTTAAGCCATTTATTCAGCCCGTGCCGTAGAGAGAAAGACAATCTCTTTTTCAAGGTAAGACTCAACCAAGGAGGCAGCAAATGAAAACCACAGTGCTAAATCCTTTGAGTATCCTAAAGGGAGCGTTTACGCTTAGGTTGAAAGAGACTGACAAGCCCAAGTCCAAGTGAAAGCTATGATCTCATATGGATTTCCTCAATTTAACCTGGCTTCAATTGCTGTAGGAAGGGGAGATGTAAGGAAAATGGGGAAGTACTCCCAAGTCATCAATAACAGGCCAGCCTCATTCCCAGGGCGCCAAATACCAACATTTTGTCAAAGCCCTCTGATACGGACCCACAATGCACCTCAAGTATCTGTATTAGACACAGCAGGCTTTCAAATAACTTCAATTGAAACCCATCTGCTGCAATATTAGATGCTAAGGAAGTCAGGTAACGGTAGTATAACGAGCAATAGAGTCTGCATAGGTTGGAAAGATCAACACAAGTGTGATGGAAAAACACTACGTATGGTATACCTGACCAAATGGACTCAAATCAACCCAAACCACAATGTTTTACCAAAACTAACCTAACAAACATTAACCACATGTGAGCACAGCAGAGTGTTACAGTGTGTCTACTCACTCAGTGGAGGGACACGTCCATTAGTGAAGAGTTGGGAATGATGAGAAGTTGGTTCAACCTGTGAGGACAAATGGAAGATGGTCAGAATTGCAAAGTGAGGACTGGATGGCTTTATAATCTCAAAGAGCTATGAACATAATAATAATAATAAATATTGATCCATAGCTTATTTTTCTCTATTTTTCTATCACCTATGTGTGATCATTTAAACATGATTTACAATCTATTAGTCGCTATCGTTAACCAACAACACATTCATGTCTTCCACTTAACATACCTCTACCATTTGCAAAGAATCATTATCTTCCAGCTTGCTAGCTAGATTGTACGCCCCCCTAATTGCAACAAGTGTTCATGTGTTTAACTGTCATTTTCTTTTAAAAGTGAGCTACAATGAGCTACAATTGTTCCACGTCCCTCCTGGAAACTGCAGAGCGACCCTTCCCCCCCTGCGGTAAAGGAACCCCTGCTTGGTAAATCACTGTAATAAAGCATCAGAATGTAGAGAAGAAAAGAGTGAGGACGGCAGAGCGTGACGTGTGGGGATGACAGGAGGAGACGGAGAGAGTTGTTTTCAGATTTACAGAGCCGGTATCTTCTGTATGCTGCTGTCAGAGAGAGAGAGGGATCAGCAGAGGGAAGCCTAATTAATACAGAGAGCTCCGGCATCCTCAAACAGAGTGAGCGATTGTGATCCAGCAGCATTATCACCCTGCCATAACACTGCCAATCCAACCTGAAACCGGCTCTTTCCCCCCAAATCATCTGAGGTCACGCCTAACAGCTCTCTCCTTCTGAGCGTGCAGCCACATTTTCTGCATAGCCAGGGTCCCCACAAGGCACATCATCATCATCAGAGTTATTTCTGCCAAGTGCATTATATCCACCGGGGCTGCACGATGCACGTGTATCATCATCATCATCATCTCCAATAAATGTAATGTAAAGAAGTGTTTTTAATTCAGTGCTCAAGTTATTTCTCAGGTGCCTCATTTGGTATCTTTCCACAAACAATAAGGGTAATGGATCTATAGGACTGTAGTTGTGGAACATTTTTGCAAAAATGACGAATTCATTATGACCAAAGTTTAAGCTATTCCACACGTTTACTCACATCATTTAATTTGCAGCTTGCAAGTGTTTTCAAGCATTTCAAAAGGTCAAAAAAACAACACTTTGACTGAGGCGAATTGTGCATGTCAATCCTATTCCATTACTGCGACAGGAAGAGAAGGGCCTGAATACAGAGGTGACCACAGGAAGGAAGAGAGGTTGCATAAAGAGACTGTGACTAAAAAATGTCACAGCGAATTGGAGCTGTTAAATATGCCATTTGGTTGGCCCTTTTTCCCTGGTGCTACTGACAGCTACATGCTGAGTGCATATTTATTTTTTGGCTCCCATGAGCACGGGTGCTTTGAGAGGCTCTCGCCTTAGAGAGTACCTTAATATTTCTACTTCCTGTCCTGGCCATTATAAAGGCTCTTCTCTCAGATGAGTATAGTGCAACCTTGCCATTTCTCTAAAATGACGAATGCTCAATGACATTTACAAATTGGCGTTACCTTATTTGAATGAAATTGCATCAGTCTCAACTTTTTCCTAATTTTTTCTCACACACTGTGTCCTTGCTTTACCCTTGTGAAAAAAAAGAGTGGCGATGAACATTTTCACCAGACAGGAAGTCTAGGATTAAGATCATGTTGTGGCATTTGGTGGGGTAATTGGATCTAAAAAGGGACATGCTACAAAGTATACATTTTCAATATTTGCACGTTAGCCAGTATGGCCGAGGAGAGCCAGCAGCTGGCCTACAGGCAACACTCAAACATTGTTGCGTTTTGCACACTGCTTTCACATTTCTGGGCAGCGCCAACACCCTGGACTACATGCTGGCCAAAGAAAAGAGTCCATTCCCGCTGTTTCTCTGTGATTGTGCCCTACAGTGAACACTCATAAGCATTTGTACTGCACAATAACTGGCCTGCAGTGTACCCATCTGTTCACTAAAATGTGTGAAGCCAGGTGTGCATTTGTTTGCTCCTTTTATTTGGAATCAAATTGTGTTATTAATGCTAATTTGCACTGTGATGTTGGCCTCAGTCAGAGCTTGTACTCGTTCACACACACATGCGTGCACACACATACTGAAAACCCTTAATGGCTTTCATGTCAGCGATCATTCTGTACGGAGTGGGTGTCAATATTTTTAAAGTGTTGGATATTTCATTTTGGATGGCAACTCTTTACTGCCTTGCTCCTATTAAACCTTACTACATAGGGGCCCCCTGGCGGAGCTGGGTTCAGGTGTTTTATGGGCCCCTTGCCTATAAACTTGAACAGATAATGTCAGAGCTGTCGAGTGGGAGGAGGAGGACACTTTTGAGTGATGGAATTAAAAGAACCAGAGATCATAGGGCAGAAATGACAAAAGGTAATATCGATCCACACACAATTAATTCCATCAATCCCGCCATAATAATGCCTCACCTGCATCTGAGATTTAGCCAATATCTCATTTATTATATCCTGATATATATGTTATAACAGCAGCTCACTGGAGATGAATGGGACAACTTGTACAATAACTAGCCAATTACTGCAGTCCAATAATGCAACTCCACGGAGACCCCGCCTTTTCACCTACCCCTCTCTTTCTTCTACAGCAAATTGGGGCTGTGTACAGGTACAATGACTGGAAATCAATGTTGTGTTTGTTCGGGTTTGGCAGTTCCCACCTGCCTGTGTACTGTCTTTTGTTTCCCTATTAGAAGAGAAGCAGCGTGTTGTGTCGTCTGCACTTACGCTATTAGAGAGAAGCCCATTGATTATGTGTATGGAGATGTGCTGTACGTTCCAGCAAGACAGAAGTATTTATGTAGGTTTGTCACATTGAGAAAGAGTTGCCTGCGTATATAAGTAAAAGTACAAGTGTTATTGGCACAATGTGCCTAAAGTATGAACAGTATTTGTTCTGCTGATAAATGGCCCATGACTAATATGTCGTTATATGTTACATTAGTAGAATGTCAAAAATGATGTAGTAGTTAAAGTAGCATTTTGCCGTACGAGGTGAAGCAGGTTTACCCCAACCTTGAGGTACAGTACATTGGGTGGGAAACAGGGATTTATGGAGGGGAGCTGTATGTGATACTATGCACTTAAATTAAGATATTTTATTGGAACAAAGATATCTACTAATAATAAAAATAATCCTAACAAAAGTCTCTATCAATTCACCACGGTAAATATTGGCTTTATCTCAAAGATATTTGATCCGTGATGGCTCTTTTGTAGTCGAGGTTATGGCAATTTGAAAGAAAAAATCATATCGCAGAGCTGGTGTCTGGTTTTACAAACTGTGTCATCTATAAAATGAGCAAATCAATCACAAGCTGTCAACAAGTAGCAAACCACAACTGAGTAACTTTGTTTTGTGCAGGGTTTACTCTTAACTCTGGTCTTAAAATAACCCTTCTCCCTATGGAAACATTGCATTTCTGAGTGTCCACTTCATCTTAACATTGCATGACTTTCCAGACTCAAAATTCACAACCTCTCCACCAGTCACACACAACTACACACACCCCACCACTGCTCCACAGTTCCTAACCCCACTCACGGTCACTACACCAACACGACACGTGCACACATGCATATCCAAGTGCCTCCTCTCACCAGAGAGCGAACTCAGGTACACGCATACGGTCGTCATCCCACTGCTCATCTCTATTCCCCCGGCTGTCCAGTCCAGTCCAGGTTGGTCGTCTGGAGAGTGGAGGCAGGCTGAACCTGTCCACTCTGCTTACTGTCATCGTCTGGCAGCAAACCTACAGGGTCAAACACAACTTCACTTCCTCCCAGATGCCTCAGCAGGGCTTGATTGATCCTGCCTGGCACTGTAGAGGCCACTGGAAAGGAGAAGGCAAACTGCAATCCTCTGCAGATATGGCAACAGATTGGGGTCAAATTGCAATAAGGATTGTATTCAGTTGATGGATTAATGGATATGTTGGGGGATGAAATAATTATGATTACTCGATTGTTTCTGCACGGTAAACACGAGACATGCATGAACTGCCACAAGCCAAAGAAAGTTTCCAAGCAAATGTATGAGTGTGGAGCCAGTGACCATGAATACAAATATATTCCTAATAACTGCCAAAAGAATTACAAAAAAGTTGGTACACTTAATGTTGGGTTGAAAATACTCGCTGGAGATTTTTTTTCAGCCGTTTTGGCATTTGCAACTTAAGTAAGAAGAAACATTTCCAATATTTTTGGCGGTCGGCATTAAAATTCCCTAACCTCCTCCTTCATGCCTCTGATTAGCCCTGGCAGCAGCGACTGCAATCCATCGCTACGTGTCTCAGTGAAGAGCTTAATGAGTGGGATCATTCAACGGCAATTGGCAGCCAATAACAAGCTGGGTACAATGGCAGTTGTTGGTATAAAGTTATGCTAAAAAACAAGAGAAGCATTTCTGGGATAACATTTGCAGTGCACAATGATTTAATTGTAGATTACTTCATATTAAAGTATTGACATATTAAATATCCATGTTTCCAGGAATAAATCTGAGCAAATTGGAAATGACACAGCATCCCAAATTACTGCAGATGCCTATATACATTCAGTGTTTACACCTAAAGGCAGGATACAGTAGAATGCCACTGTCTGTATGTGAAAACATGCTGGGGCTACGCTACATGTTGACGTGCAACATGTTGACGTGCAACATGTACATTGCTTTGTCAGTTCCTGTGCAGCCACATCATTTAATTTGTTACATTTGGTCACATTTGCCCACCAGGGACAGTTCATTTTCCAATCTCACTTTTGTGGGTCTTACATGTTTTAACCAACCAATCTGCCGTTAGCACTTCAAAATCACTGTCAGCTCAGCGTGGAAGTTAGAATGAATCAAAGTAAAAATGGCAGCGCGGGGAGGAAGGTGGACTCATTAGATGTGAGCAACTTGTGACCCCTGTCGCTAACACACACCTGCAGTAAGGCAGCTTCTCAGCACTTCCAAACATCATGGGATGCTCGGAGGGGATGCTGCAGGCTTGGCCTTGGAGGACGGGTCGACTGCAATTCCAGATGGCTGGTCCACCTCTGACACAGGAGTGCTGACGCCTCAGGGAGAGGCTTAAGGGTTTCTTAAGATAGAGAAGGAGTCTCTGGACTTTGAGGGGTTCTGGTCATTAAATTGTCTCTTCATCCACAGACAACAAAATGTACGACAGACTCAATACACCGGCCAAAGCTTTGTGAGTTCCAGATAAGGCTCGGGTCACCAAATTGCACCTGCTATTGTTACAGCTTACATTTTGAAAAATGTTTTTGAAAAGAAACTTTTTACCGCTGTAGCTATGACTGATGAGAGCCTTAGCAAATTTCTCATACTCTCCCAGGCTGAAAGGAGTCCACAATGCCAACCCAAACAATGTGAATTAGGGGATGGAGCAACAGTGCATCATTAGCGCTCTGTTGCCATGGAGCCCCTGTTGTTAAAAGTAGCACCTATAGTTGTTATATCCGTAGAAGCCGGTGAAATAACAAAATTATTACTTTTTTGGACCCAGATGTGGCAAATCAGGCACTAAAGCAAACAAACCAAGAGTGGAATTGCTCTTGCTGCACTGTCACAATAGCCTGGATCCAGCCCTGTGAAGCACTCATTTTGAGTATCTTCGTATCTGCTCATTAACCACATTATCATTTGAATGTGTCTTTGGGGCTGCCCTACCAAATTCATTGTCATCAGCACTGGTGGCAAGATGGTTTCCGAGCTATCACGCTGCCAGAGCTCTTCGCTTATGGCTGCATGCGAGCGGCGTCCAAACCACAAATTAGCCAGTCTTTTCACAGCACTCGATGCTGTTGCGCTCAAACACTTTAAAACTGCCAGATATCTGAGTCATAAAACTGGAGTCATCACAATTGAGTGGATTTGAGAGAGAAGAATTAGTGGCAAAGGATTCAAACAACTGCTGTTTAACTGTTACTCTAACCCAAACGCTGTGTGGAGGCCGGACACAGCGGGAAATAATAACCACTGAAATAACACTTATCTGATCACATCCAGTAAACCGTTGATGTTGTGGTATATTACACATAAATAGCATATTCAACAAAAATGCAATAAATACAGATGCAACTGAGCCTCTTATTGGCTATACCATTAACATAATGCACCATCACCCTGGCTACCTTTCTTTGGCCTTTACATTAATAGTTAATGCTAGCAACATTTAAATTGATTAGACTGTAAAACAAACAATTTGGAGGCAGATATCAGACCTAATTTGTCTTCTTTACCTAAGCTAACATTACGGTATGTTTTCACCGTAACCACAAAAGTATTAAATAGTATCTCGTCAAACATTTTCTGCTAACAAAGCACACAGCTGATAACAACCCTGGTCTACCAAACCATCCACTCTGACCTAACCTCTCTTTCTTCATATATTTTTAGGAATATTAATGACACTACATTAATAATGAATATTATAAAATATATCTGATTTTATACACACTTTGTAGGAGGTATCACACTCGAAGCTATCGTTGACTGCATCATTCATATTTTATATTTTTCTATTATGCATAGGTGTAAATGATGTTATGTTCAGCAATTACCCACTGAATCTAAAAAAGTGAGTGTAATTAATAACACATCGAGTCATCCCAACTTGCTGTTAATTAACCCTTGCACTTGTTAAATCATGCATTCAGTGAAATCTTAAGATGACTTGCTTCCTGAGAAGGAGTGGTTCAATTATAAATATACATTATGTAGATTTTACATATGAATATATATGAAACACAAACATATTAGCTCTTCAAGGGCGCTCGGCCTTCACCACGTTTCCATTCAGACTGCAGACAGAAAGGCGCAAAGTAGAAAAATATAATAATACTGTCGCTCTTTTTATATAATACACAATAGCAACAACAATTTATCTGCTAGAGCCGGTGAAAAGGATGAAAGCCGAGAACACAGAGTCAAATTGACATGGCCTACATTCTGAAGCGTCTAATGCCAACAAATTCACTTTGATTGTGCTATTTAAAGTATCACGGCAATGACTCCTTACACGATTGTGATTGCACTTGCTGCTATTGTCCTCAATGATGATGATAATGCCAGCTTGAGAGTCGTAAAAAAAAAAAATGTTACCCATGCTGCATTTGCTTTTATTGCTCACATGTGCTCATTCTCACTGACTTAAGTCTTACTCAAAGACTCAAGATAATAAGGTTGCCAGAGACATTTGAATGAAAATTGGCAATGTTGGTCAATCAATTTTGTCCAGACTATAATATCTCAAAATGTGTTGATGCCATTATATTTTGTACAGATATGTATTGTGCCATGAGGATGAAGCCCACAGATTTTGGTAATGCGGCAATTTTTAAAATGAGGCGAATCTTTGTGGTATTTGAGTGACATTTCTCAACAACTATTGGATGGATTGCAATGACATTTTGATGCAGATATTCATACTCAAAATGGACGTCTGTTAACTATTCATCTAGTATCACCGACAGGAAAATATTCCACCTGGTTTTTTACTTTTGGAGACTGAACAGATGCAAAAGCCATGCCATTCTTATAAGCTGCATAACGGCTATCATGGTAAACATAAGTTACCATAAGCATGTAAGCAACGTCATTGTGAGCAGAAGGAGAGAGTACATTTTTTCTTATCGAGCTCTGTAATTCTCCATATTTATTACTCAAAACCCCTAAGTATTTAGAACCCCATAAAATGCAGCAGGACGACTCCTCGTTGTGCCTGGAGATATCTACATATACATGACTCAAATGCTTATTTTTATAGCACGCATAGCTGCATTGCATGAATGCAGTTTGCTGGCTGAGAATCACTGTGCCTTGTTGCCTCATGAAAATAGCACTAGATAAACTGTGACATATTTACACACATCACGGTTTGACTCTTTTACAGAACATAGAAAGGTTTTGTCAGCTTTCGAGACACTGTGAGCACAATAATGTCAAGATTCTGAGAGTGGAAGCAAAGGAATGTGTGTCTCTCGTTGTGTGCATGCACGTGTCCTTATGTGTGTACTTTATCCACCTTTATCGTTAAGCCTGTGCAAAAGCATGAATGCACATTGTGTGTGTGTGCAAATGAGGGCTATAGTATGAATGTGTGTTTCGCTTGGATGTGTGTGTGTGTGTGTGTGTGTGTGTGTGTGTGTGTGTGTGTGTGTGTGTGTGTGTGTGTGGGAGGCCTGTTGCTGGCCATCCAAGCAGACAGGTGTCAGGTCGTATCAGCGCATCGCTCCAGTGACCAGGTGGAAACCTGGAGGAGAAAAGGTGAATCACCGGGCCACACTGGGGCAACAAAACTGCTCGGCTTAGTCTAGCATTACCTAAACACACACATACACTGATGGGGACACACTCACAAACACACACACACACATATACACAAACACACACTTTTATCAAAGGGGATAGCAAGGGGGGAGAGGAGACGAGCACCGTGCTGAGAGAGTAATGGGAACGCAGACTGAGGGAGGCTACTTGACCACACACACACACACACACACACACACACACACACACACACACACACACACACACACACACACACAATGATAGAAACACACCTACTCACACATATGATTGCGTGACTCAGTTAAGAATGAGGCATGTCGCTGTAGAGAAGCACACACACACACACACTCTCAAATAAAAATGGAAAGTATGGTAAACGTCCACATCAAATAATTAGCAGCTTGTTGAATTGAACACAAACACACACACACACCATCTCCAGAGGGGCTGCGGGTGTGTGTGTTGTGTATTTTGTCACTGCTTGATGAGGAGAATGATCACATTTCCCTTTTCTCCTTCCCTCCATCCCTCATTTTCTCACTCCTAATTAATTTACCCACACACACACAAACACACACACTGTTGTGAGGATAATTGCCACAGCAGTGATGCTGGCTAATGACAGGAGAGTGGAGCAGAAATAACAGCGGATGGGGCACCAGCGCTGATGTTCCCTTCAACATATCCCCGCTCCGTCACACTCACCCCTCCTCCCTCTCTTTCCCACATGCACACACACTCCTACACCAATGTCTTTGCTCCCTGTTTTCCATTCAACCCCCTCACACACGCACTCTTCCCGCCTCCTTTCTTATTCACACACTGCCTTCTTGTCACCTCGTCACTCCTCTCCTCCTCCGCCCAACGTCTAGTTCTCCACCCCTCCTTCCGCCTGTGGGTGCCGAAGCGACGGAGGAGTGTCGGGGAGCCTCTGATCACGGCGGCCCTAAACACAATTGAGGGTGACATGTGGCGGGATGAGACCCGTGTACCGGAAAACCTTGGCTGGCCTGCCCGCATTCTGCCCACCGCTTGCCTCACCCTCTCCTTCTCTCTCTGCCTTTGTTAGAGAGAGTGTGTGTGTGTGTGTGTGTGTGTGTGTGTGTGTGTGTGTGTGTGTGTGTGTGTGTGTGTGTGTGTGTGTGTGTGTGTGTGTGTGTGTGTGTGTGTGTGTGTGTGTGTGTGTGTGTGTGTGTGTGTGTGTGTGTGTGTGTGTGTGAAGCTAGCCATCCTAATGGGTAGGAAATGTTACCAGCTCACTGGGCTGTGAAGGGCTGAACTCACCTTGAGTGTTCTGAGCGGGAAGAAAAGACTGAGAGGAATAGACAGGAAGACAAACAGATAACAAGGTACATATATATATAATATATATGATAAAAATACCACTATCTCACACATACTTTATCTCTTTGCTCAACCCATGGAAAGAAGATAATGATGTGACATAATCAAAACCACAACTGTCACTATTCTATAAATCAAATATATTCTGGTATTGCATTACGTAATCATGGGTACTTCCATCGAAATTCAATTTATAGACTGAATTAGCCGTAATTGAGACACTTGTCTTTGTCCTCTTTCAAACATGGTGTGTTTTTTGCATTTCATCACCATGTTTGGCCACATGAAAAAAGCTGACAATGACAAATAGAGGAACTGGAAGAAGCCGCGTCACCCATCATCAGTCGCAAACCTCCTGGGAGGAAGCTGGGCTTGTGCCAGCAGAGTATCAATGCCTGTGTTCTTGGATAGAGATGTTGAACATTCACACATGGGTTGAAAATAAGTGTGTACATACTTTTGGCAATGTAATGTCCATCTAAAGCCTGGGGCAGGCAATAACATTTTCATGGGGGCAGCAAATATAAAAGACAATAATGGCACCCTTTGCTGTGGTTTGACAGAGCCAATGCACACACACACACTCACACACAAATACGCCCGAATGCACACACAAACACTCTCACCAGGCCCCAAATCGACTTACCGCCTTCTGCTAATTACCTTTACATTTTTTACACTTCTGCTAACTCAAGATCTGTTTCAGGCCACACCAGGTAATTGATTTCTGTGTGTGTGTGTGTGTGTGTGTGTGGTGGTCAAGTAGCCTCCCTCAGTCTGCGTTCCCATTACTCTCTCAGCACGGTGCTCGTCTCCTCTCCCCCCTCTCTTTCCTCTTCTATCCCCTTTGATAACAGTGTGTGTTTGTTTATATATGTGTTTGTGTTTGTGAGTGTGTCCCCATCAGTGTATGTGTGTGTTTAGGTAAGGCTAGACTAAGCCGAGCAGTTTTGTAGCCCCAGTGTGGCCCGGTGATTCACCTTTTCTCCTAAGAGCTAATGGTTGTTCTGTGCGTTCAGTTCCCTGCATCTGAGGCAAACATGCCAAGCACCAATGTGTTCAAGCACAGCGGACAAGAAATCTATTTAAATTAGCGCTGTTGTTCTCACTTGTCGAATATATAGTTTTGGTGCGTTGTGAGTGCGGGGAAAACAAGACTGACTGAGTTCTAGCTAGTTGTCCACAATGTTTTGGCAGTGGAGAAGAGCGCAAGGCGAGCATCTCGTCTATCATTCCTTGAAGCTTGACTTCACGTCACATTCAATGAGAAAACTATCCACCGTGTGTACCAGACCATCTAGACATGTTGATAACACACACTGCAACTATTGGTGCTCTCTGTTGGTCAGGACTCAAAGAGATTCATCTTCAAGAGACGAAACTGGTTAAATAAAGGACATTTTATTCTAATAGAAATAACACATTTGAATTGATTTTTGTTTCACTTTGAACTTTTAATTTGCAGCCATTTTCTCTTTCTCTTTTTTGGGGGGGGAATGTTATTACTCCGTCTCAAAGGGAGCAGACACATAGAAGCCGTAATCACAGCGTTTTGTGCAACACAGTCTATTTTGTCCTTTTATTCTGTCATTTAGTGAGAGACGAATATCGGACAAGAATCAATCGTAGTTGAATTACATGTCCTCACACGATTCAACCTGGGACCCAAAATAACATTTACATTATTGATCACAAAGCTAAAATGCTGCAATTATGTGTGTTTATTCTCTGTGAAGAGGGACTGACAAAGAGGCCTGATTGCAAATTGAAGCTCTGGAAGAAAACTTTTTTATTCTGCTCCTGACCTCAAATCAATAGCACATGATTAAGGGTTTATTTTGTCAAATGTGCACATAATTGCTGTCAGGTTTAGTCAACCGTTTCGATGAGACAGAGACGACAGAAGCAGTACTGTAAGCTTGGCGGCCAGTAGCATTTTTAAAAGTGGTGACATTTGAATAAATAATTGAGTCATGCAAAACTTAAGTCATCACTAAACTTTGATTTGAAGCAAAACGTAGCTCATTTTAGCATGCTGTATTGTCTGTTTTCCCTTGAGGCTCTATCATACTCTAGGACATTAATCCTGTTTCTCCCCAGTGACAGCAGTCGAGGAAATGAGAGCAGGCGTGATTCTGTAACTCCTCAGCAAATGACAAGGACAGTAAATTGTCAGGTTGAGAGAAAACCGGGGCCTCTTGTGGCCTCATCCTGATAACAAACGCGTCATTATTTACCTGTCATAGCGTACAACACTGTGTTTGAGATAAACTTTTTTTTCCACCTTCCTCGATCCCAGCAGCGGATGTATCTTTACACAAACAATCTGGTCCTGTAAGTGCTGCTGTGCATTCAGATACGTTTATTTCTTTAATGTATTTCAGAGGTAATGTCAGGTCGTGACGCTCCTGACACTCTGCGGAGTTAACACGCAGTGGAGCTTCAAAGACCTGTCTTTTTCGAGTCGGAAGATGTAAGCTGCAATGGTGTTTCTCCCGTTTGGTGTCAGGGAGGTGATGTGTTATGCAGCAGCGGCGCGGTGGGTCATGTTGTGTAAAGAAGCAGGGGTACGTGGCACAACCTTGAGGAGGTTTGAAGATATAACTGGGCGCTGTGCTCCTTTGTTACCAAATCTATTCAAGCCAGAGTGGCTGCTTGACAGTGCAGACGGCCCTCTGGCACATTTATCTGTAATACTGCTGAAAATCACAGCCACGAAGGGCACTACAAGTAAAAAAACATTTATGCAAGACATTTATGTCAGAAACTGAGCAATATTTAAAGAGAAGAGAAATGTTGATATCCATTAAACCGATAGTAAAACTGCGTTATTGAATTTTTTTATAGAAAGAGGTAAGTAGATACATTTAGAAGCAAGAAAGAATGTTGTTTTCCAAAGAAGAAGAATACAAAATGAACATGAAAGCAAATCGTTTTAAAAGAATAGTCCTCCTGAACCAGGATCTGAAAAATACATGTAGGAAAATCTAGGTACTATTATAAATCAAATAATTTTTATTTCCAGTACGACACAGCACAGCAAGGCAGGTCATGACACTGAAGAGGGCAACAGCATGATACAGTTTGGCTGCTCAGAGGTTTCTGATGCTCTTATAAAAGAAACCAATATTGCCGCTGTTTGAAAATATCATCAACTATATATTCTCTGGAAAAAGGTCTAGTTTTCTGTGTGATATTCTTCTGAGAGGGTAAAACCCCAAGCATCTCGTTTGACAAGATGACATTGGATTCTCTCCACATCCCTCAGAGTGTGTGGCCTTTGCATGAGCTATAGGTCAGAGAACTGCCATGTCCAGAGCAAAATCTCCAAAGACTCCGCGCTCAATGAAGCATGTTTGTGAGGATTTTGAGGTCGTCAATGTCCTGCTGGAAGCTTCAAACTATACAAGCCGAGGTGAAGCCTCCTGTCAGAAGCAGCCGGATTTTCATCTCAAACCTCATGGTGCCTGAATGCCTGAATGCTTTGGTGTCCTATTGTCTCATAAGAATACAGATCCATTATAATTGTTCACAATGATTACTGTGCCTCACTAACCCTCTTCTGACACCAACCACCTCCTATATGTGTGTCTTTTCCAATTACTTCCATCAAACGGCATATCAATTAAGAATGTCTCTATTTGTCCAGAATGTTGTTTTCACTAATTATAAGTATTTTTTATCTTATTGCTCATGCCCTGTCACCCATTTATAATAATGAGGACGTGATTATGAAATAGGTACTCAGTAATTAAAAACTACTGACAGTATAATCTGAGTTGTTCCCTAAATACCTAACCTTTTGTCTTCCGCCCTGACAGGTACTCATTAAGTATTTTATGAATACCACACTGAACAACAATTTTTTCGGATTTATTTTCTGTATGATGTATCAGGGTCAGGGTCTAAGGACAGAGGGTGGTATATGCCGCACAGTATATTATTAAAAAGTATAAATTAACTTTAATTGATGTGCAAATGTGTCCCTCTCTCCCTAATTATCTTTTGTAATACTTACAATAGAGATGATATGATGTGTGATCCTAACAAAATCTCAGATATGTATGAGTCTCCAGTGCGTACAGTGATATAAATAGCGTGGTTGGAGCAGATGCGTGGGAAGGAAGTGTTACACTAGACAGACTTGAATCTACCTTCTGTAGTTCTCCGCAGACTTGTACTATTTGCCAGACTTTGACAGTAACTGTTGAGCGAGGGCACAGTGTGTCTCCTTTACTAAACCTCAGCTGGATTTTCCAAACCAGGTTTGACCGGGTGACATTTTAATCACGTATGTACTATTTGAAATGTTAACAGCCCCTGCTGCAGCTGCTCCTGAAGCTGGAATAGAATGGAAAGCATGGCAACATATTTTATAAAAAACCTGAGCACGGAGTCAAGTGGTTCATTTGGATTTTTCATAGAAGCAAGAGCCATCATCATGCTTCTCGAACGGCCATTTGGATTATAAAATCAGCCATTGTCATTCTAATTTAAACCAATCTGCGGTTTCCATGGTGAAAACGGTGAGAAGCAGAGCCCACACACAGCGACTTGTCAGCAGTCATGAATATTTTTCATTGAACGCCGCCTGAGGAAGAACAAAAACACGTAGTGTCCAGCGGGCGCTCGCAGACAAAGAGCAAACATGAAAAGCCACTTTAAATGTGGCTGAATTGAATTTATATTTATTTGTGTGGTGTCAAAATATCTTAGATTTGGATGCAAATGCCCCATAAACAAAAGACGTGGTTTCAGCTACTCTTCTCTGTTTAATCCCAAGGGTTTTGCCCAAATGTGACAGCAGTGTCAACGCAAACTGAAAACAAACTGCGCGCTATAATATTTGTCTGCGCTCGGCGAGACATTTGCAACAGCCTGGAAAATCCGATCAGTCGAGGAAAGTGGCCGACCCTTGCCACCGCGAATGAGATCTGTGTTCGCTCTAATTACTTTCTACAAGCAGTCTTCAAAGGCGGGACTGAGGCTGTCTCGGTCCCCGCAGAGACGGAGAGAAAACTGCTACCAGTCTGATGTTGTTACATCAGGGAAAGTGCAGAGGCTGTCAGGGATCCTCTCACACGTTAGACTGACTATTCAGAAACAACTAAGTATGAAAACAACATTTGGATTTATTAGTCCATATCCTTCCTATGCAGGCACATTTACATTTTCACGTAAAGGAATTTGGTTTAGAGCTTGTCAAAGATATTTTGGCCAATGGGATCCCATTGCCATCAATATTAATGAATAAATAAGTTAATTTAAAGCCGACATATTATGCAATTGTTTCGGGTTCATAATCATATGA
This sequence comes from Trematomus bernacchii, assembly GCF_902827165.1. Lineage (NCBI taxonomy): Eukaryota > Metazoa > Chordata > Actinopteri > Perciformes > Nototheniidae > Trematomus > Trematomus bernacchii. The sequence continues at coordinate 5,399,006 of NW_022987821.1, read as the reverse complement.
AAGAGAAAAAAACCTTTGGAGGAAACTTTGGGATTTGATCCCTTTCAGACTATTTACATGGACAAAAACCCATATAACACACTACAGAGAAAACCCCAGAAAGCACAATATAACATCTTTGAATAATGATGTTGAGCTACTTTTAAGTGTTTGTGTGCACTTTTGCCAACACTAATGCAGATGTATGACATTGAAACACACAGACAACATAAGGATTTACTCAAGTCAATTAAATTAGCAAGGCACATGAAACATCTCTGGGATTTCGAAAGCAAAGACAAATTGGTGTTTTACCACAGCTTTAGAGAGGTTAGATTGCAATGAAATCTAAAGCCTAGTGAATCTGTAAATAAACACTACCCAAACTAAAATGAACAACAATCCATCTGCCAAAATTAGCCCTGCCCTGAAAGCTCAAAGATCCCTGGAGGTTCTTATCATTTTTGCATACTCACTGCACAAAACCCCCGACTAGGCACAACGCGTTACCCGCCTTTAACATGCAAAGCAGATGTATGTGGCTGCATTCATTTTCAAGTTAATCTACAAATTGCTTACATTGCTGAAGAGTATTCAGCACGAAGTTGTGATTAATAGCAGGATGATGGCAACAACAGAGGGGGGGATAAGGGTTGTGAGCAACTCTCAGCAGTGGCCTGTGTGCATGCCCAGATACAGTGCAGCCTGCGGGCCATGGCTCATGCTCCCTCACCCCCTGATTGACTGGAGAGCCATTGAAGTGAAGGAAAACTTGACATTATGTCTGAGAGCGTAACACAGATTGATAATAAGCCTGTCTGTCCGTGCATCCTTCATGCACTTCTAACTTGCATTTTATTTAAAAGGACATATATTCTGTTATGTATCAAACAACATCACGACTCATTGGAAATGACTGGATGTAGGAAAATACTTGTTATTACCTGTAATGGGATAATAACCCTGTATCCTAATCACCTTCAGTTACCTTAAAGCACTAATTAACATTTTTGTGAATTCTGGGGGATGTTTACACAATGCATCAAAAAGGTGTTATGAAATAATTCGTTTTTTGCCAAGGCAGGCGCAGTCATTTTGCCATTATTGAAGCTTCAAATAAGGTAACAAAATATAAAAATGGTGTCAACAGTGGGTGAATGTTCCTAGGATATAAATGGAGCCCTGGAAACAGAAGACTGTGTCTCCAATAATTCACTGAGACAAGTGTAAAGTGAAGACAGCCCCAGGGAGAAAACAGGGATTACTAGTTAATTCAGCTTTGTGTGAGTTAAATTGACTGGAAGAGAGTGGCTGTGAATATGTGTGATTGTGTGTGGATTCAGTGCATACAGGTTTAAGTGTGTGTGCATGCAGTACATTGCCTTTGTGTTAGGCTAAAAGCCAAGCTGAGGTTAAGTGTTCTGATATGTTCATTCCCATGCTGTTAAGTGCTTCTTCACAAAGAGAATACACAGTCAAAGTATTATTAATTCATCCTATAAGCTGGGTTTTTCCACTACTTGATGTCGGACTGGGGTCCAGAGGAACAGTTAAAGCTGGTTTGGGGGAATTAGCAGCACTTGGGTAATTACAGTTTTGGAGCAAATTCCCAACAACAATAGCTCAGGGATACCTTTTGATTACTTTAATATGGTGTGCTGTTAAGCAAGCCTCTAAATGTGAATATAAATAGTTACTGAAATATAACTTCTGCCATAGACATCTGTTTTGAACCATGTCATTAAAGATATGCACATGCAGATAGTTGGTAGAAAGCCAGCAAAAATGACTTATAAAACGTATGTTATCTTATGGACTTGGAAGTGCAGTTGGATTCCTAAGGCTAAAACGCATAGGAAACTATTTCTAGCGATCCTTTTTGTTTGTAAATAAATGAAAAACAAAAGAATCATACAACATCTTGACATAATAGTTTACAGGGGCTCCTGATTTATAATTTATTCCACAAAGAAAAATGAGTGTTTTTTTTTTTGTGCCTGCTATGCTTTCGTGTTGTTTTATGGCAGAGACACAGAGTGAGACAGTAAGAGTGGCGAAAAACACAGTCCTTTTTATTAAATAATGAGTCAGGCAGCAGTTGGTAAGGGCCTGGGGACACACATTAGGAGGGACAGACAGCTTGGGTTACCCAAATCAATCCGTTAAGCCACGATGCTAACCCAGTAACACGAACACAGGGACTGCTTTAGAGACAGCAAAGTTATTCTTTCCTCTAACACACAATTATCAAGCTGTTTGGCCGCTACCACACTGATGGGGTCCATTACTAATTCTCACAGGAGAATTGAACACCAAAACTAAATGACAGGTATAGTCGTCATCATACATATTTCATTTCTCGCTGCACCTGCAGAGCTAGATTTCTGTAAACACACTTCCACTGAATCTGCATACCAATAATGGCGGAGGAAAAGTCAATGTTACGCCGTTTATTTGGCTCCTACTAGCCAACATATATTATAAAAGTGCAATATGGTGTGGCTACATTAGGAAAACAGATTAGAGGAGGCATTGGTGATATAATAAATCATGTGTGGCACATTTTTAATTCATCTCACTACTAAGAGAATATTGGTATTAGCTATTAAGGACGACTGCCATTATACTCCCCAGGGGAAAAGGGGCTGGTTAGCCAAAGTCTGATCCAGAAACAACATATCATTCCTATTATTTGGGTACATTTCCTGAATTATTTGCTCACAACATTTAACCATACTAACAAAGGGATGGTTTCCATATTCATCCATTCAGTCATATAACATGATGTTCATTTTTAGATTGGATAATTACTATTTCTGCCTGTAATACCCTCATTAGATGCCTGTTCCGCTCAATTATAATCTCCATTTTAACAGAGCCATTTTCTACCTTTGACTTTCTATACATACTTTCAGGCTCAGGCAGGACAACATAATTCAATCTTGAGATAGTGTGGCAATTAAATCTAGATGGTGAGATAATGTAATGAATCGAACGCACAGCTGTTCCCATGACTGCAGTATGCCATATTAATTTCATTGACACCTGTCTCGCAAATTACCTTTTGACAAAGCGGAAAGTAATCAAAGGTGTTCACATGCTTTACTAAACTGACTGACTGCACACCACATGTAAGTGTGCTAAATGTGTCATGCTCATGAGCATTAAATGATTGCCGCCTCCAGAATAAATCACCAAAAAGGACAACACGTGCATGTTTAGAAGACGTTAGCATTAAGCTTAGATCACGTTGGATGCAAATGCAAAGAAGTAGTTGGTATCCAGAATATTCCTATGTATCCACATCGATGTGTCAGTCAGAATTAAAGTCAAAATATGAGGACCTACCTCTTATCTACAGATCCTACATTTAAAAAAGTCTGCAGAGTTAAATCAGGTGCTATGTAACATTGATGGAAAGGCATCACATATTTAAAAATGCATTTGAAATGTAAATCTTTTGGCACATAAAGCTAAATTGCCTCCTTTGCAAACTCAATCTTCAGCATTATTGATAAAGTCTTCCACATCTTTGGGATGATAAACCCAGGGTTGAGTAAACTAAAGCAGACATTAATAATGTGGAAAAAGATAACTTTACTTGGTCGATCACTTCACCGGTCGTAAACACTGTTGGGATATCTTTGCACTAGCCGAGACTCAGTGTGAGGTCCGCCTAGAGGACAGCTAGCAGGAACATGGCCACAGCTTTGGACCATCTGTTCCTGTCTAACTCCCCTCAAACCCCCCCTGAGAAGAGGAGGGAGGGGATGAGGAGATAGAAGACGGAGGTAATGGGATCCTGTCTTCAGCTGACAGTGGTGATATCTCCGCTGCTGGAGAGAGTCGACACGGCTGTGAGCAGACTTCACGATTGTTGTCGGAGTTGATGCGGAGGCGTTCAGCATTATCATGCCAGCTGCTTCAAGGTGTTCACAAGATTTGGATCGTCCATTGTTTTCATTGTAGTCTGGGAGTTTGTTGATGTAGCATGGTCTGATCTCTAATGCCCTCCATGTCAGCATTTCTTAGTCTCTAAATGTCATTGAGCAGGACGCAGGACACTCAGCCACTGGCACTGGAGATGCTCAACCATCTGAAGATGATATACCGTCTGGTAGGTCAGAAGGAGGTCAATAAGTTGAGTTAATACATTGAAAAAGGGACTCAAAAGTAACTTTAAGGTGTCTAACCACAAACACATTCAAAAGACCATTGACTTTAAGACGAGAGAACAGAAAAAGGTAAAATTATCATTTTTTTCCGGGTTTTAGGACTCATTACTGCACCACTCTATTGAAGGTTCGTTAAGGTCTATAGCACTCCACTTTGATGCTTTTTAGCCTTCACCTCCTAAGAGAAAGGGTAACTCATGCTGCGTATATTCTACAAATATAGTAAAAAGGGTATATCTTCTTTACAGAAATCCACTTGCACAGCTCCGCTCAGTATAAGACATAAGTGCTAAGTTGTGAGACAGCAGCAAAGTCCCAAAAGTCAAAGGAGCTTAGGGTGTAAATAAAGCTCAGCATGACAGCAGACAAAACATTGCTTACAGAGTTTCATCCCTGCTCTAAGATGCACACATAACCCCGAGGACACGACTTCTTCTCTGCCACCCAGGGACCAACAAGAGAGTGGCAGTCACACGGTAAAACTTGAGAGTTTATCCGTGAACTTGCGAGGAGGTTGACAGTGAGCGAGTCTGCTCTCTCCTGCTTTCTCCCTCCCGACGGTAGCAATATCTTTGGTCGATTTAAAGCTGAAATAAAAAAAGAACGCATGTTTTCAGTTTCTCATCTCCATGGAAACTCTTGAAATCAAAGTTGGTACGGACATCTCTTGGCTGAAAGGAACTGACAAATGGAAACTTCAGAGCAAATTCTCCTAAAAAGCCAGAGAGTGCTCCTCCATAGAACGCTGGAAGCATGACATCTCCTCATTTTCCTGTCCTTCTGGTTATCAAAAGCTGTCCAAAGGTTGTAAACATGCATGCAACTTGTGAACACTCTGAACATTTTGAGGGTAAAATATACAGAAAAGTCTTCAAGCACGAGATGAACAAATAATTAGCTCACTGATAGATTAGCAGCCTTACTGGAAAGCTTATTAGCTGATTTGTTTCAATAATTGACTGGTCACTTGGTTTGCTAAATGACCCACAATCCTCTCATTAGCAACCCCCGAGAGCCTTCTGACTGGAAAAAGCTTGAGGCTTGACTAAAGGCTATCTGAATAGAGAACAATCATTTTTCCAGGCATTTTCTCATCCTTAATGCATCTCAATCCCCTCCTGCAAACCGCAGATGTTGTTCAAGTTTTTTTTTTACGACTTCTACAATGTTTTTTGTTTTCTTTGACAAACTCCTGAAATACCCCTGAGCATGATGTGGCCATCTGTGGTTTGTTTTGTTTCGTAGAGAGGGGGAAACAGCTTGCTGGGGCACACGGCACATTAACACAGTTACATTTAAAGGTTGTGTAAGTCGTGAGAATGTCATATGGTTAAACATCTTTGAGAAGAAGCTTTGGAAATGGCAAATCTCGAGACAAGAGGCTTTAATTATGTTTAAAAAGGAATTGTATATAGCGGTTTTAACGTCTAAGCATGCAAAACATTCAACCTAGCACTTTATATTGATGACAAATCTCCTAAAATGCTTTTTTTATTTGGGGAAAGTCTGCCCTTCTTGTATTTTCCTCCTTTTTTGTGCAAGTAGAACCGTGTCCAAATATAAACTTCCAGTTGTCGCTGGGGGCGATTCATTGCATTTCAGAGTTGTTCCCACTGCTCATGCCTTCTGCAAGTCCTCCTGAACTAATTAATTAGAAAACCAAACTCCCAATCCTCCCAATGTTGTGACGCTTAGGAAACTCTTCAAAATCCTTTGCGAAACCCTGTCATGTGGATATTCTCTACCCCAATCTTCCCAAAAATATCGAGCCTTTTAGTTGCAAAACTTGGTCAAAGTCATATCATTTATTATCGGTGTAAGACAAGTGTATGGCAACAGAGTCCCTCCCTTAAACACTTAATGGATTCCAGGTCTGGGGGAAGCGTTTTTGAAGCCCCTGCAGCTCCAGCAGATTTACACTGCGCAGAAGAATAACAAGCCTCGGTGAATGCTTGGCTGAGTTGGCAGGAGCAAAAGACAGGGGAATCATCTAAGAGGAAGAGAGCCCCGGGGTATTGAAGAGAAAGAGGCGAGCGAATACGTTTCCACCGCAAAACCAATTAGCAAATGACTCCCCGCACCCTGCTCTCGGAAACTAAAAAGAGAGAAGAGAAAGATAGAAAGGGAATGAGAAATGGTAACACAGCAACACTGCGTGTGCGCGTGTGTGTGTGTAGGTGGGCGGTGATAGACAGCATTTAAGTGTACTGTTCATGCTGTCTGGTATGTGTATGCATGCGTTTGCTTCCTTTCCTAAGCCTCTACCCAGAAGACAGTGATACACATGCCTGACATTTAATAGCAACCTGCTCCTGTCTGGTAAAACAAAAACAAAACGTGCTATTGCTGTGACAGTTGCACACCTTATTTGCCGGTACTTCACACTTTGACAATGCATTCATCCATATTTTTGTGACATTTGTGCATTTAGTGTCACCAGCAGGATAATCAAGGACAAAAAGAATGGCATTCAGAGAGCACATATTTCAGCCAAGGCCAATGGGGGCTTCATGTTCTCTTCAGATTATCCCGTTTCCCGAGTTTGGGAGCCAGCTTCCGACCTCGCAGATTTGTTGTTTGAAGTCATATGTTAAAACAACATGAACACCACGAAGATGTGTTGATTTTTTTGCTCAGAATGTAAAAAACATGTTTATAATGTAGGTGCTTCCGACTTCAATACTTTTTCCCAGTTAGTCGCTTATTTTTCAGATATTCGATTCTTCAAGAATGCAGCACAAAAGACCTGTCTTGCATTGAAAGGTACGTTTTTTTCAGATCCGCTTCAAGATTTAATGGGTTTTTTCATTGCAGATGCTACCCTTTCACGAGATGTTATGAAACTCAGGAGAGCAGTATTTCTGCAATTTCGCTGACAGTCAAACAGACAAGCCGAGCCAAAAACATAACATCCTTGGCAGGGTAATAAAAAGGCTTGTTTGCTGTTCATCGGCTGCCAGAGTCAAAAGTAAAAATATGATAGGACAATGGGTTTCAAAATAAATTAATATTCATGAATGTTGATCAAAATGACATGGATTTGTATTCAATACTCACTGAGATATTTCACCATCAAATATTTACCATATCTACAGTACCATGCATATCTGTACCAACTTTCAAGACAATCAATCACATGGTTTCTGAGAGTTGAGACATTTCATTTAAAGCCTACAATGTCGACATCCTGATTCATCCTCTGGGGGCCATGAATGTATGTACAAACGTGTATGCCAATCAATCCAAATATTATTGGATATTTTTATATCCAGACCAAAGTGCTGGACTGACCAACCAACTAACACTACACCCATGTTGCTAATGTAGCTAAAAACGGTTTAATTTCACAAAATCATCAAGAAACAGACCAAACCGGCAGTGTACCTTTCCTATTCGTTACCTGACATACCCTCATGATTCCACTGCATCGGTGAGCCGAGCACCTCTTGCAGTCTGTCAAGTCAAATTGTCTCCAGGATAGGAAACATGGCTGTGGCGGTTTGCCTTTAAAATCAGATGATTGACGGGCACGACAGCAATCAAAAATGGATAGGAAGGAGCTGTGAGTCTGTACCTCGTTGAATAACAGACGGTGTATCCTGAGAGGTAGTTTAGAGATGAGGTTCAGGCGCTGAGATTCCTGACATGTATCTCCCACACACATGAATGCAGCATATGGTGCTGGACTCGGCTGTCTCTGGGCCTTTCGATAATTCACGCAACAGGTACTATCATCCAAGCCATCTGATTGGTCAAAAATGTATTACAGCCCTGCAGATAATTCCCAGAGCAGAGCTGTCCATGCTTTATTGATTGCTACACCAACTGTTGCAGCAACAAGGGACCTAGTTAGCAAGCATTCTCGCGCTCTACTATTTCTGTACTTTGAAGCAAACACTTTTCAGGCAGTAAGTGATATACAAAGCAGAAACTTATTTAGGAAAATAATCATAAAAAGCTTGTAATACCGTCACTCAGGACTAGGTTTTCCTACATGAAATGTGAGGTGGGTATTTCGCAGTGACTTTCATGCAATGTGAACTTGCAATCTGTGTGAAATTAATGCCTGATTTACAAAGGCAGCAGCTACTGTAATTATGCAGTCAGCAACTAGGACTGCCTACTAATCGTTGTGTGAGTGAAGGAGAGGCTAATGCACACTTTGGTAAAGATTTCTCAAGTGTGGAGCCATGCACAAGCTCAGAAAGAAAAAGAAATTCAGTGATGCTGAAATATAGTAAGTAAGTAGATAGGTAGTGAAACATTTGACATGGCTGCAGTTGAACTCTGCCTGAGGAAGAAACAACTAAATCTGAAGGAAAAAACGACTTCACAATATACAAAAAATAAAACGAGAAAAGCTTGCTTTTAGTAAGAAAACAAGCAACAACAACAAGTTACAGACTGCTGCATGAGAAGAGAGATGTGTCACTCAAAGGAAAATATGTCCCTATACAGTATGGCTGATCTGCCAGTGTAATATTATGTTAATCTTTGCAGGATGCTACACCTTGTTGTTCAGCTATTTTTGGCCCCAATTTGATTCCCCAAGCATACTTTTCTTTTGCTTTCTCTAACTGACATTTCCATTTGGGGTCCTTCAAGATGCACTTCTTCCAGCTCTGAGCATTTTCCACACAGAACTGATACTGGCAATTTGTATGAATATGTAAGAGCCTGAAGCAGAATCAGTCTCATTTAAGGATACCCTTCTATTACTTTAAATGCACATGCGTAAGGCAAAAGAAAGAAACACATAAAAAGTAACCAGTATCCAATCCATTTGAGTTAGAACATTACAAGTACTGTCACTTTATTGCATATCTATTGAGCCTAGTCCCATTTTGTAGTGTTACTGGAACAAATGTTATCCTTCCCTGAGAGGAAATACAGTGATACTGTTCACTGGACCACGAGAAAATGTGTGTGAAGTCAACCCTGGGACACTTCACCCACAAAGTACGAGTCACATTGGCCCAACCCTTGAAATATACTGCTATCCATTTTGTCTGTTGTGCAAAGTTGTGTAAAGTGAATGGTGAATCTTTTCCATGATGTGAAAACAAGAGTTACACATAAGCTACATGTTATCAGGGGCTATACAACAGCTGTAGTGTATTAACACTATACTATCAAACCCATTCAAGTAAACAAGGTTCACTGGATGAAACTCCAACTTGCTGTTCTTGCCAAGCACCACTTGATAATGTTTTTGAGAATAAAGTACTTGGATCCACGAATGAAAGTCTATTAGGTCTGGGCTGTTAGTTTTACTAATGAACAAATGTTCCAGGCCAGGAGTTGATAGGGGGTAAGGTAGGAAGTGTAAGAAGGGCTGCTGGTTAGACTCTGAGCATTATACAGCAGAAGTGTTGTTAAATGATTGGAAACATGGCAGAGCCCAAACCACCTGCAGGCATGACAGGTCCAACATGCTGAGTGCAGTGCTGTGGAGGCGCAGTGCGAAAGAAACCGTGCCACAACGTATAGCTACTCGTATCAGTATTCAAAAAAGTATATTTAAATTAAAATCTGTGGGAAATTGTTAAAATGTGTGTGTGATTGGTCTTTTTCTTGACCTTTCACTAGCAACTTCAAATCAGTTAAGCCTACAGGATATTTGTCCAAATTCTTTAAGAAATCTCAGAAATAAATCATGTTCATGGGAAAGGACAGACGCGAGTTCACAGTGACTTTGAGCTTTGACCATTTGTCCACCGTAATCTAACCAATATTTCACAAGAAGGGAACACGTGGACAGACAAGCTCAAATCGTAAAGCTTCTGGCCACAGTTGTCTCTGGCGTAAATAATGTTTTTCTTAGAGACAGCGAAAGGCAAACACAGCCACAAATTAGGACTGATGTTCAGACTGGTGTATTGACATTAAGTCCGAAGCATAGTACAATCTGTCCTCCATCAGAAGCTATTGTCAAGGTGCTTTTGAGTCGGGCACTTACCGGTCTACCTGCTCAGTCACCGTCGATACACGCCTGTGGTTGTTCCCTGCAGCTCCCAATGGACAAGTGAATGAGGGGAAAGCAGGGCGGTTAAGTAAAAACAGCCTTTTTTGCAGCACAATTGCAAAAACAATTTGCATTTGAATTCATTTGACTCAGCTTTTTTTTTATAGATAATAAAAACAACAGCATCATGGCACAGCGGGTATTCAAAGTAGGTTAGGTTTGCATGACAATGAATACGGAACGAAGCCATATAATTTCCCTTTGTCTGATTTAAGCTTTGATAACATCATCTCACTGTGACCTATATTCAGAGTGTATCCCAGCTGTGCTACATCATCCTTCCCTCTTTTTATCTTCCCGTTCCCGTGTTGTTTTTCACATTTCTAATTCACCAGTTTTGGGTATGTGTGTGGAAAATGCAGAGAGCGAGAGACAAATGAGAGGGAGGGGAGAGACACAGGAGCAGGGAAGGGGTAAAGGGGTAAAGAGATAAGAGCGAGAGATAGTGAGCCAAGGAAGGAGACTTATGAGTTATTTTTAGTCTCCAGCTGTGTGAGTCATTCTGAAACAGTGTTGAGAAGACCCACTGGCAGAAGTTAGTGGAGAGGGGATTGCAACACGTCGCCCGTGAGGCTTCGAAGATCGTCCCTCCTATAGACAACATGTCTAGCTCGTAATGGAGAAATAGCACCGGATTAGCATAAAGCTCCATGGAAAATGATTCTTAATTGAGCGAGCCTTGATCTCATGTTCGGTGTTCGGAAGTGTGTCGAGCGGGACACGGTCTGAAGCATTTCCATCCCTCCTGTTAATTCATTATGCCAAAACAAGTATCTAATACAAATGAGAGCCGTAAAGAAAAATAAATATGTTGGTTTTAATCTACTTAGCTCTCTTTAAAATGTAAACACTGCTGTTGTTTTGTGGGCCATCCTTTGGTTCTGAGCTGTAATATATATCCTTATTTATAATGAGGACACAAGTTGAACTGTGTAATACTCTCTGCACATGGGTAAAGGTCTCTTGGCAGAAGAGCAACGTTTTACAGCTTGGGAGAAACACAAGATGCTTTCGGTTGAGGCTGAAATGCCGGCAGAGAGCAGAGACTTCTTTCACCACTTAACTTTTTTTTTGCCTTCTAGGTCAAAATGAGTTCCAACTTTCCAGCACTACAGGCCGTTGTACAGTATACATCAAATTTTTCTGTTTTGGCTTCCCTTGGCTCTGTAAACACCATTTCTCAAAAGAACAGAGGCGCAGAGTGTTGGCTGATTAATAACGAGAAAATATGCTTCAAATGCCTGTATCGTTGCTCTCTATAGGAATAGAGAAAGTATATCCACTTGTTAAAAGTAGCTGGAAACAACGTTGCAGGAGAGAAATACTGGCGCATGGGTGATGCATTTTATATTAATGGAAACTGGAGCTTCTGCAATCGACCTATTGTTGAAGCTTAGGTTCCAAATATGGTTACTAAATGTTGAACAAACTTTAGAATTGGGTCTAGTGGTGGCAGACACCATGGCGGTTCACAACGATGGTCAAACAACTATCAGATTAACATGAACTTATGTAGAAACATTCATGATCCTCAGGTTGCAACCAATTCCTCACATTTCATGATAATAATTGACATTCACAATTAAAATGTGACGACAAGGACGACATTTCATAACTTTGGTCATGACGTAACTTTTCATTTATGATGTCCAGTGTTCCAAATTTCAATTTGTCCATACTAAAAGTGCTTACAAAGCCTATACTGTAAAATAAACATTATTCCAGCTGAAGAGCAGATACGCATGTCATTGTGAGCATGTGCTAACATAAGCATTTAGTTCAAGACACTAACACTGCATCACATTGGTGCTCGCATGACTGCAGGCTCTAATGTCTTTACCTCATCTTATGTAAGTATGTCTCCATGACACGCTGGCTTGAGCCTTACTGTAAGTTAACCACAAATCAATGACCTTAAATAGGTAGCATTTTGTTACTCTAAAACATTATTCCTAATGCAGATGATTGCAAATGCTGCTACTCACCTCCTTCACATACACGTTCCTATTATTTCTATTTAGGGAAAGGAGAGCAACGACAGCTGGTAAACGCCTTGGAAAGAAGCCACATTGGAGTGAAACGGGTGAGATAATGAGAGCCGAGGTTGAGTGTCGAATGGAGGAGAATGACTCACTCAGTTGCAGGTAAGCAGCCAGCAATGGGAATCATGTAAAAACGAGCAGAGAACACATTCGAATATCTGGCCTTAATTTACCATGCGTGATATCTGTCACTTTAATGTATGTGGGCTTGATCAGTGGCATGAGTCACCCTGTACAGTGAATACAGTGTGTTCCATTTTGTTTCCTCCTCGTTATGGAAAAGACAGGCAGGCAGATTTGCTTAACCTTTCATTTTGTTATCTTCGGAAATTAAAGCTTTCCCGTTTTATATGCCATCTAATTTCACGTAGAAAGCCTTGGGAGAACAGTTTCACAGACATGTATTTAATTATTCTTTCTAAAAGGTGACATCAGGTTTTAATTGTGGCAATTCACTGCTATTATAATGTCAAATCACCTCATTGACAAGGCGCTCAGACTTTTAGATTGCCACGTTCAGTTAAATGTCCCCGCATGTTGTATTCTCATGTTTGCAAGATGTCTTCCTGCAGTGAAGACACTATTCTGTTCTCTATTCCCCAGTTTGATATGCAGGAATCATCTTTTCCTCCTGCAGAGGTTTTGGCACAGCATTAGAGGCTATACACGGAGGGAATGATTAAGGTGCTGTTTGAAAGCTCAGCCCATTTGAACTCTGTTCCCCGCCGTTCCTTTTCTGAATCATCATCTCATGAGCACAGCTAACGTTCCTTATCTCCCTTACACCTGCCCCCATTTCTGCGTGCTCCCTCCTCCACCAACACCACCTCCAGCACCTCCACCTCCCTCTTTTTCTCTTCATTTTTCTTTACAGCTCCAGATTATATTTCAAGGCAAGATGAGGTAATTGTGTTTCTAACCCCATTGAAGTTAAACTGCACAGGGGAAAGAGGCAATCTCTTTGAAAAAGGTGATTTGTGCCAGGGCGGATGATCAAGTGTGTGGAGTGGGAGGTTGGTTCAGGGAGCGGGGATGCACTCAAAAATGTTGAGGCAAATCCATAAATAAAAGGGTGCATGTTTGATCTTTGGAAGACTCAACAGGGAAAGAAATTCATTAGGTGATGCAACTAACATGCCATACTACTTTATTGTGTGTGAAACTTTACAATTAACTAAAACATCTTATCAGAAAGTCTTTGAAGGAGAACAGTAGGAATCACTCTTCTATTATTCACATTTCAGGAAATTGACTTTCATCAAATTAGACATTGTAAAAAAAGGGGACTCCACTGAAAATGAGACATTAAAAGCCACTCCAGCCAGATGCAGCTAAAAATACCACTGAGGAACTATATTAGTGTCTCCATAGCAGTGCTTCCAAACCTTTTCTGTCTGATATACTCCGACAGCGCTGTCAGATGAGCTCAAGCAGCCTACCTCTTCATCTGCACCATTCAAATATGAACGGATTATAAACTGGATGTTTTTCAACACTACTATTTATATTGATCATTGGACAATATGTTTTTTCTAGCTTCAAAATCTCATGAGAATAATGGAAATGTTCTCCATAGCCTAAATGAGGGATAACTATTTAAAGAGGCCATGTTATGCTGTGCTATTTATAAATGTGCATATCTTTTTTTACATTCTCCAAACCTATTTGGCTGTAACAAATATGTCGATGGACGATAATAATCTCTATGTTTACTTATTTTAAAGGTGGGGTATGTCATTTTGGAGAAACCAGCTCGAGTGCGCTATAATTTGAAAATACACAACCGGAAAAAATCTGCCACTTCCTTACAGAGCCCCTCCTCCAACACACACGAACGCACACATGACCAATGAGGGCACGAGATAAGTTTGTGCACAGATGGAAGGCTGACAGGCAGGTAGGCCATCCAGTTATTTTAGCCGGGCCGGCTCAAATGATTGGTCATGCTTTTTACAGTACTACAGCTTCCACAGATGATATTTTTGTATGGATTTATTGTCAAAGCACTTCAGATATTCATTGCTATCGGGATGTTAAGAGCATTCCATGGAATATACTGTAACAAAAAGTGTATCTGAAGTGAATTACCTACCCCACCTTTAATTGGTTGAGCTTTCTTTCTGTTGGCTTACCCCTGAGAAACACAAGGAGGGAGTTTTGACAACATTTAATCAAAGTAGATCTAATGTGTCTTTTGTGACCCTGATCAACCGAAAAAGAACCTTTAATGTCAAAGGAAATGTTCTTGAATCGATCCGCTGCCTTGCGCTTTTCAATCACCTTCCCCCTAAGCCTCTTGGGGGAATTTATACTACGATCAATTGAAAGACCTTCACTGCACACAGGTGATCTTACGTGACCTCTAACACCAATTAGCTGCACCAGTGTGTCAAATTACAAGAGCGAACGTGTACTTACAGAACTTATTTGGCTATTTTTCTATTGATCGTGTCAAGAAAAGACACAACAATACAGACTTCTTGAGGGAGGCACTGTAAAACAAAAGGGAGAATAATACTAAAAGGTTATAAAAAAGGATGTTTTTCCCGTTTTACATCAGGTAGCAGAGTTTTTTAGTTGTGAGTGCAAAAAATGTAGCATGACTACCACTGTCGGCCAGATTACTCAGACTCCCCCACTTCATTTAGACCTGAAAATGAATAATTCACAAAGTCATTAACCTAAGCAATTTGCCCATAGCCCTCTCCTCCAGCCGATGGTAAAAGAAAAGGCTCTATTTGTGGAAGAATATATCTGATTTAATTTCAGAGGTTTCACAGTTTCCTCTGGGGCGGCGGCGGTCTGCCATGATGATGATGATGACGATGACAACAAAGATTTGTTATATAATTCACTGACGGGATTGTCCTTTTGGTATGTTACAAACACAAAGTGCTCGCGGCCTTGCTATGTCATAATATCTGTGGGTTTAATAAAACCAAATGAAGCCAAAACATATTAATCTTGTCTTTGAAGTTTCCTTCGAGTGCTGCTAAGGAGTGTTTGAATTGTCTAAAAATATATGAAGCCTCAACTTAAAAGTGGTTTCAGCCTTCAAAGTAAACCTTAATACTCATATAGTTGACATATGTAACATATTGGACGACTTAAATTGCATGGTATCAATTACACATGAGTTTTAAGGCATATGCCATTAAGCAAATGATACATGACTCCTGCTCACAAAGTCTTTTTTTCACAATTAGGTCAAAAAGCTCATGAACAAATATCATGCACTACACAGTAATGAATCTGGAGGAACATGAGCGTATCATATGAATGTTTCATGATAATCTCGGTGCTGCCCTGCTCTCTGCGTAAAAAAATGCATGCACGAAATATTGATGAATGTTCCTCAGCTACTGACAGAAATGACACGCAATAAATCAGGAAGTGTCGGAAACAGATATGTCAAGTCTGAAATGATACTTTACCTAGCTCTGACATATACTTAATGTGCAGATTCAACATAATATCCGAGGATGCTTGTGAGCTCGAGTGAACTAATGAATATATATGAGATGGGGGGGGTCGCGCTTAACTGCATGGGCTCATGAAGCAAAGTGCATACACATTCATATGTTGCTGAGTTTATGGGATGTTCTAATAAAACAGGGATTTTACAATTCATATTGTATGTTCAATGTCATATTTTCTTTACTTATGCTAACATAGGTGCTTCTGTACTGCAGTCTGAACAATGACTGCATCTCGCTTCCTCTGACCCAGACATGGCACTGTCTGCTTATAATTTTACAGATCACATTTATCAGATACAGCAACAGACACACACACACACACACACACACACACACACACACACACACACACACACACACACACACACACACACACACACACACGCACACGCACACGCACACACACACACACACACACACACACACACACACACACAGACCTGTCTGCCGTTTGAACCCTGGTTTATTCTCTGACGCACTCAGAGCGGATTACAGAGCTGGAGCCAGGTGTCTGATGTGAACTTTACCTGCAGTTGTGTGCAGTCTGCAGAGAGCTCATAGAGGGCCAGGGGCATTGGGAGGTGAAACAGAGAAAATTATGCAAAATGTATTTAAACTGCCTTATCAAAAGCTAATCGAGGCTAATCTTGAAACATTTGGGCCCTGACATAAAGCACTTAGTGAGACCCACCGGGGAGGTCCAAATTACTCACTCACTAACTTTCTCGCTCCAGACTTTTTTTACAGCTGCTCCGGGGATTTGAACCGCTGACCTGGTGGTCAAAACTCTGCTAATCCACATTTTGGGAAAGGAAGTGCAAGTGAGTACAAGCTGAACTTTTCGGAAATTGCAATTCTTTTTTTATTGCAGTCTTTTTAGGTAACTGAAAATGTGGAGGGCATTTATCAAAATCTAGACAGATCCAGATGTAACCGTACTGCAGATATATACGCAGACAATCCACCTTAATTAAAATAGAGAACACATTGTCTACACCTGCGTCACGCTTCCTTATGTTTGCCACGATGTGACCTTTACGTCAAGCTTTATTCAAATGTCTTTTTTGAAATCGTCAGTGAATATTAACGGCACTAAAAGCAGATTATGAAGGTCTGAAGCATTCTTCGTTCATCACTTTTCAAACTATCCTTATACGACATGTGTTGAAAACTTTAAAGATGTACCACTTTAGTAGAGAATGACTTGCAGGTTCAAGGCTCAAAACAAATATTGTTTCACCTTTTGCACGAACAAAGAAGACAAATGTGAGGAGTAAGAGTATAACACAGTCTATTTACATGTAAATATATTTGTATCATATAGTTTGGATACATATCCTTATTGAAAGTACGCCTCACTGAGAATACGCCTCACTGAGAATACGCCTCACTGAGAATATTAATAATTCAAAGTTTCTTTCAAAAAAGATATCACAAACATGAGATAATGTGTGAAAACCCCCTCAGCACATTAACTGGTTTTCTCAGCTTGCTTCTACATGATACATAATAAATGTGCATTATTACAAAGAAATAATGCGCTGTGTATGAAGAAAGCACAGCCTGCATTTTAAACATTGCTTTGAACGCACATATTGTGTGTACAAAATGCCTCTTTACATGTTGCATCTCAAGACTGCAAACAATGCCATGGAAACATTTGAATGCGTCAACACAAGTAATTATAAGAGATCTGAAGGCTAAAAGGAAAAATCTCTATGATGCCTCGGCTGTTATTACTGGCAATGGCAGCTAGTAAAGTCGATACATAGACTAATCTAAAGCTGCTTTTAGAAGTGAGATACAGTGCTGCATTATTATACTATGGTAACTAACAGCACACCAAACATAAACACTTTTGCTGTTTGTTTTCCGCGCCCTCAAACTGACTTGCACAGGCTTATATTGTCAGTAGGGCCCGACTGTCGTGTATTCTTCAGATGTGAAAGAATGGGAGGATTACCACACTCGAGGCCATAAATCCAATTTATAATGTTGATTCAAAAACACATGACCTTTAGCTTCCTGAGAGCCTCTGTGTAAACAAATGATATTGCTCCGGCGACGCTGTAGCTTTGCAGGAAGCCGCGCATCGGTGATGTCTAAATTTGAGCCGTCCCAGAAATGTCAGGTTAATCTTTTCCAGAGTGATGGAATTGTTGAAATGCTGGTGTGGTCATAAAAGCACCCTCCATCTGCCTTTCTCTCTACCACATACTGTATCTATTTTATCTCCTTGCTACTACCTTCAAACTGCCTTAGCTTTGGATTCAGATTTATAATACAACTTTTTTATTTAGTAGCAAACAATGACAAGTATTTTTGTGCTGACCAAAGTTGAAACACAATAGCAATAGAGAAGGTAAAATATAGTTTCAAGAAGGAAGAACCTCCCCTCTTAGATGGATTGTTATTTTATTAGTTTGTTGTAAAGCTGCCAGTTACTTAAGGGGATTTGATTGCTCAGAGCTATTAAGCATGAGTCCTGAGGGGTTTCCTGTGAGAGGAGGAAAGAATCCCATTCATTTAGTAGAAAATGTACATTATACATTATAATAAGACCAACTTTTGCTTTTGAAAACTTAATGGGTGGAAGATCATACATTAAATATCTTCTCCAGAAATGTTTTAGCATACATGAAAAGACTCTGATTCGATTTTTCATTGCATGTTAAAATCATGCTCATGCATACTTTAATGACGTGGGTGCAGAGAAACTTTCCCCCTCTCGCTGACGATCGTGCCTTTTAGAGTCAAACACACCATTCTACGAAGTGAGGGGTTGGACACCCAGCCGAAGTAATTATAAGCAAAGACGTTTTTTTTTGAGTGGAGGTGGACTTTAATTATGTATTAAAAGTCATGATAGATCAAGACGGAAAATGGTGTGTCGGCCGGAAACAAGTTATTTTATTAAACAGCATGGGTCCCCATTAAGAAGGCAGCAATGTTCACCTGCCATGCTTAATGTGGCTTAGTCATCACAGATGAATCAAAGTTTTTCCGACATTTGCTGAAGAACACGGACATTTTGGGTCAAGTAAAAACATGTCAAATCCTTTTTGTGGCATGTGAAACTGCTAGTGAGTCATCAATAGGCAAACTAAAAACCTCTTGATTAAATACATAAGAAATACATCATCTAGTAAAAAAAGAAAATAGGAAATGATTGCTCTCAAGAAGAGTTAAAACCTCTTTTTCTAATCAGAATTCACAGCAGGGAAGACAAATAATCACGGATGTGGGTGGTGCCACTTAATTCCAAAGTCACATTATGTTACCGTAGCTGTTAAAACATGATGCACCTGCTGAAAAAAAACTTTCAGTCTGCTCAAGTGAAACCGCAGAAATGATGGCCTTTATTTCATCCCGGCTTGATTATCGCAATGCTCTTTTTTCCTGCCTCAACAAAACATCAATAAACCGGCTACAACAGGCCCAAAAAAACATGCCACATCACTCCGATCCTTTCTGCCCTGCACTGGCTCCCTGTCCATCTCAGAACCCAATTCAAGGTATTGGTTTTTACATATGTCAATGGCCAAGCCCCAGCCTACGTTAACGACCTTATCCACCCTCACAGCACAACCCGGGCCCTGAGGTCCTCGGAGCAAGGCCGCCTAAGGATGCCCCGAACCAGGCTAAAAACTAAGGGTGCCTTTGAGGCGGTGTCTCAGTAGAGATTGTTAAGGGGCAGCTAAAGACTCACCTTTTCCGACAGCGTCAGAGGAGGTGAGTTTGTAGCTGTTTTTCATTGGTGTTTTATCCTATGTTTTACTTGCTGTGTTTTATTTAACAAGTAACATGTAATGTTTTATGCTTTTTTCTACATTTTATAGTTGTACTTTGAATTGTGTATTGTGTACTGTATACTGTAAAGCACTTTGTACATTCGTGTTGTGAAGGGTGCTATCTATATAAATAAAGTTTTACTTACTTACCGCACTTTAACCACCATCAATATGCAGCAGGTGGGTGCTTGAGTGGAGAACGCTCTCAGTTACAAAGACTGTGAGGAGTGGATGCTTTGTCAATCCGTCTTTCCCCACTCCCCCAGGCCACCTCTGCAACAAATGACTCCCTGGGTAGAGGTCCATTTTGATTGGAGAGTGTATTTGATCAGATCTTTCTCAAAATACAAGTCCTGAACTACACTGAAATAGTTCTTTTATTGGAATCATAGACTGTTACTAGAACAGTCTTCAATTCTGTCACTGTGCTTTAGATTGGATTTGTAATTGGAGTGATAACGAGGAAGCCTTGAACCATGTCCATGTGAACATTTTTGGATGTCAAGATCACACCGTGTGTTTGTTCCAGCTTGATTTACAACCGGTTTGTCAAATTCCTTATGACACATATTATAAAAATAAACATGAATATTAGATTTTTAAGAAATCTATATCTCTTTACTTCTGCAACCTAACCCAGGAGTTGTGTGGTCTGTTTACTAACTCACTATTATTTTTGTTTCGGATAGATGAGGCAGATTGGCACGTTAGCAACCCGTTTTGCTAATTAGCTACATTTGTCTAAACGTCAACTTGTTAGCTTACGGTAAGTGACCTACTAGCTGTAGATGTCTAAAGAAATCAGCTTCATGTTCATTTAAAGCCAGTCCCTTAAGCCCACAGAAAAATGTTATCAACATCCTATTAACATGCTAAATGTGTCTGTTATCCGACTCTTATTAATATGCTAAATATATCCACATGCCATGACAGAGAGAGGCTCAGCTCTGCGGGCAATGTAGCTCATTATATCTGACTGCGACACGGTGCACTCTTGAATACCTCCCTAATGTTTGCTCATCAGGCTGACCTGCAGGGCATGCTGCTGTTGGGAAGCTCTTAGATCCACAGTGGGAGACACACGGGTACAAAATGTTGTATCCATTGGTGCTTTTAAATCCCCTTTGAAAGGCCGCTGTGGTTGAATGTGTTGTTGCTAGATCTCTAGTGCGCATGAATGAACGCACATAGAGTCATGGTGTTTATAAATACATGTTTATACTTATAGTTTGTGCTTTTTGAATCCAAACTTAACTGGCTAATGAGGATTTTATGAGTAATGGTGTAGCAAAAACAATGGCACAATATTACATGGGGCATACCATTAGACACTTTTGTCTTAAAACATATTTCTTAGCTTTGTTTCTTCCACCAGTTCCTAAGAAAGCTATTTAATATGAGGCTGCTGTGGTTGTTCGGTTCACTTTGTGTTAAACAGGTAGTGCAATTGGCTAGCGTTTGGTTATACTGGGGACCATATGTTTTTGGTCTTTGAAATGGTGCCTATTTAAGATAAAGACCACCAGTGGAAAGTGGCTAAGAGCTGCATTTGAAAACCTTCTTAACACCCACATAATTGGCCTTTTTTTTGTATACATCTTGTACATTTTTGAAAAACAGCAACAAAGATTACTGCTGCTTTTCCTGAACCTACAATTTAGCCGTCTCTGCACCCCATATAAGCCTTTTTCACTGCAAAAGCACTCTAAGTAGTGAAGACGTGAAAAGGGTTCACCTGCTGGCTTCAAAATGACCTTTCTATTTGCTCTTTATTTCTATATATACAGTACTATTTCATTCTGTTACTATTCCTGTTCCCTGAGGGGTTAATCACGATTACATTTGTGATGCCTTTCCAAGAAAGAATTGCTTCCCAGAAATGAATGCTCCAAACCTCAGCCGAACCATTCAGCTTCACAAGCGATGGTTTTTAAAATGCTAGTGGAAATGGTGAGGCTCTATGATTACTGTGTGGAGTGCTTTTTACAAGCCATCTTATCAAATGCATTATAGTAATAGTCATGTATAATTTTCTGCTTCACTAATCAGGTCTGTAAAAGAAAAGAAAGCTGATATTGTAATGTAACTATTCTTTGATTAGTTTAATGCAGTACCAGGTATACGGAAGGTATTAGCAGAGGCATGCCTCATTCCTCCCCCATGATATACACACAAGATGCAGAGAAATCCTAACATTTCATTTGTCCGCCTCACAATTGATTGTTTGAAAAACAAAATGCATGTGTACACTAGCTGTCCACGTATCCATGTATTGCTCGGTTATACTCTCCCCAAAAAATACAATTATAAAAGGTTTAGCAAAGCAAAGGCACATCTGCGGTGAAGCCGAGCGTGACAGCTTACATTGTTAATCCTTAGGCGTGATGACTTGCTTGTAGTCATGTTGACTTGTGATACAGTATCAAGGCCACGGAAACAAAGAGACAGAGAGAAGGCAAACGGTGGAAGTACAATGACAGTTGAGGCACAGCAATCACTACAAAGGCCGGCTTTGTTCTCAATTCATAATTCAACTTAAAAACTGATTTCTCCCTTTATCGGCAAGGTGAGGGAAATCAAGTTCAATACAAAACAATGGATCTGACAAGACACATTTGCACAATAGACAATCTATAATCAATGCCCATTCTTCGTCTCATTATCTTCACTCTCTTTCTCCACCCTTACTGACTCTCTTGGGCCGCTGCCATGATCTTGTCTGCCTCTCAGGGAAAGTGAAAAGACAAACACGTCGACCAAAAGGGTCTACGGCGGACTCCCGTTGATAAAACTGTCTTTTCTCTCAGCTTTCACTGACACAGTGTCATGCTAGGACACCTGGGAGCCGCCCACCGAGGCAGATGACTACTGTTCGTCATTGAGCTTAATGCTTTAATGAAATCATTCGGTTTAAGTCAAGCTATTTGTGACACCCATCTATAGGATAGGACTATATACTGCCAACAATAGACAGAACTATGACATATAGACAGGATAATACACGTCACATCTAATTCATTCTGTTTACCAATATAGGCGTCCCAATTTGTGAGGATCCTGACAGCATTTCTGCTCATATCCAACGGCTATACAGCGTCAAATCAAAAGAACATGCTGTACACAAAGCTTTATACTGCTCTATTTAAAGCCTATAGCCACTGTCCTGTTTTCTAATGGATTTCTCCCTCCGCGATGTGTCTGGCAAACGCAATAAATGTATTTGATTTAGTTGGTTTGACGTCAGCACAGTTAAATCTAACGTTTTCTCGGGAGGTTTTCGTTGTAATATTTATGAAAAAAAAGCATTGATAACTAGATCAGTGTGTGCCAGAGAGAAGCTTTGTGAAAGCATTGACAAGATACCGAGATAGCAAGCACGTGTTCCAGTGGTTTTAAAAGCTTCAAAGTGTCTCAGTAGTCCCTCGTGACACCGTTTAGACACTGTTACAATTAATCCAAGTTAAATGGTGCTTAAAGAGATCACTCTTCACTCCAAAAGGAAGGCTTTTAAGGAACATTTAAACCTCAAGTGCACAAGGATGAGGTGAGAAGGAATCTTCCCTTTAAAAATGGAATCGCTTTTTGCAGCACAGATTTCTGCTGGCTTGTGTTCAAAGACTCGGAGCTGCTTCAGACTCCAAACAGTCCCCGGAGTCGAACTGCAATTTTTTCTTGTGACTCTCTGCCATCTCTTTTCCTTCTCCACTTTATCTGACACTCTTTCCATCTCCCTCTCTTTCCTGACTTACTTTCACTCTCTCTTGACTGTGGAGAATTGTTGTCATGTTAACACAATTCCAAAAGATGGAGAATAATATGATGCTCACACTCAGAATTTAATTTGCATTTGCCAATATTCTGTTTTTATTTGGGTGGCCTCTGAAAACTCTTCAGAGAAACAATTATGTGTATTCCTGTCGAATTTAAATTGAAAACAAAATTAGATCTTCAAAGACACCATGGCTGAGCAGACTGGCAATCTCAAGAAGCCTCGAGTCGACACTACACTTTTCATCACGAAACGCTGCTTTATGGCGCATGTAGAGATACATTTATGAAGTAATTATGAGCGATCTACTTATTTTGAGATGAACAAATCAAGATCAGGCTTAAAGAGACGCGAGGACATTTGAGTGGAGCAGATTGCTAAAGGAGTTGCATTTGATTCTGATTGACATTTTTGACAGTGTGTTTCTTTTTTGACATCTTTCTGCTGCAGGCCTAATGTTGTGGAAATGATATCATAAGTGAAGTGAATTTATGCTAAATCAAATGGCATGAAAGTTATTATTATATGTTCAATTATACATTTTCAGTAAGCGTAAAAACCAGTGCACCAGAGGGTTAATTAGGGTTAATCTGGCCCTGGCTTCACATTAAAAGCTTGTGTTCTCTCAACTAAGACAAAGAGACTGAAACCAAAAATTGTGAAAATTCGATAGCTTGACTTGACCTATTTTTTCTAAACAAGGGTATTAGATGCACTCTATAATATGAAGCATGTCAGGTGGTGTCACATGCTCTAGGAGGCGCTGCGGCATGTCAAACGTGTTTCCAATGTAAGTTCACTTTTAATTTTGAAGTTACCCTGGAGTTTATGACTCTATGGGGCGACGCTTTTTTCATGAGTTTGCCCCCGCTTTGTTTGTATCTGGTACACGAGCACAGGGACGCCCCAGCGCTCATTCCTGCTGGGGTTTAACGCTATTACACTGAGTGACAGTTGCCACTGGTAACACGTATATAAACGGAAGGAAATGGGCTCACAAAGGCTGTGAAGAACAAGACTGTAAACTTGTAAACATGGATTTATACAATGCAAAAAAGCATTCTACATGTTTGTGAGGCTTCAAGGACACACACAATACATTTTACACAGAATATAAACTTTCTTTGCTTACAAGAAATATCCACAGGGTACCTTTAAATTGAAAGTTAAGCATCATTATCTATAAATGTCCAACACTGCAGTAAAGAACAGGTTGCAGTTTAAGACAAGAAGGCCTGTGAAACGTTTATTCTCATTATTACAATAGTTAGTTGTTGTGAGGGTCATGAACTTGCACTGATCACTCGCAGAGGAACAGAAGGACTAACTTATTGCGACGTAACCAATTTCATCACTAGGGGGGCTCTCTGGAGGGAGGACATCAAAGGAGGACAATGTGCTAATGTGGAACCGAATGCAGCCCCAGACTGCAGTTGGTGGTTTGAGAGTCAAGATAAGGAAGTGGGGGTGTAGTCGAGCTTACCAAAAGGAAAGCTGTACACAAGGCACTTAGTATCAAGGGCGTTCAACAAGAGGAAGTGCAATGAAACAGTCTGTCATTAAAGTGGCATTAAAGGTAGCTCCAGTTGTACGGAGAACTTGTAATGAGGAAGGGAGACGTGTTTAATCCAGTGACCTTCAATTTGATCCTCAGGAGCCAAACTACTGTTGATTATGCTATCCTACCACCTAATTAATTACAGTTAATTGCATTCAAATTGAATTTCAAATGTGATGTGATTGAATTCCAGCTGAGCTCTGGATGACATGGATTGAGTAGGTTAGGATAAGGCAAAGCAAGCACATGAGTAATATATTGGGGGTTGTATCAGCAGAAACAGATAGGCGTAATATTGCATATACTAAATACTGCATAAAAGAGGGGAATTCAAAATACTGCTTAAAAACCAGAAGGTCAACAGTATCCACAGGGTGTTCTCAAAAACAGAAAGAAATGTGGCAAAATCTGTCTTCTTAAATAAGCAATAACAGTCAAAATACATAAATGTTGTTCATCTCAAAGTGGTTCTTTAGTGCATTTTTTCCATCTCTTTCAGCCCGGGGACCATTTTGTCTTCTAAGTCATGACAGCTGCTTACACAAAGACACCATTTCTACCGTCAAAACGCACTCCTGGTGATCTTTCTTTTGTGGTGTCTTTCATTGCTATATCTTGCTTTTAGATGCCCTGAATTACAGCACACATTTCTAGTTTTGTGAATCATTGAAAGACTCACTTATGTTGCTATTTGCCTCAACGCATTGACCAATACAAAAACACTTTTACAGGAATACACATCCAATCAAATAATTCTCAGACAAATTGAGAACATCACCACCCTTTTAGGCATGATTCGTTTACCTATGAATGTGTGGATGCATTTTTTATGATTCAGTTTCTCGATGAAGGAAACGTGAGGAGAAAGTAGGAATGAAAGCTGTTGGCATAACAGTGGTGGTGTTGCTTATCAGAGCCTGAGAGTGAGAGCTGTGAAATCGATCTTCTCATTAATGGAAACCCTGCTATGGCACAGCGGGCTAGCTGATGCTCATCTGACCCTCAGATCATGAACTGGAGAATTGAATGGGGATTACACACAAGACCATCCATCACTAATGGATGGAGGATGGAGGATTAGCAGTTTCAATTTGTGTTCACCAGATCAATTAGTTGTCTTAGTCTATGGTAAACCTTATCTTAGTACATCGGTTCAATTCAGTCATTTAAATGCCATGCTAGTAGCTTGCAACTCCTTTCAACGGTGTCCCCACTTTTTTCCTTCCCTCTGCAGGAGATAGCCTTTATAGATTTTTGAACCTGAAAATGAGCATTATATGGCCCCTTTAAATAGGCTGGGGCTTTGTTTAAAGGTCCCATGTCATGCTTTTTTAATTATTATTATTATTAGTAGTTACCCGTCCCCTTGTGTGTTATGAAGGTTTTTCTGCATGTAAACGGTCTGCAGAGTCACAAACCCTCAAAGTACACCCTGTAGCGAGTAAAACTCAAACACAGAAAAGACCTGTCTATGCTGCCCCAGAACGCCTCGTTGGGGATTTCTCTTTTTCTTCCTGGGTACAGTGACGTATTTGGGTGTAGTGACGTAACGTAACGGAGCCGTTATGTTTGGACCAATCCGCGGACTTCCTCACACACACACACACACTCAATCTTTTCTCAGCTGCAGCTCCGCGGTCCGGATTTCTCAGCCTGAGACGGCGGGACGCGGGGAGGCTGCGGGTGTGTGTGTGTGCTCGGGCTGGGTTTGGGCTGGGTTTCGCTGTGTCTCGCAGACCCCACGCAGCAGCCAGGAAACAACACCAGTAATCCAGCTCACACTGTCCGCTCCTCGCAGCAGCGAGCCCCGCAACGTCCCGCCAACACGGCACCAAGACCCCTCGCAGCATTCTCATCTGTTTGTCATTGCTGGTGTCATTTTCTGGTTGCTAACAAACGCCATTGTAACACATAATCACACATCAGAGCACAGTGGGCTCATAGGGAGGGGGGGGGGGGGGGGGGGGCAGGAGCTCCAACAAGCCGTGTAGGACAGAGAGTGAATACACATACTATACAGAGATGCTGTATGAGAAACCAATGTGAGTTTGGAAAATTGAACTATGTAAATCTATTCTAGTAGACCTCAACAATGGAATTATGATCAGTAGAAATGGCCATGACATGGGACCTTTAATGCTTGTTAGCAAATGTTAGCATGCACATACACCAAACTAAAATGGTAGACCTTGTTAGCATGCAGCTCAAATGATGTTGCCAGCCTCACCTAGCTAGCATGGCTGTATATATGTTTTTTATCTTCAAAAATATAATTGTGTGTTTTTTTCTGTGAATAAAATATCCTTATCTGTCCTCGGTTGTTTTGGAAGTAAACACTAGACCATGAGAATCTTCTGTTTTCTACAATCAATGTAATTTGACTCACTTCATCCCTTTTCACGGGTTCGCGACAAAACATGCAGGGAGACAATTATACCCAAATTAGACAAACCCTTATTTTGGTCCCTTTTTTACGAACATTATTTCAGCGTATCAATTCAGTTTCTATGTGCTGTATTTTTGCCAGCATAACAAGGAAAAGGTAGAATCATTTCCAATATGTTATAATAATTCTGAGACCGACAATCATTTCTTATTATATCTCCAAAATGGTGTTATTATTGTCAGCCAGGAGCTATCCAATATCCTTCAAAACTAATATAATTAGCTTCCTTTGCACTCATCTTCTGAGGATATGGTTTGTTGGAAGGGATATTTGACACTGGAATTAAAGTGGGAATTCATTGTAAGGTAATATTCACCGACTGGAAATTGTGCGACGACTGCAGCTGGTGGGTTACATTGCCTCACGTGTTTTTATACGTCTTAATTAAGATTCACAGCCTTTCAGCTTTGGAGTAATGTGTTTGCTCTGAGCACGAAGCACAGCTGACAGTCACTGAGATAATTGCACCAATGATCCAATTGTACTGCTGCATATTAGTGTTGAGTGCTGATAGACGTACATATAAAGCTAATTTGCTTCAACAGACTCCCCGTGGGCTTCCCTCCCATTTAACACTCCTGTGTAGACCTCTGTGTGTGTGTGTGTGTGTGTGTGTGTGTGAGGATATGCAGACACTATGTCTCCTCATACTCGTGTATTTGTGATTGCAGATGCATGCCGTAGTGAATTATAACTAAGTACATATGCACTCAAGTACTTGCTAACACATTTGACATACTTGTACTTAACTTGATTATTTTCATTTTATGCTACTTTATACTACTATATATTTCACACATTAAAAGACAAAGATCACAAAGTAGGTCCCTTGATAACAGCAGAATCCTAAGGGGGGGGGGATCTGGGTTAGACAGAGTAGTAAACAAGCTCTGCCTCAGACCCCTGAGCTGCACCAGTGGAGCTGCTCTGTGCAACACTGTGGTTAAACTGGGCAGTACCCAGAGGGGGGGGGGGGCTATCTTTGTCCTTCCCTCTCCCTGCAACTGCACGCCAAAGCTGTTGTAGCAAATACATTTTCCCAGTCATGTGTCCTGAGTCAAATAAAGATGAAATGTATCTAATAGGGATTATGCGGTAATGACCTGCACAGACAGCTCATCCTAGATTATCGAGCATATGGTACATATTTGTATTCGGTGCGTATTCAGCGGGTTGCATGGCAGTATTGACTAAAAAGGGAAATCTTTGCTTAACCTAGAGGAAGATTTTCTCAACCTGGAATACATTTATTGCAAGAAAGCTCACACTGGCATGGAGAAATGTAAATCTACTCAATATATTCATGTCCTCGTGGACCTCCAAGGGCAGGGTCAACTCCGGCACGGCACCCGCGGGTTAAATGCTTCACTTCAAGTGCACATCAGCAGCCTGCACTCCAGAGCTCAGGGCTCTCCAGCTCCAGCTGAGGGCCGAGCATCGGTGTTTACGTATCAAACCGCTGACCTTTTCAACATGATTCAGATGGCTGGCCCCCGAGTTCAGCTGGTCTGCCCCTGTCAATCGCCGTTAGATGTCTGCATGAGGAAGGACTTTTCGCCTGGGACATGATCTGAATGTGTGCACCCCTTGATTTGAATATGCTTCACTTCCCCCCCCATGACTGAGAGTGATTAGTAATGGGAGCATGATATTGCCAAAAATCTAATTTATATCATTGCCCTCAGCACACATGCCCAAAATAATCACATTAATTTGCTTTTAGCCGATTCTCTTGTGATTGAAGGTTCCGATATCTCTAAGAATGGAGAAAGCACCACATGAAACACAAGGGGCTGCAGTGGTGTGTGTGTGTGTGTGTGTGTGTGTGTGTGTTGCTCCATACACAGATTAGATGATGAAATACAATCCAGGAAGAACAGTTTCAGTAAGAGACCTACGAGTTTGAAGTCTTATCAGGGGCCAGAACACTGCAGTGTGGTTAATAATATTATGTTAACGGATTATACCTCTGGAAAGTGATCTGGCTGTCATCTTTTTATCCTCAGTTTCAATAATCGAGAGGTTAATAGGAGAATTATAGTGTTGACAGTAACAGGAGGAGAACAACGGGTCAATTTCTTTGGTGATGATCTTTTGTTTCTGGTCGGGCGCTTGTCCAACATGTTCATCTTAATTACATAAATAAAGAAAAAGTGATTCTGGTTGTATATTGCCTTATTGTTTTCTGTGCCTTTACTGGGGCAATTGGGGTTAACATGGGTCAAACTACGAACTACTTTTCTTGATCCGAGCTTAAGGTATGTGTGTTCCACTAGTGTTTGTGTCTGCTGCAATAAGAAAACCTTGGACAAAATGTGTCCAGCACATATTTGTTTTGTAGCCTTCATCACAGTACATTTCCAATTCATTAAACCATAATGAATGTCATTAAATGACTGCAGGCTTGTAGCTTCCCAGCACTGCATTGTCAACAACTGAGACTTCATCATTAGTTTAGCTGATTGAACTGCAGCCTTTTTCCTGCTCCTAATATTCATCAAACCACATTTTGTCTTGTTCTGCGAGCATGAAGGATACCACACAGTCTTTTGAAGGCTGTTCCTCCATTGATGATTGAGATTGTGCATTCTTCTACCTGATTTGTTTTCAGATTATAGAAGTTTGCACACATGTCTGTAGTCGTTCAAATTAACAGATGAATAAAATGTGACAAATTGCACGGAGCAGATCCACTTGTTGGATTTAGTTTGGTGCCAGCTAGGCCTATTCTACCTTCATTTGGTTTGTCATTTCAAAGCCAACAAGGAACATTTTCACAAAATATCCTTTTTATCTAAATGTATCACGAAAATTACAATTAAAAAAATTCACACTTTATAGGAAAACAGATAAAGAAAAGGACATTAAAAGTCAATGCTACAAACACAAGAGTCATCATTTGTGTATTACAAAAGCAGAGTTGTGGGTGGGAGTTTTTGTACCTCCTTGTCTCTTTGTGATCTGAACAAAAGGATCTGCTTTCTGCACTGCCAGCAATATTGTTTGCATGAGGTATGAGTGTGAAAGCGAGTGCTACCGCCTGCAGGTGCGTGCCACGACACTGCTAAATCCCAGCAGTCATCATGTTTCGTCCACAACTTCACACTTTTCAAGAGCGAGTGGGAAATGAGAGTTTGATTCCTTTTTTTTTAGTGTTTAAGGATATCATGTTTCTAAGAAAGATGTATATCAGGGCTTTTGATCTTACAATGTGGAACCCACTTTAGAATTTTTAAATAAAAATATATAATATTGTTTTGAATTGGAACCTATATTGCAGCAATCACACAAACACTGCAGAAGCATTCAAAATGTTCTTGCTTTCCTACTGTCTTATTATCTTTTCTTTTCTACATCAGTGTTGGAAATTGTATTTGGAGACTTCAGCCTTTGGTTGAAGGCGGATGAAAGTGTAGCAAACATTATTGAACATTCAGTCGTGGCCCAAAACAGGCAGGCTGGAATCAATAGACATGTCCGATTAAACCTGAGCTTATGGATGGTAGCATGTGCTTTAGGTACGTGTATTGCACACACCTACATTTCTTTCCTTAAGTGTATTGTGTGGGTGGAAGAAGTAAACACACTCGATGGCAATTTGAGTTGGCCTTGTCGAATCTCGAGAGCTCTCGTGGCGTGTTAACAGAAAGGTTTCTATCTTGCTGAGACTGAATTCGTGACTGCCCTTACATGGCATCTTTTGTACACAAAAATCTTCCCTGTAACCACTCAAGGTTTTAGTCATCCGACATTACACAGGCAACAGGCTCTGACTACATGTGGCATTGCAACATGTGACCTGCTTAACTTCGTGTCCTCGGCATCGTGTGCTGACACAGCAGTTCCTCGCAGCGCTGGGGGTGGAGAGGCCAGCTGCTCGGGGGTCTTGTTGACCAGTGTGTTATGATCACTTTAGGCCAGATGGCAGGGTTTGCATTTGCATTCATTTATAACCGGGCGAAGATTCATTTTTAGCATCATTCCCACTGCTTTGGCCTCATTTATAATGAAGCCCATTCAAAGACTCAGATGGCAACATGGCTTCCTTTAAGATATAGTTGTCATAAATGTGTCTTTGCAGTGTATTATATAAATATATTTTACGGTTGCTTTTATGGACTACAGGGTCTTTGATGAGAAAATTGGTTTCCAAGACTACTTTCTGCTTTTGTTCTCCGACATTATACGGCTCTATATGTCACAACTATATGTAACTGTGTGTGTAAACTGCTGTGCTTGTGATGTTTTTTATTGTCCCTTTTTATGTCCTCTGGAACATTTTTGTAGGATTTACTCAGCCTTTGAGTTGCAGTGCATAAACAACCTAAAGCGCCGTACTGTGCGTGCAAGTCTTTGAAGCAAATAAACATCCTGTGTAGAAGAGAGCCGCACAAACGCCGCATGGCAAATGGATTTCAACATGTACTCCGTGTGCACATGTGTAAGTGATAAAGTACAGGATTTAAGTGGAATAGAACATTTAAATTCAAAGCACTGTCTGCCTGAATTAAAATGAGATCACCACATCAAATGAATAAAATATAGAGTTTTTTAACAAGTCTCATGAATAAATAATTCCTGACCAACAGGTTAGGAGTTGGGCTTAAGCACCACTCTGCCTCATCATGTACGTGTCATAGCAGAACAGCCATATTGGTTTATCCCAATTACATTAAAACACCTTTCATTATTACTGAATTACTCCTGTTAGAGTGTGGTGGGAATGGCAATAAAGCAGAATGAATATTCCTCTTCAAGTAAATGTCACATTCACTAATTTAACTTAGACTCTGCCTTCCCCAAGTGATGCAGTTATTGCCTTTTGTAGATGCCCTGCTCTCAGGTTGATTAGATTTCATCCAACAGCCTCTAAAAGAAAATGTTGTCTCCTTGAAAAATACAGAGAATAAGTCAACCAAAGAGAGAAATGACGGTCTGATCAAAGTGTTGTTCTCTTATCTATTTCTTGAAAGATGCTAGCATTTTAGAGGCTCTCTGGCGAATCTACAAGTCGTTTATCGTAGAAAAATAAAACCTGAGGGTTCGGAGAAAAGGGCATCATGATAAGACAGATAGACACACAGAGGATGTATCCAGACGCCACAACGGAGCAATTATAAATGAGTGGGCTCAGGTATTAATCCAGCAGACAGCACTCTGGGATTGGCTATTTGGCAGGGAATATTTTGGCCCAAATCAGAGGTTGTGTTGAAAAAGCTGACGCTGGGGGACAGGGATGTAAAGAGCGGGAGACATAAAGCGAGAGTGGAAAAGGGGGAGAGATGTAATTGTCCCAGGCATCAGATCAGAGGCTGTGTAAAAAGGCTGACTGCTGGTTTTTCCAGCTAATGAGACACTTAGCTGTTGGTGGTAGCCATTTGGTCCAACCTGTGTGCTCGTAACAGCCATATAAACACACACCCACACACACATATATAAAAGGATACCAATCCTAAAATAGATCCGAAAAACACATAGTCTTTCAATTATTCAATGTGTTGAACACTTGGAGGTAAAACAATAAGGACTTTGTTTGTTTGCATGGCTGTGAACCAGCCAATTGATCTTTTACGCCAAGCGTTAGCTGGATATGAATGAGAAAATGCTTTGGAAGTCAATCACACATGATGTCATCCTGCAGATATGGGAGTCTGGTCATAAAATGCTTATATATTGGGTTCCGGAGGACGGTTGTGTGAGGCATTTTGTGATTTACTCTGGAGAATTGGTTGGAGTTTAAAGAAGCTAGGCGTAGGCTACCAACAACCAAACATGCATCACGCAGCACATATTCCTACACATCTAAAAATGTATGATAATAATAGTTTAACATCTGACAATGAGACCGATGGATACATTACACCAATTACCGCATCTTCAATAGACAAAACTCACAACTGCCTAGACACCAAACAACCAGAATACGATGCAAGTCAACGCGTGCTCAACAAATCAATTAATTTGAAGGGTATGTGTTGTTGCAGAGTCTAAAGACACCTTCAAGGGTGTTACGAGTTAAGTGACTAACCTGCATACACATTAAACTGTGTAACCTTGTACATGCTGCAAATGCCAATGTTAATAAAACAGTGATTACTTCTGGTATGTAAGTACTTTACATGAAAGACCAAACCGGTGATATAATACAGCAGTGACATGTTTTAATGCTTCAATAAACTCTAGAGGAATTATTTCCACTGCTACTCAGACCTTATGTGCAGCTTTTATTTTTTCCTGACTGGAAAAGATTTCACATTCATATGACTGTTCCACAAAGACCCTCAGAAGTTCAGCCTGTTCTTTTGGGGATTGCCAAATTGCCGAGGGACATCAGTCAGCCATATTTAAAACATGCCACTGAAACCCAGACTGTCTAACAGGTGGCACGGTGCTCATGCTGTTGGCGAGTTAATTATGCAGTCATTTAGTAAAGAACATGAGACATGAGAGGTTAAATGGATACATCAATGTACATCTGCATAACAGCAGAACATATACGTAACCTAGCAGATTGATGATGTATAACACAGCTGCTAGTTAGGCACCTCCGCGATGTATGATGCATGAGTCAAACTGGGCGAGTAAAAGAACACATCAATGATACGACTCTTAAAGAGATTTCATATTAAACATGAATTTAGCTTGGGGTTTTATTCTAAGAAATAACTCGGCTTTCATTAAAAAAAAGTCCCTTTTATTCCCATGGTTAATACACCTGCTGTAATGGATACGATTAATTACTTTTTTGGCAGGGGTCCATTCAATCCATCACATTAAAACCGGAGTGTAACAGTTCCCCACAAGAGTTTCACTGCCCATAGGACCACAGTTTTAATATAAGAGTGTAAAGATATTCAGTTTCTGTTATGCAACCACAACTCTCTAATCTCAAGCATGTGCAGGAGGGACACAGCCTAAAGGAAACTAACTTCAGGAGTGCATGGGATACCATATGGCGTTCCCTTCTCTTTTACTCAAAACCTTTTGAGTCTCACCGGCTTTATATTACCTGATGACATCAAATAGCACACACTTCACTTCTGACCTTATTTCGCCAGACAGAATGACAGTTTACCTGAGCACAGCTGTGCACCCGCCATCAGGTATAAGCCATTTGGGCTTATCCAGGTTTCCTAGGATTTTCGTCAGGGCGCATTGCCCACATGAAAGGGAATTTTGTCAGAGGGGCTCCATGAATTATGCAATGGCAGAGTGGATTTGCAGGTCTTGCTGAAATTAATATGATGCCGAATGAAGAGACGCGAAGGAACTGCAGGTTTTATCCACCAAGAGGGAGGGAAAATGTGGGATTTAGACGGTAGGATTTTAGGCAATGATGCACAAAGGACATGCGCGTCTGAATTTTCATATGGCATCATTCTATATTTATCCATGCATATGCATTATACAATATTTCCGACAGATAAGAAACTCATACAGCTAAGGTTTCATCAGGTGTTATGCAAGAAAACGTCCGAATAATTGTTTTTCATCTTATGAGATCAACAGACTTATTATTTACAGGTCAACCTGTCCTCAACACATGCCACAAAAGCAACATGCCTAACATAATTCATTTGAATAGATCCGTCAGTTTGATAAATGGCTGCGTTCAAGACATTTATAACGCTTAAAATAGAAGCAAAAAGCGAAAAGAAGCAGCCATTATTTGCGGAAAAAGTACATTTTGTTTTGTTGGCTGGTAGACCTTGAATCTATTTTTGCTACCTCCCACTATTTTTGTAATCCAAGAGGGCAGCTGTTGCCAAATCTCTGTCATAATCTATGTCCTTGTATGCCTCTGGATTTTGTTGACCCTACAATTTTAAGCACTGCAGTGTGTTTTGACAGACAGATGGGACTGATGGGTGCGTGTCAACAGTGTGCACCGAATCTCCTCGGGAAGCCCTGTCAGTGATTACGTACATACTGTGGGTGTTGAATATGTGCTCATCTTATAGCAGGATGGAAAAAGTGCTGTTTGAATGCTAATCCTAGTTATCTCAATTATCTGCTCTGTCAAGATGATTTGTGTGGAAAATGACACCACGCCAACCTGAGGTGATTTCATAATAAGTGTGGACTGGGAACCCACGGAGCAAATGCGTTGACAATTTATCTAATTGACAGTCTATGACTCATTCAGTCTGGCACTCCATTTCAATTACTAACATCTAGTCCCAGGCAGTGTGGGGGAATGGGCTAAAGGGGACGTTCAAGATTTTACTTTTCAAAATCTTATTTGATCATTAGCAAATGTCCTGCTTTCTTAGAGTGCAGACTCTCTCATGCTCTTTATTCAATATCAGGATCCATGTATTTATGATCCTCTCAAGAATGGAAGTATCACATACAGAGCATCAACTAGTTCCTGAACAGTGTCCTTCACATGCTGATATCCAAGAGAGGGAGTTACACAGTCACAAGATGGAGGAATATAAAGCAGTATTCAATGTTTACTTCAGATTAGCTCCACGTCAGAAATGAGCATGCTTGTCATATGTCTATCTCCATAGAGGCTGAATCATCATGTTAATCACATAGCTATCATATGCCTAAAACAGTCCTGATGCTCTTCTAGGTAATCATACATCCTGTCATGTACACAGCTACAGTTGGGATACCTTTGTTATCATGTGTACTCTCATATTGGAAGAGTACATTCAGTATTTTCCCACTCCATACTCTGCAAAGCTTAACCAATAGCACACAATCCTTTTGCGTGAATCACAGAGACTGGACACCTGGGAGAAAAGCTGAAGCTAGTTAGCAGCAAAATGTGACACTTTACTATTGACTCAAATTGGACAACAAGTGAATGCTAACACGTGGCTAATTAGCACCATGAAGACTATGCCAACGAACTCGAGGGCTGCCTGTCAGGCAATGAAGTAGTAGTCTGGAAGTGTGTTGGTGCGAAGCCTGAGAATAAACAAGTTCCCTGGGAAATGTGAGGATGCTACTGGATCGCCGTCAGATGACCTGGATATCCTCTCATCCAAACACGGCATGTAAGCAATTGTGAAAGCAGAAGGCTACAGGGAAAGCTCACAACTGGGCCTCACAACTCTTATATGGGTGATTTTGAGGTTAAATATGTAAGGGGGAATTAAGAACATCAAATATGATGCTTTCCCAAGGATAAGCCACATGTTCTGGCTAGACATGCAACGATCGACCCAGGTATTTGTGCATGGAAATTGTCTGCAAAGGCTAAAAATGAAAAATCTTTGCCACTGAACACCTGCTTTTTTTACTGCATGTAACCTCCTCTCAATGCACAACTCAACTTTTTTCTTGAAACATAGACTTCTTATGGAAGCAGATGGAGTTTGCAAGTCAGGGGTCTTATGCTATTTCCTATGTCACCCATCTGTTCCTGAGCTTCAAGAGGAATTATAACAATGAGAAATCACACCTTAACACGCCAGAAACCTTGATAGACAGCCACCTGAGCCCCCGTCTGAAGAGTCTCACCACCCCACATGCCAACCACCATGTGTGAAGATTCACCTCACTTATCCCATATAACCCCATCTATGTCAGCCTCACTGCCGGTAACCATTCAACTACTCTCAGCTTTATTAAACACCCCGTCTTTGGCCGGAAAATAATTGAAGTTAATGATCTAATTATCCAGCCCATCTTGGTTTTATGTTTTAACTAAAAAATGGACAAAGTTTACAGTGCAGCGGTCTCCCAACTTCAGTTTTATGAGTTCTTCAAGGGAGGAGGTGAAAATGCCGTTTAGTTTAATATTTCATTCAAGTGTAGGCAGAGGGAGTCGTATGGGTGCTTCTTCTAACTGTTTTGTAAAAGCAGAAAGGCCGCAATTCTGTCTATCATGTGCATTGACTTAAACTACATGGCTTCAAATCTGCAAAATAATCAACACTACTTCCAACAGGACCTGAACAATGGATAATAGAAGCCAATCGAGACACATCGGTTATGAAAAGCTGCAGGCGCAAATCAAGCATCCAATTTTTAAGTGAAATCATTACAAAGGCTGTTTTAAAAAAAGCTTTCTGGCACTAAACATCTGTTTGGATGAGTCTGAATTTGTAACACAACACAGCACACAGTATTGTTCAGGACTTGAATGGCATAACAGACAGTGGGAACGTTGCTGTGTCTGTATGATTAGATTTCAAGTGCTGCATTGACCAAATCACTTTAGTGGACACAACCCTATTTTAGTGTGTCGTTTTTATTACCTCATGTTCCTTTTCTTAATGACTTGTAGATGTTCTTTGTTGAAAAGTGTCTTACAAATACTTTTCCTTGCCTTTTTGTGAATTTTGCAAGTTTCTAAATCACTGTTTCTTGTTTTGATGTAAGTGTCCTGATAGCAGTCATTATACAAACAGAAGGGCAGACAAATATTGCTCTCAACTCAATACGGGTCCTCTCAACCCATTCCCCCCCTATTCTTAAAGTAACTACAGCTGTGGAGGTGTACTGTTTGATTTTCACACACAGAAAGACTAGGACACAAAGTGCTCCCTAAAAGTTTTCCAACATAAAAAAGGAAGCCTTGAAATGCAAATATGTGCTCTAAAAAAGCAGAAATGTTTTCCCCCTGCCACCAAAGGATTACGTGTAGGAGACATGACCCAAACAAGCATTGAAAGGCTTGAGAAGAAAGGCTACATCTTGGTTACAATTTCCGGGCACCTACAATTTTACCATCTTTATTCCTCATGGGGACAACACACAGACAAGCTTGGAAGTGGCCTTATTGGATTTTTAGTTTGGTGTTTGCTTCTTTCAAATCACTCCCTCCCCTCTTGATACCAAAATAAATCTGTGGAAATTGAATTTGCATTCCCAATGAGTGTCTGTGAATGTAGCTGTGTCCCTACATTGTGCTTCGACAGAGTGACCATAGAGACTACTTATTTCTCTGGGATGCTTTGTTGGATGCGTGCCCGGGTAACGGTCATTGCCCACTGCTTTGGCATCGAGCTCTCGTGGGCAGCGGGGCTACTAAAATGTGAGTCCATGGATCATAGTCAAAAAACAAAGCCTACGGGGAATATCAAATTGCAGCATGGAATACAAACAGCTTTTATGATCTGTGTGAATACAATGTGTGGGTATCTTTGACCTTGAAGGGTCTCTATTTGTTGTGTTTTATGCCTCTAGTGTAAGATGCTTCCCTAAACCACAAAAAATAACTTTTCCAACTAAGCTTTGCCATAATCTTAACATCGTATGTGTCTTCAACAGCCATTCCTATTTCTTCCTGCTTTCATCCACCTACACTGCAACTTTGCACTCCTCTGATCTAACCAAGAACACAGAGTAAAGACGAGATGGATCTTTTTGCTAACCTCCTGGTAGAGAGGGAAGCCAGCAAACGTCAGAGAGGTAAGACTTCCCTGCCCACTCAAGGTCTGGCAGCTCATTAGGTTCTATTCTCAACCATGTGTGAGCAATTGCCTGCAGGTGACAGAGGCTTTCCAATTTTTAGAAATGTGCACAGAAAGAGAAACTCTGCTCAGCCATTGTACACGCTAATAACACCTCGGTTACACGGATCTACATCGTGACAAGTTTTGCATAAAAGTACTCCACATTATACACAGTGAGCTCCCATCATCCACCACCCCCCCCCCCCCCCCCCCCCCCCCCCCCCCCCGCTGCCACCTGCCTCTCAGCTTCACTTTTCTGACTCACTTTTTCATTTATTTGTGGTGAGGTGCTTTGAATTTCTCCTGGGGATACAGAGTTATAATGTTTCTTTTCAAAAGTGTGATTCAGGTCATTGTTGCAGGTCACTCACTATGTTTTCGGGGTAATGCCAAGCACAATGAATCCTTTGAAGTCGTATTCTTTTCATGCAGTCTGATATTATACAACTCAAAAAGCTCTAACCTTGTATTTAGCAGTTTAAAAAAACCCAAGGATCTTCATGCGTCTGCTAAAAGCGAACTTGTAAATCTGATGTTTTTTTTGTCATAGGTGGGTAGCCGGTTTATCAAAGATGTCTAGCCAAAAAAATGCCCTTTCAAATATTGATTATATTGCACATTTTCCTAATAATTAGATTTAGTGAGTGACACATGAGTCTGCCATTTTAGTGTAGACTGATACAACTTTTCATTAGGTGCATACATTTTGTCACTAGATTTGACGGCTTCACAGTCATTAAAAGTTCAACATATCTGCATTTGCATCAGCAATGTTTTTGTGAGTTAATTCCCAATTTAAAGACCTAATGTGTGCCAGATTTCCACTTATCATTGAGTGGGTGTCGTTGGTCATCTTGCCTTAATGAGCTGCTCACCCTCAAACACTTTCATTAATGTGGTTTCGAGTGGAGAGTTTTGTTGTCTCAAAATTATCAAAGGGCTTTTTTGTACTCCAAGAAAGCATTGATTCTCCAGGGACATATTGATTCCCTTGTCCTTATTTTTCTATTAAAAGGAATTCAAAGCAGAATAGAAAAGCGACTCAGCAGGCCTATAATCAACAACGTAACGTGTGCTTGAGTATGATGTGGAAGAATCACAACAGCCTAGTTCGTCATCCTCTGCTACTTTGAGGATGACTACATTTGGCCACACAGCTCGTTCCAGTGTGTATATTTTTGATTTGATCATACTGAATATCATCTACCTCAGACTAAACACATCCTCCATCAGAAGCCTGTTGCAGCTGAACCCCACTGTGTACAGGGAGGGAAAAGGCCAACACATTCAATGTTGTTCCATTTT
Source organism: Trematomus bernacchii (assembly GCF_902827165.1). Lineage (NCBI taxonomy): Eukaryota > Metazoa > Chordata > Actinopteri > Perciformes > Nototheniidae > Trematomus > Trematomus bernacchii. Next base: position 5,359,020 of record NW_022987821.1, on the reverse strand, counting down.
GCTACACTGGCAGCCAGTGTTTCAGTTGACTTGTTATGTTTCAGACACAACAGCTTGTCTGTCACAACAGAATGCCCTCGAGCCGCTGTTGCTCTGCACACTGGCTAAACATGGCATTTAGCATGATTGACCATCATCCAATCAACCTTTAACTATTGACAAGCATACCCAAATCACACCATGCAGCTAATAAGATGGGGGCGAAACAGTGTGCTACATCTTTGATAATGCACTCAGCTTTATTTTCTTTTAGAAAAACATTGACTGTAGCAGGAAAGCCGAAAGGGGCAGAGTAGACAAAGAAAGGGAGATTGATTTTCATGTGAGGCCAGGAGGGATGCATGTGGTTTGAGAAGTTAGGAGATTTAAGCAGCACTTCTTTACCTTCATCACAGTTATCTCTTTGAGAGACGTCCAAGCAGTATGCATCATCTGTCGATGCGGCGAAAAGGAATGCTTCATGCAATCATTGAGCGATTGTATCCCGCGTAGTGAAGCGAGGGGCCTGAGTCTTCTGGCAGGCAGACAGAAATACGTACGCGGACGAAAAAGAAAAAAAAAGCAATTGACTTGGAAATTCAATCACTTCTATCCTTCAGTTGCGTTATTATGATGGCGGATCTGTGTGGGCCCCAGTTCACACGGAGCATCTAGAGAATTATCCCGCTCAGCTGGAGACTCATACATACAGCTTGAATGCAGTTCCAGCAAACAGATCAAAAACATCGCCGTACACAGGCTTTCCAGCACAACGAGATAAACGCGCGGCGTTCAGGAAGTTTGCTATTATCTTTATATATTTCCCTTTTTCCTCTCTGGCTCTGAACAGTATTGGCAGACACAGCAGAAGCGCACTACATCTCTGTCTCACATACATGTGTGCTTTCATCCACAGACGAGGTTAACCGTTTCCTCATTCAGCACAATTAGAGCCGTGTTGCAGAAAGGTGGACAAGTCAATACTACATAGACCCCTCTGAAAACTGTTTATGAGATTCCGTAATCCTTGGGTGGATTATTGACCTCTGCTTCAGCCTCGCTCCTTTGTTTTCAACACACGGCACACACACACACATTCACACACCCATGCCAACTCTTTGACACATCCCCTTGCACAGCAATATGATAATACATTGCACACACACTGAACAACCCACACAGGCCAACTTGCATGGACGTGCCGTGAGCTGCGTTGTGCAGATATAGCGCAGGGGTGGCTGGTTCTGGGTCAGGCGAGGTGGCCTTAGCGGCGGTGCGCCCCCCCCATCATCCAGGGTAGAGCCTGAGTGTGATGGGAACTGGAACAAATGCGAAGGGAAAAGAGGCTCACGGTCCCGCAGTTCTGGCTCGAGCTGACTCCACATCGGCTTGACACATGGAGGCCCGCATGCCGAGAAAGAAATGAGACACGTGAAGGCTTTATGGGGAAACAAAGGGGGAGTGGAGAGGACAGGCGTAAGGGTGATAAGGGAGGGGGGACAATACATGTGGTGCGCATGTGGTCAGCAAGGCAGAGGGCAGGCAGGCTTCAGCTGCCATGCTTCTTTAAAGCTTCGGGCAGATGCTCGCTGACAAAACACACACTCTACACATGCACTACACATGACGACATATATATGCACAGTGTGAAGTCCACCCACGCGTTCATACAGTATGCTGGCGTGGTCAAACACACACAGATGATTGCTCTTGACCTACTGTACATTATGTGTCAAAGGCTGACCATACAACATTTATTTTGAGCGCACACCCTGTGATGCTATGTCAGTTTGATCACTGCATTTCAATACTATAAGCAGCCAAAGGGAAATTAATTATGCAACATATTAAAATGAATAAAAAGTAAGATACAATGTTCCCGAAGGGTTCTCATTGCTTTATAAGGTTTAATTACAACTTGTGAAGCATTATGTTAATAATATGTGGCCTGTGTGCATGTTCCCTGATTAAGAATCCTCCCACACTGCCTTTTGAACTGGTGGAGGTTTGAAAAAAAGCAACTCTTAAAAACGGCTCTTCACGTTAGAAACTGTTATGGAATATTTGCCCCAGAGGCTTGATCAAACAGCTCGTAGTGAATTATCAAAGTAAAAGCTCCTTCACTCAGACGCTGCTTCTCCGAGGGAGGCGTTATTATGAGGAGAGTGGCCTCTTCAAACGAAAGCTTTCGAAAGATATAGCAAGAATGCCATGGGTGTTCATCTCAAAGGGAAATGAGCGAGGAGGAAATGCAAAGGTTTGTGTTTACATTGAAAAGCACATTTTAATTCTGGAGAGGACTCAAGGTCTTTCGTAAATATGTGCTAGTGCTTACTGCACTGTTAAAATGGTACTTGCCGGTCCCTTGTCCCTTGTAAGAGTCCCTTTGGTGCCATCAAAATGTTAAATCCCGGACAGAGATCATTCACGGACATCCAGACCGTGATTCAGCTGTCTCTGCTGCCCTTGCTATTGTAGCTTAACTTCTGTCAATGAACTTGAACGTTATGTAAAAACATGTCTGACTTCCTCCGGCTGGTCACACTCGAGCACTTTCCCTTTCCCTGAACCCCATTGAAGCTCCGATTGTTTACAAGCATTCAGAAAAGCTCGAGTTTCAACCCGTCCGTGGTCATCTTTCAAACCATTGTTCCTCTCTTTGTCCATCATTGTACGCTATGAATAAAATACAAAAAAATCAGCACAGACCTTGTAATGTGAAATCTGAAGTTCAATGGTCGGGTCCACCGCATGTGGGGGGTTTTACAGAGAAGCCTCCTGCTATTTGAATTTGAATAATGCAGCCATCAAATGCTTTGGCTTGGGTTAGGGTTAGGCCATCCTATTACTTTCTCTGTTCAACTTTGATATTATGTGTAGGTCTGTTCCCCACTATCTAACCACCAGACACTATACAGAGATGATACGCACAACACAAAGAGATCTCAGCGAGAAACGTGAGCTGAACATTCTATAAATAGATAATGAATGCTGAATATTTACCCTCTCCACTCTTCCCTGTGCATGGAGTGTGAAACATCGATGATTCCAGCTGCAATTAGGGGTGTGACACGTTGATTGACATCTCTAACAAGACTGGAGTACAGCACTCATTTCCTCAGAACTGTCTGTTTCTCAAATTAGCGTACAGGAATTTCCGAATAGCACATGGATTGTGTGTGGATTTACAAACAGCTGCATTTGTGCTAGAAAGTGCTCTGATGAATGTAGAGGCTAAAGTTGAATACTCATAATATTATTTGAGCAGCTAACAGTGCTAATAATTGTTTTATTTTGTGATTTGAGACTCTGCTTACCCAGGGACTAAAGGAGTTAGAATTGGGCTTCAACACGGTTGCTACTTAGCACTGGTGCCAGTTTTTAAAGACCCCTTTGAAGCAAATCAAAAAAGTTAGCTTCATATTTTTTCAAGTTTTCTCTCCTGCCTTAAACATGCAGCTTGTTTGGTCACCTTTTTGTATGTTAGTCCATATTGAATGGTCATTATCATTACCATAAATAATGCTATTATTATTGTACTTTCATACAAGTAAAAAAAAAAAGAAGTGTATTATAATTATAATTATTAATATTACTACTATTGCACAGAGAATATTTGTTCCCCTGTTTCAGCATCATGATCCTGAGACCTGAAACTAATGAGTCATTTCACTACCCTGTTGTAATTAGTGTGAATATAAAAACAAATAGGAAAAGACACGAGCTGATTAGTAAAGGTTCTTGCATTTCTCACTTGGATAAAAGTATTTTCTGGAACAATGACTTACACGACTTGCAGTGAGGACACGGTGAACTCTGACAGTTCTCTTATCGCAAACTCATTTGAGATGATTATAATATGTACACCGTCTAACCATGGAGTGAGACTAAAGAAAGCACTGTTGGAGGTGGGTTGAGAAACTAAGGGATCAGACAGATTGAAAGAGGCAGGAATAAATGTGTGTGTGTGTGTGTGTGTGTGTGTGTGTTGGACTTCCCTTGGAATCACCTCACACTGAGTCACACATTGTAATAAGTGTCACAAAGGTTAATGTAGTGCCTCCTCCGGCAACCCCGCAAGACCTCTAAGAGAGATGGGAAATGAACAAAAATAACTCTTAGACACACATTTAGATCTGGATTACAGTGAGGAGATGGTGAACTGCACGCACGCACGCACGCACACGCACACGCACACGCGCACACACACAAAGAATCTCCTACAGGCCCACTCTTGCAAGATGGACAGAAATGAGTGCTTGAATATCTGCCTCGCTATTATATTCATAAATTGTCTCTGCCCAGTTGGTAATAATCTACAGTCTTGAATCTGAAAAATGTTTAATAATTTTAAAAGGATTTCAATTACTCTGAAAGCTGTGCAAAAAGAAATTCTGTGTAAGAATGATTCCTGTCTTGTCAGCTCAATCCTTAAATAACCCGCAGATATGACCAGATTAAAAAAGTCAGTTTTGACTCTGCTCTGATTGGTTAGCTTGCCGGCTCTGCTGTGATTGGTCAACCGCTTAAACAAAAAAGGGAAAGTCATATCATATAGGGCCTCTTTAAATTGATCCTGCAGATATAGCAGAAGTCTTGTTAGCCTATCGTTTTATCTAACACGTCTTTCTATACATTATACACAGGATGAGGCCAAAGGTTACACAGCCCCTTTAAATATGGCCACAAATAAAGGAGCAGCTAAGTTCCCTCTGTCCCCAAACCAACTACTTCCTTTCCTCCACCATTTACACTTCATTTGAGGTGTGAAAACATAATGGAGTTGAAACTATGAAAGCTCTCTGCTCTTTTTCTATATTGATGCAATATTCCCCTCTTTCCAACACACCCTTTTCTTTTCTCATTGTGTTGACTCAAACACACCTCCCGACAACGCGCGCAGTCTTGTTCTCATCTGAAACAGCCACATCCTTTGTGTGTGATCATTTATGTCGTTTGCAGAGCCATTCCCTAGTTCTCCGTGAATCTTTTTGAGCATCAATGTACCTTTGTGATAACATTATAATAGAATAGAGAAGAAATGTTCCCCACACACACCCCAAGATAAGTGAGCTTATTTCACGTCCTATGTTTAATATGCAAATGTGGAAGTGAAGTAGTCCTCCAAAAATACAGAGAAAGCCCCCAGCTTCCCAAACTCTATCTACACTTTGCATAGGTTCTCACAATCTTCATACATTCTGCAGCGTTAGAGGAGTAACGCTATCTTACAGGAGCAGGTGTGTTCTTGAGGCAACTGTTGTGATTGGCATCTATTATAGAGAAGCCCAAAAGCCCACAGTTTGTGGTGAGCTCTCTCTCTCGACCTCTATCTCTCAGCTCTCTCGGCAGATAGCGGTAAGAGAAGCAGAGAGGAGCGGAGAGAAATAGAGAGAGTTCTCGAGGCCTCCGTTCTGCTCTCTCTCTCTTGCGATCTCTTCCTCATCAGTCTAGCTCTCTCTTCTCTCTTCTCTACTCTTCTCTCTCTCTCTCTCTCTCTCTCTCTCAGTCCTCAATCTCTCTCTCTCATCTCTCTCTCTCTCTCTCCGCACGCACGCACGCACGCACGCACGAACGCACGCACGTCTACGCACGCACACACACACACACACACACACACACACACACACACACCACACACACACACCACACACACACACACACCACACACACACACACACACACACACACACACACACACACACACACACACACACACACACACACACACACCACACACACACACACACACGCACGCACGCACACGCACACACACTTCCAGTTTGGTTTTGCATTCATTTTTTACAGCGCAATCTGTTGAGCTATGTCTACAGGGTCCTATCTTTAAATAATAGATGCATTAGAAAATGGAGCATTTCTCCCACTGTAAAAGTCCATGAATTAATCAGGATTATGAACGTACACCCATGTGTGTGTGTGTGTGTGTGTGTTGTGTCCCTGCGTCAGTGCTCGGACTGCTCCACACTAAAAGGCACTTTTAAAGGCTTTTCATGTTGTCATCACACCACACTCCTGCGCGCTGGAATTGATTTCCCCCCCATCCATCACCCATTACGCTTAAGTCTGGTGCGGTTACTTTCAAAATGAAATCTTTTACAAATGAATGATTAGTGCCGTCGGACTGAAACAGTAACAAAAGAACGCATAAGTGAAATCAATGCAATTGGATTACTCCAACTGGGCTCAAGTGTCATTACATCATTTTATAGATCTGTAAAGCATGAGCCAAATGGGCAAATTATTGCAAAACCCTGATGCTAGTTTGACTCTTTTGTTCTGAGTAATTCCACCACCATCTTTATTTAAAGATTTGTTATGAAATTGCTCCCTCACATTCCCTCTAATTACCATTCTGTGAATTTCAAACACACATTATAGCTCGATGGGCGCTTATTAAACGTATCCATTTGGTGAGACATTTGCATCCATAATGCTACAACACAGCCGCCGATATAAACCCTTGTACTTTTTAAATATTTCATAAGAACTCCAATCCCCAGCTGCTATTGTGAGACTTCTTTCCCCGCCTTGAATGAATTAGCTGCTTCTCAACAAGTCCAGTGGGCCATCCGTCTTCATCCACACGCCCAGATGTGCTTCACGCCGACAAGAGGTCAAAGGTGAAATGACATTTGGGGTGACACTTCACCGACCGCTGTGAAGATTTATCTCCTCGGACCAGAAAAAAGGTCTTCATTGAAAGACAGAGGAGACGGATGGATGGCTATAGTAGTGATGTATTCTCTGTGTTTAAAAAAAAAAAATCAAAAACACAAAACTATCCTGTTGTTTAAGAACCTATCTTGTGTCTATTGTGGTTAATGTTGTCTTTAAATATATCATGTGCCTTGTTGTCCACAAACCATTTCAAAGTACCGTATCACTTGCCTATCAATTGTTTTTGAGCTCAATAAACCCCGATATTATTTGCCTGGTTTTCTCAAATTTGACCGGGATATTAAAGTGTGCCAGGAAATAGACTGGTACAAATGATTCTAAGGAATACTCAATGATAAACACAATATTTGTCACTAATGGCCTTGTCTGACGTCAATGCTCTCCAAGTGTACTTCAAGTTTCTATTGGTTTTGTTTTTATACGAGAGAGCACGCACACACTCAAACATGTGACAATGTGCTTGTAAAACATGGAGATGCTAATGTAGAACCTTTTATACTTTCTCTATAAAATCCCACAAAAACAAAACATGAAAGTACCTGATGAGTGTGTTTGTATTAAAGGAGCAAATGTGTTTCTGAAATACCCAAGACATGGTAGTAAGTGGTACAACACACATTGTTTTTGATCAGATTAGCTGCATTTGTGATGAAAGCTTATTACTAATGCTTTAGCCAATTCACAGTGAGCAACATCAGAGCAGCGACACACCGTGTTCAGAGTTCTTGTAGTTGCATTATATAGATAGGATTGGACACGTTCGCACTGCCCACAATGGGTCATTGCGGGGTGACACACCAACAAAGAAGCCTGCAGTGCGACTGTCTCGCAGAGCACCACAACATAAGGCGACACTGTGCAATCACAACAATAAAGAAGATAGTAGAGGAAAGCCACCACAAAGAAAATATAAGAATAAGAGAATAATCTACTCTGTGGTCTTTGAGTACAGCACATGGACAAATCCATCATGTTTGAAAGTGTCCATGAGACACCCTCAAGTGTCACATGGACACTTTCAAACATGATGGTTCCTGCTGATTGACACTCTACCTGCAGACCTCAGAGCTGTGCCTCGAGGTGAAGCTCAACATATTGATTTGAATCCAAGAGAGGAGGCAAGCTTTCACAGTCACATACAATCACACACCCAGGCACACACACATGCATATGTACCGATCAAACACACACACAGTAACACATTAACAGGTGTCAAACCCGGATTTTAGTCAGCCTCCCAATTTGTCTTTCACATCTTTTTCTATTTCAGAGTTCCTCAGCTCCGGAACGGCAGCGCCCTTGAGAATTAATTATTTGTATTGCCTGCACTCTGATCTACAGTCTCCTGGTAGGATTTGCATGCATGGTGCAAGGCAGGCATGTCTAATCCTTTGCCACCGAGAGCACAGCTTCTTTAGATAATAAGGAACATGAAGACACAATTAGAAGAAAAGGAAAATTCAGTGACATTAATTTGCTCCAAATAAAGGTTGAAAATAAAGCGAGGAGAATCAGATTGCGAGGCTTTTTCAATTTTGGAGGGATTCGGCGTTGACTGATGAACTTCAATAATTGACACTCTGGCAGGAACCCCCACCTCGAGTGATGCCTCAATTAGACACTGATTTTAAATGAAATGACCATGAAATGAAATCCCAAGGTCACCGTGGCTTTTTGGGCCGAGGGATTTTAAGACCCACTTTATCTGTGAATCTTTGAGTTCTGTCCTTTGAAGCTTAGGAGATGGTGCAGAGGCTTCGGACGGGTAGGTGTAATGAAATGCTCCCGGACTAGTGATAACTGTTACCGAGATGAAATGTGGTGAAGCAGAGTGAACTGTGACTGGAAATGATTAGCAGGGATTTTCATTGCTGGCACCTGCCGTGTATCCATTACAAAAAGGGTTGTCGAGCATTGAGTCCTGTTCGGCAACCATTTATATTTCTTCTCCTTTTTAAATGTACAATGTTCATATACTTTGCTTGTGGGTGAAGGGGATGGGAATCGTGGTGTATGGTGAAATCAGTGCTGAATCACAGACATATCATGTTTTCATTTTTGTCGGACACGGTGTCATCAACTAATCCATAATCATGTGGATGTTGCCTGCCTGTCTGTGCTATGCCATCTGTGAGAGAAGGACACACTTTGAAAGGGAATGAACTTCATAACCGAACACGGTGTTGTAGATCCCACATTGCTGTACAAGGTCACTGTATAGCTTAGGGTAAGAGCATTAACTCCCACTCATGTATTGCTTCACTTTGGATTCTGCATCAACATGTTATGGGCTCTCAGGAAGCATTTATGTAATGAGATGTTTACCTCCTGACATTCACACTAATATCGCCTAGTTACGGATTTCTGGGAGGTGCTTGCATTTCATGAAGTCATTTTAGCACTCCTTCCATTCCTTTGCACATAATCTTCTGGTTCTGTAATGTTCTAGTTAATGAACCTGCCCCCAGAGGTGCCTTTGCTTGCCTGCAATCAAACCCCATAAGGCCCCCCCCACACACACACACTCTTAGACTGCCTCAATTAGGAAGTACTACAGCTGCTCCCCAGGCATCGCACTTAATGAGAGAGTTCTCTTAATCTTAGCTTTGGTCCTACGTGCCTGCTTAAATAGGGGGTATAAACAACAAAGGAAGTGGTATTTTTCTATTTGGTTCTTTCAATATTTCAAAGCGGGCTTTGTGTCAGAAGTTGAACCTGCCTGCCTAGGGACAGGTCCCATCTGAATCCATGCTGTTGTTCTTCTCTGAGCAGTCCTTCTGATTGTCTCTGTTGGCTGAGGACATGTTGGTGTTTGTGAATACAGTTAAATGAAGCATATCTCTGATCAGCAGCACCAGTCTCTTGATGGCTCTCTTCCTCCACTGTGGGGGGCTTTCATGGATTTAAAGACTCACAAGAAGGACGGCAAAACAGGAATTGTTGTCGCTATCAATTGTGCTAAATCGGGAATTGTCTAAAACTCAAGAACTATGTGTCTCTCTCCCTACTACTGAGTCAATGTTTAAGGGTCAGTAACCAAGGTACTATACTGAAATATGAATGTCACTGTCCATGGCACTGAATACATAAATAAGTGTCACTGCCCATGGAGCTGCACCAAGAGAAAAACAAATGGTCTACCTGTCCATGGTGCTGAAAGAAAAAGGGCGTCACAGTCCTGTAACCATGGTGCTAAACTTAACAAAATGTCACTGTTAATGGTACTGAATAAAGATTTGCGAATAGAAATACTAAATGTATATTTGACAGTCTCTATCCAGGATGATACAACGGTCTTATAATAAATGAGTGTTGGTATCCATGCTACTAAATCTAAATATGCTTGTCTGTAGTGCTGAATCAAGTGCTGCAGACAGGAGTGTGTGTCACTGTGTCACTTTCCATGGTCCTTAAATTAGTTACCCTTTCCTTGGTGATGAATGAAAACAGTATCTCACTGTCCAAGGTGCTGAATCAAGACAAAACGGTCTCACTGTCCAAGGTGCTGAATCAAGACAAAACTGTCTCACTGTCCAAGGTGCTGAATCAAAAAAGAGTGGGTCAGTTTCCATGGTGCTCAATCTAAATATGACTGTACCTGTCCGTGGTGCTGGATTAAGAAATTAGAGTAAGTGTCCATGCACTAAATTAAGAAGTTAATGTCAGTATCCATGGTACTATATCCAAATATTGGATGCCCTATCCATTGTGCTAAATGAAAACGGAGTCACTGTCCAAGGTCCTGAATCAAGACAAATAGTAACTCCCATGTCTTAAATCAAGATATTTGTGTCACTAGCAAAGCCTCGAAATGATGAGTTGTGTCACTATCCATGGTCCTGAATCAATAAAGCTGTTTCACTGTCCATGGTGCTGAGTCAAGATTTTAAATCTTAATACAAAATGTTCTGTCACTGTACTGATTCAATGATACTCTGTCACTGTCCATGGTGCTGAATCACATGAGCATATTAGGTGAAGCGTTTACAGAACAGTTAAACATATATTTAAAAACACACTTATTTTCCCTCATGTTTATACAATGCAATAGTTATACAAATTATGATTGTTATGGCCGTTAGAGTTACAGTCAGTGTCTCTGAATTCATGGTGGTAATCTAGTATTCCTCAGCATGTGTGAGTTGAATGTGAGAATAACCTTTCCCACTTTATTATTCAAACATATTCATTTATTCTGCCAATTATTGTGATGTAGCCATGGGTGGTGTATTGCATGTCAATATTTCGCTCTTACCTTGTAACTTCTCCTTAACCTCATTCATTAAATATCTACTGTATATCACTGAGGACACTGCAGGCAAGGACACGATTGCGTGAGATTTTGAAGCAAGCTTCTTTGTGTTCTGTGAATTCATGCATTCAATAAAGAAATCCATGTTTTATTATGGGGCTTTTCTGTTCACTCAATTGTCCCTATTTTGAAGGCTGTGTAATTTGGTGTCATATTGACCTCCTCTTGCTGGAGGTTTATATATTTTTAATAATGTTTCCTTTCTTTGGGAGACACCACACAAAAGCCCATTGTCTTGTCCTTTTCTGTTCTTTTCTATTCCAGCTCTCTTTTTGATGTCTTATTCGCTGTTGCTATCATTGCTCATTCAAGTGAAATGAGTAAAACAACGTTTCTCGGATTGCTTCTGTATCATCGTGCCTCTGCTTCAGTAAAAGAGAAAAGCTTCCTATAAAAAGAAGTCATATACATGCTGTAACATATAGATCTATTTGATGTGAACACATTCAAGCAGGAGTACGTTTCTCTGTTGTTATTTGAGTTAGTATCCCAAGAAGGCAAGAATAATCTACAGCGTACATGCATCAAATAGCCGGTAGTTGATGTACAAAACAATCCCTCAGCTCCCTAACTAGCTGTGTAACACAGTTCACATGAACACTGAAAGACTGGCCACAACACAGCATGCCTGCATTAGTTGTGGTAGACTGAGTGCACAATGAAATGAGGATTAAAAATCTTGGAAATAAGCCCAGAAAGCATTCAAACAGAGGACAACCCGCCTTTGTTCTGTCATACACAAGATGACCAAGAGGAAATGAATGAATGCCTTCTTCTCGTAAAGGACCTCATTTCATGAAATTGTGGAAACCTAACAAAGTTATCCCGTCAGATACCTTAAGGCTAAGTAAACACAATGAGCTCTGATTGAGATTTACCACTTTAATAATGTTGGATTTGCAGCATTGTTCAGGATATTAACAGCAACACAAAACATGCAGCGGTGATGTGTTTGCTGGCATGGCAGAGGAGACATTACAGATGCAGACGATGTTCACCTCTGTGTTGTGCACTGAAAGGAATTTTAAATATCATATATGAATATAACAGTGTTTGTAAGTGCATCTTCTATCTAAAAATAAATGCTCAGAAATTGCGTTTAAAGTCAACCGGTGGGTTTTATCTTCCCTTTTGGAAGAGATGAAAGAATTCAATCTTTCACAACATTTCCTCTTGGGAAACCGAGCCGCAGTAATTCACTCTTGAATGAAACGGCATGCAGTTGGAAAAAAGTGGGACTACTTATGACAGATACATATGTAGCTGTCACTCCTCAGAAACAAAGATTAGCACTCTATTACAGGCTGCAGGCTTTAAACTGGTCCTATAAATGCCAACATGAGGAGGGGGGGGGGGGGAGAGCGTTGCTGTATATTGTCCTGTGCTGGAGAGACCATTAAACTGTCCCAGTGATCCACAGTGTGTGTGTATGCATGTTTGAATGTGTGGGTTTAGTGTTATGCATATCATAAAGCAATAAACACCTAGGTGGCAAGTGCAGGCCCAGACAGCTTTCAGGTCTTTTATAGGAAGTTGGTATTTATGTTCAACCCAACTTGTTTAGGGCTTATTGATTTCGCAGAGTGATGATGTTGTTTGGTGTATGCATATTCAATTAAACGCTTTGTTTTCATCAAAGATCCATTTTGTCTTTCGGCACGTATTGCTAAAGGTTATGATGAGAGAAGATGAAATAATCACCCTGAAAGAAACTAGAGCTACTGTAAAGTGAAAGGTAATCATTAGAAATCCATTTAAACGTTCTTTGTATACATTCAAAAGTGAACTTTTCCTTATTTCACCTCAAATTCTGGTGCATGACAGCTTGTGGCTCCTTTTTCAACTTGCGCGTTAGGGCGAGCATACAGTATCTGAATGTTTAATATGATTTGGATAAAAAAATATAGTATGCCAGCTCTCAAGATGTATTACTTGCCACGTTACAGGTCACATGATATATCACATGTCATGTTACAGGTCACATGATATATCACATGGAACGACACAGGTCACATGATATATCACATGTCATGTTACAGGTCACATGATATATCACATGCCATGTTACAGGTCACATGATGTATCACATGCCATGTTACAGGTCACATGATATATCACATGCCATGTTACAAGTCACATGACATATTACATAGAACAATACAGGTCACATGATATATCACATGGAACGATACAGGTCACATGATATATCACATGCCATGTTACAGGTCACATGATGTATCACATGCCATGTTACAGGTCACATGATATATCACATGCCATGTTACAAGTCACATGACATATTACATAGAACAATACAGGTCACATGATATATCACATGGAACGATACAGGTCACATGATATATCACATGCCTTGTTACAGGTCACATGATATATCACATGCCATGTTACAGGTCACATGATATATCACATGCCATGTTACAAGTCACATGACATATTACATAGAACAATACAGGTCACATGATATATCACATGGAACGATACAGGTCACATGATATATCACATGCCTTGTTACAGGTCACATGATATATCACATGCCATGTTACAGGTCACATGGTATATCACATGCCATGTTACAGGTCACATGATATATCACATGCCACGTTACAGGTCACATGATATATCACATGCCATGTTACAGGTCACATGATATATCACATGGAACGATACAGATCACATGACATATTACATGGAACGATACAGGTCACATGACATATTACATGGAACGATACAGGTCACATGACATATTACATGGCCTTTGACATGTCAAATGACACGAAGAACGCCACATAATACAACCCTTCATGTGCTAAAGTGAAATAGGCTAATACAAGTAAATTCTTACATGAAATGTTAAGATACTGCAGCTTTAAAACGTCTCTTAACTTAGCCCAGACCTTAACATCACCACTAACTTGTGTCAAATTTCAAAGGCATGCTAATCCTTTGTTTCAGGTGTGGAAAGTGAAAGCAGCTGTCATATAAAATACAGAAGGGGGGCTAATGATATTGTCATCAGAGAAAATACAGATATACTGAAAAGTCAATTTGCTTCTCAAAAGCCAGATTGAAGAGCTCTGATCAGCAGCATGGGACCCGATCTGTCAACCCTCTCAAAAGCAGGGCTCTCATCTCCGAGGGAAGAAGGAGAAAGTGTGGACAGAGTTGTCGTGAAATGCCACAGGCCCCCCCCCCAAAAAAACAGGAAGTATGACACATGAGTAGAGCTGCATCTAAAGTACTTTCCTGGCACAGCATGTCATTTTCAATCCACTTACACATCGCTGTAATTGTATGAGCAAGCATTTCACCTGAGGTACATGCAAGGCTGTAGTCAAGGCAACGAGTCCGTACCAACAAAGTAAACAGGGCTGAGTTCTCGAAGCTAGCAAGAAAATGATGTCAAAAAGCCCCATTGTGGAGGAGATCAAGGAAAGCCAAACGTATATCAATATTAGAGAATTAACAGAAAGCCACAATTCATATCAGAAGTGTTCCAATCTTTTATTAAACTGAAGAAATACTATGGTATAACAATAATACTTATTTCTTATTTTCTGCATTAATTGATTAATTGGAAAAGCTACAAAAAATGTATCTTATCCAGAGGCAACTTCACAAAACGTGCTTGGTAAAAATACAGAAAAATACCAATACTTAAAAAGGAAAAGCAGCAACTGTAGTGGAATTGGATTTATGTTTCTGCATGAAAAATGAGCTCTATTAGTAAAAAAGGAAGCTCCAAATGAATTTTGTATCAATCTGCTGATTGATTAATCGAGGTATTGTTGCAGCTGCACTTCTATAAACTCTTGGATAGTTTAATATATGACAACACATTATATATTAAAAGCTATGTGTACGTTTTGTGTGCAACATATTTGAAGTAACTAAAGCTGTTAAATGTAGTGGAGTACAATACTTGAGTAAATGTATTCAGTTACACTCACCCACTGACCACTAGGTACTATTGCTATCAACAAATATAAATAACTCCACAATTAATAACAACTTTGCTATAAGAAAACACCTGGTTATATTTACCCATAATGAAGCAATACTACAACTCCAGGGTGATGCTTTCACAAGTCAACCATCCACGTTGTAAATGTGCGTCATAAACCTTTTTCGGAGAACACTCGACTGGTGGTAGTAGGCTGTCAGGAACATCAAACCCTCAGAAAAGGAAAAGAAAAGTCACGCCTGACAGGATCGGGTCAGGGTCACCTCTTAAAAGCTTTACAAAGAGGAAAGAAAATAGCTTAACAGACACTTCAGATCTGACATACAGGTCGAAGTTGAGAAATGTCATCTCATTACGGACATGTGATGAACTCTCAAAGCATGTGAGCGTTAAGGAAGACATATGAACCAGAGCATTCAGAAGGCAACTAATCCAGACTACTTGTCTTTAAACTCCCTCTGATCACACTAAGCAGTAGCGTCTTTCCACATGATTTGCTGCCAGTAACCACGACTGACTCCGGGCCGAATGTCTCCTTTTTAGAGATAATTGGAGAATGTGTTCCAAGCTTAATTGGCAAAACAAGTTATGTAAAGCGAAACGGCAAGAGAAAAAGGGTGAGAACATGGGTACACAAATCTCACTCCACTGCATTGCCAGACCTTTCAAAAAGTTTCAAAAGCAAACACATCACTCGCTGAGTAACAGCTGGCGAGGTCCCGCAAACAAGATTTAGGCCACGCTTTTATATGTAAATGTTTACGTGGGCGGATATGTGAAAGAAGAGTAAACAAATGTTTGAGAAGCAGACAATATGCTGTTGGCTGACTCAACGAGGGGGACAGCACTGCTTTAGAAAACAACTAAGTATGTGTTTCAACATGTTTCATGACAGATTATGGCTGGCCACTCACAACTCAAATAAAGAGTTATTTTTTAATATTAATAAAAAACAAATGTTTAATTTCTTTACATTTTTTTAACACATTTTTGTCCGCATATTTTTTTAATATTACATCTACTTTTTCAATTTATGAAAAAATACATGTTGTTAGTTGGTCTAAATGAGGTCATTGTATCTCTGTTCTGTATTTATTTGAGCTTAATGGGTATGGGGGATTTGTTGGGTAGTGGGGATAAAAGAGGAATGTTTCACATGTTGGATTTAGGATTTTAAAATGTCCACATTTAAATAAATATATGTGTGTTATAACAGCAGCCTGGCAGTCCATAAACCCACATCTGTACATTCAAAATGTGGATTATCTGCTAAGGATTAATAGTGGCTGAATGATGCATATCTATCACTAAATCAATCATTCATCTCAACTTGCAAAGTCAAATCATAAAGATTGCACTATGAAGATCTGCTAGCTTCGACTCTTTTTGTGTTGAGCACATGTCAGCTCATGAGACATATGTATTTTGGTTGGAAGCTATAATGAAATGATTCTCTTTGAAGACAAGTGACTAACCCTAATGTCAGATTTGTGTCATAGCATGAGAACGCAAGGTTTGTATTAATCTCATGAAGAACAGTGAAAAGTAATCGTGTGTGTTTCTCCTCTGATTCAGACCCCAACACGTGTTTCTCTCCCAGCCCCCCCACCCCCCCCCCCCCCCCCCCCCCCCCCCCCCCCCCCTGGATCCTCAGCTGACTTCCAGCAGGTCAGCTGTGAGTTGTGTTGATGGTAAAGACAGGATGGGGGTAAATGGAGTTTGGGATAGATGTGTATAGATTTCGAGTCAAACATTCTGCTGATTCCCCATACAGCATGGCAGGTCGATGCGTCGGAGCGCTGCTGCCGCCTCTGCCAATGGCTCTATTGACTTCCAGTCGGCACATGACCATCTTTTTCTGTACACGACACATCTGCAAGACCACCGCTGCATAATTAAGAAAAGGTGTTGCAAAGGCATTCAAAAAGAACACTTGAGAGGAGTTCTTGAGAAATAATAGTTTTCTAAAAGCCCCACATTTAACGACTTTAATTCTCATTTAGTGATTTTTTTTTTACATTGCAGTTGGCTCAAGTGATTATTTGTTTCTGTCTGTAATGAAATATAAATACATAAAAGTCAGGATGTCAGATAACACTTTATATTTAGTAAAAAACCTGCCCTCTTACTGTTCACCGTATCTACTTGATGATCAAACGTTATTTACCCAGAATGCATGAATCGCCACAAACACCCGTGCCTTATTTTGAATGCTGTCTGCGCACACTGAGCCGAACATGCTGATGTGAAAACAAGCTTAAGATTGCTCCTGACCTTTCTGTAATTACCCGTAGAGTATTTCAGTCTCTCCAACCCTCCTGCCTTTGAAGGAGAGAGTACATTGTTCTCAGACAGCTAAACATCTGGAGCTGATGTGGCATGTGTTTGCTCCCCACCCCTCCCCAAAATAAAAACCTCATTGAGGGACACATGAACATGTTCTCCTTATTTTCTGGAAACTGCTAAATAGTGAGGTTTGGATTGTTGTCTCTATCCAGGTCATGAGCTGAGCGGATGCTTTAATCTTATGAGGAAGAAAGAAAAAATACGTCTTCAAATACGGGCCCGAGGGAAGGTCAACCAGATTGTCCTACAAAACAACACGTGGTGGCTGAGCCTGATAATTCCCAGCATCCTTTGAATGTGTCTCTCTCTGAGGGAAGCATTAACAGGTAGGCAAATAACATAAAGTAAGTTGATGATGACCTTTACAGTGACATCAAACGTGTCAAGCTGCACGTCACCTGGGATCACCATAACATATACAACATATCTGAGTGTCAGAATGACTAAAGGGAATTGTAAGTCATCTTGTAGCACAATATTGCCGCCTGATTGAATGCTATTGATTGGCTTTAGTGTTGCTTTGTCTCTAAGGCGAATGCACGATGCAAACAATTACGAAAAGCGTCCAAAAAGCAATGGCTATTACACAAACTGATTTGTTGCATTGCATTAGGCTGTATCATTATCTCAAAAGACAGAGCATCAAAGTCACAATAACAATATGAGAGTCATATTAGAGAGCCAACACATTTACAAAACCATCAGGACAACGGCATCATATTAGAACAACAATAACAGAACAATAACACTAACAATGGACTTAATGTGTGTATCTGAACCATTTGATTATGAGGTTCCCAAACCACACACCCACTTTGCCTGTCGGCATAAACTCAAGTCATTGTGTAACTTTTGGGATGGACTAACATCCTAACCGAAACAAGATGAAACCTTGTGTCAAAAACTTGGCGCCTACATTACCCTCAAGGCAACCTGACTGCTGAAAGATTCAGTGATTCAGGTGTTTTTTTCCATTCCCACACAGGCATATTTGTTTCCTATTCACTTGTTTACTTCAGTCAACAGACTTGCGTTTGTATGGTTTTCTGCTCTGTGACATGGTGCTGCCTCTCAGGGCTTCTGGTTCAGTGACTGCTGTTTGTCTATTGGGAACTGCCCTTTTAGAAATCCTCCTTCGGACTGATTTGTTTCCCTTCGGGGACACATATGTGGAGCTAAGCATGGATCATGACTGGAATTATTTTAAACTCAAGTTGAAAAGGTCGTTTTTTGTGTAGAAACATCCATATGCACAAAACATCGACCCATCTAGGGACATGCAATGCAAACGGGAGGCTATGAAGGTGTATTTTTGGTGGCTATTAATTGCTGTGACACATTGAGCCTGCAGGTTGGCACTTATCTCTGCAAGTGACGTGCTCACACTCAACTCAATATTATCTGTGTCACATGATGCTTAGCCCCATGCAATTATTCCTTTGGGTATAACCTGTTTAGCCCGAGAGCCACCGGTAGAGGAACAAAACTGTGTCTCAGGGCTTCTTAATATTTAAAAACCTATGAATGTGTCATACCAGATTAACGGGAAGAAACTCAGCTAACTGACAGTACGAACCATTTTTACCAAAACAAAACACAAGTCTCATAAGAAGCGTCTAAATGACCCCTGAGCGGAAAAATGCTAACGCACTTAGCACAGAACTCAAGGTAAAAATACCCTTATTACTTATCGTAACTGCACATACAAGATATCCGATTAAAGCTGAGATTCCACAGATTATATAGGTATTAGTATCATCGCTGAGCGATCAGAACTCGCGACAGGGGAAGCAAACACAGACATCACAACACGTAGCATTACGGAGCAAACACATTTAATGAAAAACAATCTCTTTTTTTCTGAAACTAGAAAAAAGTGCAGCCAATTTCAAATAATAATACTAATACATATTGCATATACTGCTGATTATATTTATCATTAAAATACATACTTTTTTTTTAATCATATTTTTTATGAATTATTTTAAAATGAGAAATAATTAAAGCTTCACATTTAATTAAGTGTAACAGGTGACATGTTGCCCACTTAGATCCAAAGAGTACCTAAGTACTGCACTTAAGTGGATGCACTGTTCTTGTGGTTCAAGCCCTTAATAAACAATGCAAATAATATGCAAATATATACATATAATTAGCTTTAAAGACAAATGGATCTGACAAAAAGAGAAGCATGCAGTTATAAAAAGTGTAAACACCCAAAGAGAAGCCAACAAGTAGGGAGTTTACAAGCAACAGCAACAACTGCAAGCTCGCTGACAGACAGACGGACAGACAGACAGGCAGAGAGGTGGGTAGGGAGACATTACTGCCCGTCAATGGACTATAATGGGAATGCTTTACAGCCCCATGTATAGGTGGTCCTAATTATATTTTGCTTATTGCAGGATGCTTTGCTGGAATCTCCTGAGTCCATAGATTGGTCTCTTATTGCAACAAATTAAAAAAATAATATCAGAGAAGAGGATATTTAACTTAGCATCAATGTTTCTGTCCTGCTTTTAATTCCAATGGAGCACTGCAGAAGGATGAAGAGGAGGAGGAGGTGGCTGAAGGGGGGGGGGGGGGGGGGGGGGGCAACTACCTTAACTCTCCTGTGCTTCAGCTGATGTAATACTCTCAAACAATGGAGTATAATAAAATCGATAGGAGATGAAATTGTGTTCAAACCACTTCCCTTGTCTTTTTTCTTTCAATTGGAGATCTATTTCTGCAAAGGGTTTTTATATTGGAAGAACAAAACAAAAAAACGTCACGCACACATGCGCATATAGGGTGCCACACTGACGCATCGTTTGTTGTATAGTCAACTGTTTTTTTTTTCTTTGCTGGACTGAGGCATGCCTGTAGCGGATTATTGTTTTTACCGCATTCAACAGTGTTTTCAAAGCAAGGGGCGAAAGTCAAGGCTGTAACAGTGGAGGCTCACATACGGAGGGAGATCCGCTAAAGTAATGCCGTTTATCCCTTAAGAACTGAAGGAGGGGGGGGGGGGGGTAATTCATGGCAGTGAACGGAGGTATCACGATCCTAATGTGAAATCTCACCAGTGTTTTCAACGATGCGGACTTGGACACTTTTACCATGGAGCTGCAAGAGTAAAGAATAACAGTAGGAGTCTAGTATCGTGACAGAAACCTTTTTTTTTTGCTTTAAAGTATGATTTAAAGAAAGATCGTCCCTGTATATGGATTGATTTTTTTTTTCCCCTTGCTCTCGCTTCTCAGCATTCCCTCAGTCAGTCGACGGGGTTTTTGCCATTACAGCTCAGTAGAGGGTGTCAGATTATTCTTAGAGCACCGCGCTAGGATGAACACTGTCTCTGCGTTTCTCCTTTTGTGATTCCCAAAACCGCCACAAAAGGGGGGGAGAGACGAGCGAGGCAACACGCCGAAGGATGTGAGGGGGGATGCGGGTGTTTTGCAGCGGTGAGATCGCTTCTAAAGCTCCAGCGCACGGTGTGAATTCAGCACCAGCGGAGAGGGGACAGCTTCAGACGCCGCAACACGCAGCAAGACTGGAGGAGAAAAAAGGCACGGATTTGTTCTCTTTTGCTCTGCCAAGGTCAGTGTTCAACGAACTGAAAACAGCCGAAAGATGTGTTGGACTCTACTGTCGCCCGCTGCTTTCGATTTTGATCATAAACACGCTCTGAGGATTCAGTCGATGTGAAAAAGACGTTTTTGTGGGCATTTTCAAACTGGAAATCTGGACACAAGCGCAGGTTAGATGCAGCATGGATCTGTTATAAAAGATTGCTTTATCTTCTCCCTAAATGTCTCTATCTACCATTTTTCCTCTCACTGATGTAGACTGAATTCACAGCTCGTATGTCTTAAAACCGGGAATGAATTGTCCACGTTGAAAAATGCTGCTTTGGATTGTTCTGCTGAATGCGGCTCTTTGTGTTGCTGGTGGAAATGTTACAAAGGACATTTGTAAGGACCAGATATGCTCTTGCAACGAGATCGAGGGAGATCTGCACATAGACTGCGAAAAAAGGAGCCTCACCACTCTGCAGCATTTGACTGGCCCGAGCTCGCATTTTTATCACCTGCTGTTGCACGGAAATTCTCTATCCAGGCTATTTCCCAACGAGTTTGCCAACTTTTACAATGCTGTGAGCTTGCATTTGGAAAACAATGGCTTGCACGACATTGTCCCCGGCGCCTTTCTGGGACTGCAGCTGGTGAAAAGGCTGCACATCAATAACAATAAGATACGATCATTCAGGAAGAGTACATTTCTGGGGTTAGACGACTTGGAATATCTCCAAGCTGATTTCAATCTACTGAGGGATGTTGACCCCGCCGTTTTCAGGGACCTAAACAAACTTGAAGTGTTAATACTTAACGACAACCTCATCAGTGCGCTACCTATAAACGTGTTTCAACATGTGCCCATTACGCATCTCGACTTGCGGGGGAACAGAATCAAAACGGTGCCTTATGAGGGGGTCCTTGAGCAAATACCGGGCATTGCGGAGGTTTTGTTGGAGGACAACCCATGGGACTGTAACTGCGACCTGGTTTCTCTTAAGGAATGGCTGGAGAACATACCGCATAACGCTCTTATTGGGAGGATGATATGCGAGGCTCCCACCAGGCTGCAGGGGAGCGACCTGAACGAGACATCAGAAGCGGACCTGTGTCCTTCACAGAGCGGCAGCGTGGACACCAGCCTGGTCGCCCCTCCCACCCAGGAGGAGGCCTCTGAGAGCGAGGCTCAGGTTCCGCGTCCCACGCCTTACAAGCCCAGCAGAGACACCAGCGGTCCCCCGACGCCTGGCCACGGAGCCAAGAGCCGCTCCAAATCTCGTGAGAACTGGCAGCTGAAAACGAGGCCAACTCCAGTGGTGTCAGGTGAGAACGGGGACAGAGAGCTGCCTCACAACATGACGTGTCCCCAGCCTTGCAAATGCAAGCTGATCGGCACCAGACAGGGCCTGGGGGTCTTGTGCGAGGGCAACAAGATTGAAAGCTTATCCAACCTCAAGCCTAAACCCCTGGCTGCACACGAATTGAACATGCGAAATAACAACATACACGCAGTGAAAAAGAACCACCTGCTCGGCTACACCAGCCTCAATTTGCTTGATCTGGGGGGGAACAACATCAAGGTGATTGACAACAGCACTTTTATAAACCAGAGCGAGCTCAGATGGCTGTATATGGATAAGAACTATCTGGATACGCTGATAGCAGAGATGTTTGTGGGCCTCGGGAATCTGGAATATCTCAGTTTGGAATACAACGACATCCAGATGATAGTGGCAGGTGCATTCAGCCCTATGCCTAATCTCAGGGTCCTGTTCCTCAATAACAATTTGCTGAAATCTTTACCAAACGATGCTTTCCTTGGGATTTCTTTGTCCAAAATAAGTCTTCATAATAATTATTTCCCCTATCTGCCCGTGCCGGGAGTGTTAGACCAGCTAAATTCAATCATACAAATCGATTTGCACGGGAATCCGTGGGATTGCTCGTGCAACATCGTGCCCTTCAAGCAGTGGGCGGATAAACTCGGGGACGATGTGATAGTGAGTGATCTCAAATGCGAGTCACCCGAAGAGTTCTGGAAACGAGATTTCCGCCAAGTCCGGAACGACCTCATGTGCCCTAAACTCCTTGACAAAGTTTCCCCCACACCCCTGTCCAAAAACAGCACTTTCACCCAGGACTCGGGGACGCGCTCGAACTCTTATTTGGAGCCGAACAGGGTCTCGATCTCTGTGCTCGTCCCCGGGTTGCTGTTGGTGTTTGTCACGTCCGCTTTTACTGTCGTGGGGATGCTTGTGTTTATCTTGCGGAATCGAAAGCGATCAAAGCGGAGGGACGGGAATTCCTCCGCCTCAGAGATCAATTCCTTACAGACAGTGTGTGACTCGTCGTATTGGCACAGTGGGCCTTATCACGCAGACGGGGGCGCGCACAGGGGCTTCGACTGCAGCACGCACCTTTCCACGACAAATGATGCGTAAAGAGACTCTGGGTCTAGTACAATGAACCCATACCGGACTGGATTACAAACATGTCATACAGACACACTGATGCACACATGACTGCAAATCATCCAGCTTTTGTTCGTCAGTGGCGAACACAGACTTGTTTATGTCTTGTATTCGCCAGTTGAACCAAGTAAATCAGTCTGCTGCTGCTCAGGCCCCACTCTGTAATATATGTATATGGCAAGCCCCCTGGCTTAAACCCCTCCCTCCCTCCTCCTCCCAGTTCTGCTATTTGCCGCAATCGGACTACGGATATGAGACAGAGAAAAGGGAGAAAAAGAAGCGAGGGAGAGGGCGTGTGTGTGTGTGTGAGAAAGAGAGAAAGAAAGAGAGAGCGAGAGAGAAAGCAAAGACCGAGGACCCAGGACATGGTGCACGAACGCATGAATGTAAATGTAAATACTCGGACCGATGTATCATAATCTGCAATGCATGATGATATTTCGCATGGTTTCAACACACACACGACGGCGAGGAACCATAACCACCATAACCAACAAAGAAGCAAACTCGACCCTTTCATGTTATATCAATATGACGACAATATATAGATATTAAGAATTATATATGACTATTACAAAGTGCCATTTCTCTATTTTTTGTGAACCTGCAGTCAGGATTTGTATTTGTTGTTTTAAACTTGTTTGAAGAAAAGAGAAAAAAAAATTAACTGATAACAATGACTCTCGGAAAGGAGTGATGGAAGTGCTGTCAGTGCATGTTATTTTCTGTTTGTTATCATTTGATTGTCGATAAATATTGGGGTTATTTATACCGTACTAGATGGTGCAGATTAAATCCATGTCTGCGCAGTCATCATCTCCTTTATGAATGTAAACTGTGTTATTTTATGGTGTGCCAATTGTTGACTTTCAGATATTCAGACATGCAGATGAGCATGACCAATTAACGTCACTCAGATGCTTATGCTGCAAAGTTAATGTAGCTAAAATAACAGTTCTGTGGTTTTGTGTGTCAATGAATATAGCCTGCTTTGGGTGAGAGGAAGAAAAAAAACAAGTCATTTAAAATGGGGGGTTTATACCATCATATTTTTTCAACAACTGAGCAAAGAAGTGTTTTCAATCGAGCTATGTAGGTATAATTCGATCTATGTAAACAGCGCAGGTAGACTGATATAGACTAGAATGCTTTTTTAATGTCAGAAAAAAAAGTATTCCTCCACATAAAAGCTTATGGCTATGATTCACTTTCATTATGTTGTGAGCTTTTGTAAAGCCATCTAATCTTGTCCAAATAAGAGAATTGAAACTGTATTTACTACAACATGTGCTTGAAATAGGCTGTTTGGGGTGTGGGTTTTTGCTTTCTAACAAACTGGGGCCATGACATGGGAAGAACTCAGCATGTGGCCAGACACAGGAGTGTATCTCCTTCACTAAGGGGATTACAAAAACACACACACACACATAGGCGGAGCTAATTTGATAATGCAAGATGCCTTTTTCAAATCAGCATTTTGAACTTGAGATACTCTTCTCGAGGGGGTAGCATGGTTTTTGTGGGCTCATGAAAACAATGCCATGACTGAATACCTGTTTTGCAGTGCTTTGCTGCTTATTAGCCTATACTGCTTCAAAAGAGCTTGGATTTGGATAAACAACTAAAAGATTAAACAGTTGGGGCACACTTCAGTCTTCACAAATTTCTTCTCTGCAGTGTCTAAAACAGATGCAAGGAATGTGCAATTTTCTTTTGTCTAACAATGAAATATTCTATTGCCGCTGACATCTTTTTGTCTGTGCATTTCTTTAAGAAACCTACTCTAGGATGCCTAATTCGGACAAGCTTTCTGTATCATTCGGCAACAATTCTAACATGCCATGGCCATGATGAGAGTGTACAGATGTTGATGTGAGATAGGGTTACACCCCCAAACCCCCCCTCAGTGCCCCCCCCATCTTCCCCCTGCTAGTAGGACTACAGTATTTCCCCCAGTGTGCAGACTAGCATTGTCCATGGTGCTGAATCACTTCTCCCCTGCTTTCTTTGTCTGCCTGCCCCATGCTGACTGTGTGTGTGTTTGTGTGGGAAGCCTGCAGAGAGAGAGAGAGAGACAGAGAGAGAGAGCTAGCGTGACAATATGCATGTCTGCCCCCTTACTTTCCCCACTGCCCCCCCCCCCTCCCATTAGCACCATGTAACCATGTGCAGCTTGACCTTGGGGACTAACATTTCAGCAGATCTGTGACAAACACTCATCATCATCACCTCCCTGCAGTTCTGTCCCGTCACCTTGCTCCCCCCTTCAAGCCCCGTTTCCCCAATTTTCTGTTTAATCACAACGGGTGTTGGTGTTGGTGGAGGGGAGTGGGTGGTTGTGGGTAACTATGTGTCTCTTCTGTGGAGTATTACCGTGCCACAGCCCACTGATGATTTGTCATGATTTTCAAACGCTGTGTTTCAAAGTTACATTTATATGCTTTGCGATATTTGACCTGCTTCTATTTTGTTAAATAAAGTGTGGTTGAGGTTGAGTAAAAAACAACAAAAAAACACAACAATGTTTGCTTTGAGGTATTTTGATTGTATTCGAGGTGGTGTAATGGGACATGTGACAGGTTTGATTCATGGTCTGTTCATATTGTTTAGCATACCTAATATACAGAAGGGGTTACATATGCTAACTTCAAGTACCTCTTTGTCCTTCAATATGGAAAACGGTTCAAAATAAGGTCAAATTCATGTCATTTGATTTACATACACTGTAGTGGAGGAACATTGTGTTGCATTATCATATCATATTATTTTTAGACTGTTTTATTATGATTCTTGGATGCTAGTTCCTTGTTACCCAGGAGGGAGAATGACACATTTAGACTCTTGCTGCAGTGCGTATGCAACCCTACAATCCAAGATGGCTGATGAGTATGACAAATATTTTACAATAATTCCAAAAGTTGTGCATCAGAAGTGAAAAATGTTCTACATAATGGCATTGCAGACGTCTATGAGGTGAATCCTACCACTCTTATTGCATACATGTATGGACTACACCTACATATAATAATATCAAAGCAGAGTGCTCTACTTTTTATAATATTAGATAATAGATAAACAAACATTCCCTCTGCTTGAATCCATTAGAGATTGCTTTCCGTCAGGTGTTCCTGTGCTGTAGGTCTGTGTGACTCGCTGGCTAACAGTAGGACCTATTCATTAATGCGATGGATAATAGCTGTTGGAATCGCAGCGGAGAGGAGCAGCCTTATTTACACGCTGTGCACACAGCACTCCAACACTGTTATGGCCCAGCAAGCCTGCCGTAGTTCGTGTGATAGTCCCCCCCCCGAGGAGCTGGCAGTTGATGCAACACTTCCAGCAGAGATAACATCATCTGCACACCTCTTACACTCAGCTTCGGTGTAAGTCTTTGGTTTAATGTGGGACATTTAATCCTAGGGGTATGGAAGATAGCTTGTGTTCTGTATTTGGAAGCTGTGCCTTTTTTTTTTGCTTCAGGGTTACTTCTCTGCAAACTAAAAACAATGTACCCTGTTTGGTTAGTCATCGGTTGGAATGCCCATTACAGCTCGAACACCCACTACTACCATTATGTCTTGTTTTTGTGCTACATCAGGCACATCTCCAATTCTTTTGTATTGCATTGTGGTTTTTTAGGCTGTTCCTTTGAGGCAATATCTGGTCACAACATCCAAAGCAGGTATTAGGAACAAATTGTACTACAGGATACAAACTCAACCCAAAACACGGTCTTTCCCTTTAATTAGCGCTAAAGCGTCAGCGGCTAGCATTTATCTGACTCCCAATGGTCAGATTCAGTGTGTCTGCTCTTGTTTGGGTTTTGTAATCAAATCCCCAAAAGCCTTTTTCAGCTTGGGTATTATCCTTTGATGATAGCTTTGAAGAAAGTCCCATGTGTTGCACTGAAGGCTTGCCAGTAGTCCTGCACTTGAAAACTCTGCAGCCACTGAAACCCCTTGCTGCTGGTTCAAGCCCATGGGTGTGTGTAATAGTGATTATCTTTCACTATCCCAAAGGATTTCTTGGTGCTACTCCCAGATATTTTTATTAGCCCATCCACCTCCAAGTACTTAGCCTATAAGTCTCAGTGGTTGGGTTTTTATCAGTAGTGATGTTCTTTGTGAGCCACAATAGTAACTGTATGGTCTTTAGTGATTGTGAACCAGCACCGCTGATGGAGTTTTTTGTTAGCTTAAATGCAATAGACTGTTGAACATGACAGGAAACACAGCAGGCATTCACGTGTGCAATCACTGTGCTTGGTAATATACCATTCAATTACAACCACAAATGAAAATCTTTAGGGGTTAAAAATGTGTTTTTCCCTGCAGTTTGATCAATGTTCTCTTTAAATGCAATCACTGCAAGTCATTGTTAGGGTGGCTAATCAGTCTAAAATTGTTGTACGTTTGCTCGAAACAAGAGAGAAAAGGTGGCACTTTAGTTTATTTCCGCGCTTGCAACAATACTATTACTACGGAAAGTTACCTTTGAAGCAGCTCTTGGAGTTAACGTGGGCAGGTAAATCAATCAGAACAAAGAGATTCAGTTATTTCAAACTCAAATTGCCAGACAGACTACAGAGCACAAATCCAGAGTAATTAAAAGATTCTCAACTCATAATTGACCCAGATCTGGTGTCAACCCACACCTTTAATCAAGATGAGTGAATGGTCTACCGAGCTACAACTGCAATACAAAAGGGGGTTTGTTTGCAGTCATGAAGTAAGGGTGTAGATTGGTTTAGAAAGACTAACTCCATTTGAGACTTATTTCAAACGACATAACTCCCCCTTATGGGTGGATGTATGGCCATGCACATACTCCACAGCTTGACACCGAGGGTATTAGACATTTTTAATTTCCTGAGGCTATCTTGGTCTGAACCCAAAGAAACCTGCCCTCCATGCCTTTTACAAGTATCTGGCTGATCAGAGAGAAGATTGTAACTGGTGTACTGAGCGCTCAGAAAGTGAAAAAGTCACATTTATGGGATATATAGCTGCCCTTTATACATTATTATATGTGTACACAAGGCTCTTCTCCTCTACTAGAAGTGGCTTTAAGGTGCTTGATGGGAGACAATGATGCTCTGAAGTTTTGACTTTGTGGATTTTGAAAACTTGACAAAATGATAATTATTATATCAAATAACATTACTTATATATGCATAATGTAACACATATTAACCTCTATTTGTTATTCATGCCAAATAACACAAATTAAAAGTTACAAGTCTAACTTATCAGTATTTGTAGAAAATACTTACCTTTGCCACCATTTTAGAGCCAACTTTATATTAGACTCCTTAGCACTGTAAACTATCATGTATAAACTCATCATATTTTGAAGCTTCGAGATTTGAACTCTTAAAGGAAGGACATTTGCATTTCCACACACTGTGCTACAGCTTCCCTGCCATGAAGCAGACACACAGCATGCATTGATATGGTAAATGTGTGATGTCAACATGATGTGACATGTTGACCGGTGGCCGTATGTGCACAGGATGAGCACATACGGGCTTAAGCCCTATAGGAGACTCTCAAACAGAGAAGCCTTTAAGTCCAACTGTGCACACAGACAGGTGACTCAATTAGATATGCATTGCAAATCACTTGCTATTCAGCCAGAGATGAACATGATCGCGCGTCCTTGACGTCTAAACAGGGCTTTAGATAGAGGAAATGAAATCTTCTATTCAAGGGGGATTTTTCCCGCGTGAACGGTGAATGGAAAAATTCATCCCCATTTCATTCCCCCCCCCCCCCCTTACTACAATGTACAATGTAGACTCGGCTCCATTCAGAGGGATGCTTTTTTGATTTCTCTCTCCTTTGTCACTCTTTGACGACTGGCAAATCGATAGCCTCCTGAAGACAGGGTTGGGGGAGGAATTGACTTCCTTTACACCCACTCTATTTAGCTTGACAGTTTGTGGCAGCTCGCAACAAACACATTATCATCCCCCGTCATCAACAACAACAGTCCGCAAAAAGAGAGGACGAAAAAAACAAGCGCTGACGTCCCTGAACTTTCCTGGCTGTGATGTGCGTCAGAGAAAATGTGTATCTTCATCCCCTTTTGGAGATATTTTGTGTGTGTGCAAAAAAGACTGGAAAGACTTGTTCTGGTTGCTGCTTTCGAAGAAAAGTTACCCGTCTTCCTATGGCCTGAAGGATTAATTTTTTTCAAAACAAGAGCATTTTCTTCCTCTCTCGCTGTTCTTCTTATATTCAGTTTTAGACAGAGTGTTGAGTTGTTGCTTAGCACCTCAGGCTATGAAGCGCCGTGTTGCACTAATGTGTTGGTGATAAGGGGAAAACGGTTTGTTGCAGTGAAACACGTGACGACACATTTAGCAAGCGTTTTGGAAAATGTCACTGGCAATTAAACCATTGTTTGATGTGGTGGAATTTATTTCACGGCTATTTCTGGCTGCCGGCTGCTATTTGACCCTTTAAGGTTTGAAATGGCATTTTGCAGATGTTCCTCACCATCTACAGATAACCTAACAACGAACATAAACAAAATGCTCTCCCTCTTTCTCTTTCAGATGCACAAATACACATGCATGCTGGATAAATAGTCCTTAACCTGGCGTACTACAACCGCTCAGCAAATGCCAGCTGGGTCAACAGATGCCCTGGGCATTCATTCTAGCCTGCTCTCAAACCAAGATGGACCGCTTCATCTAGAAACACAACTAACACACACATAACCATGCACATGCATAAGCGCATGCCTGCACACTGAGCTCTACATTGCAGAGGTCTAGAAGCAGATTACAGAGGTTTTATCTTCTCGCTAACTGCAGCAAGAAGAGAGGGTCAAAATGAGTGGCTCTGGGATATGGCTGTGGATACATCTCCTTGATTTGATAGAGAGAGAAGCGTTACATAGTATGAATGGTAATTGCATAATGTAAGCAGAGGGATATCACGGTTTACAGGAAGAAGGCACTTTGCTATCAAAAGGTACAGCATTAAAGATAATAATACCTCCTTTGTAGACGGACAAATGCACCATGTATGAGGTGATGCAACAATTGAGGTTTGAAAGACACAATAGACAAAGCTCAGCTCTCAAATGGCTGCACGTAATCTTAAATAAAGAAAACCTGGCCTTGTCCCAGTTCTCCCTATCAACCGCCTCCTTGTTTTGAGTCATTGTTAGTTTGGGAAACCCTCCAAAAAAGTAGGTCCAAGTAGTAATAGTAGTAGTGGTGAAGCAACTGCACTATGGGATGAGTCTCCACCGGTGACTCATATCTTCAGGAGCCAGGAGTTGGAAAGAAACTGCATATAAAAAGCTTACTTTGGACGAAGAGGTATGGCATAGCTATGTTTTGCATCAACCTGAGAGACAAAAGTTTCCTCCAATGAAACATTTTTTTCCGCTTATTACACTAATAAAAGGTGGATTTTTCCTCCCATTTCTATCATTCTAATTACAAACCTTATCCCATTTTTGTCCATTCTCAGTTTACATTGTTGATAAAGTTCTAACAGAAAGCCCAAATGTGTGAGAGGAGCTGTGGTTAGCGGTGTGGCGAGCCGAGCCAGTCAGCGGAGGTGTTTAACAAATACACGAAACAGGAGAGGGCCCGTGGGAAAAGCTGTCGCCAGCTCAGAGTGAGACACAGGA
Organism: Trematomus bernacchii; assembly: GCF_902827165.1. Taxonomy (NCBI): domain Eukaryota; kingdom Metazoa; phylum Chordata; class Actinopteri; order Perciformes; family Nototheniidae; genus Trematomus; species Trematomus bernacchii. The sequence goes on along the minus strand of NW_022987821.1, from coordinate 5,328,024 downwards.
AGGCCTGGAGGAAGTGGTGGGGGGGGGGGGAGGAAGGGGGAGGAGAGTCAATTGGATTCATTGACTGACGACAGGGAATGGGAAGAATGCACAGATGGCGAATGATAGGCAGAGAAAGGAAGGTTAAAATAAACCAACCTAGAGTTCATTTTCAAAGCACTTCATACTGTATATCATTCCTGTGTTGCCCTCGTATTTGTATTCCCACTCTGCTGAGGCAGGAAGTGGGAAGCAATATCATATAAGAGGCACAAGGAGCATCTGCTCTGAGTCGGAATACATCATGGATTGAATTAGGTTTATCTTTCTGAGAGAAACGTATAGAATCAAAGCAGATTTGATGGTGAATACGTGTATTTATTCCTAGGAGATTCTGCTTTCAGACGAAGTCAATTCCTTTTCATTCCATTTAAAGCTGGCATTACAATACCATCTGTATCTGAATGTGTTTTCTAGATAATAATGCTAATTCATGCCAAATGTAAATGCACTGAAAAGCTTTCAACCACATTTTAGCCTTTGCAAAAATAAATCTCGACACCTATTGATTTGGCAGTGGAGGGCCAACAGAGTGACATCAAAGCTTACAGAGAAATGGGATCGATGAAGAAAAGCAAGAATATTTTCTAGGTTTATTAACTTAACTTTATTATCTTCACTACCTGGATTTTATAAATAAGGCTAACTATTATATTGATGCTGGGCAACATATCATTTGACCTAATGTGACCATAAACTACATAGGAGTTTAGCATGCATGTTTATGATACTGTAACTATTTGGAAATGTGCCTAGAATTAGATTTATGTACACAATTGCATGCTGGGAGGTTTCCTGTTATGACTAACCCCCAGTTAGTCATAACAGGAAACTAGCTACACTATTAGCTAATTTAAAGTATACATTTAAGGTTGACTAAGAACAATTGCTACAAGTCCATTGCTTTCTAAAATAAAATAAATAATACTTTTAACACACATCTTATTAATTAAGACACAAATGATTGATATTGTAATCAAAACAAAAATGAAATTGCAGAATAGACTCTTTGAAATTCCATTTGATTTCTAGTGGATGTTTCAAACTTGAACATAAGTCTTCAAATAAGAGCGAGGTTGAAAAAGAAAGTAGACAATAAGTGGTGGGCACACTTTAGGGCTGAGTCACTGCAGTGCTTGCAGCAATATTCCCCGAGATGGACAGCAGCAGGTTGGGTGCTGAATACCATGGAGCATATCTCTTTTCCCATGTCCTCTCCCCAGACACAAAAAAAGCAAGAGAGAGAGAGAGAGAGAGAGCCAATCTATAACCTGTCAGTGTCTCTCCCTTGATGGCGGGATGATGGATGACTGCATCTTCTCTAACAATACCCAAACACTGCCTGTGTGGGAGGCCTCTTGCACGGGGGGCAAGGTAAGCGCTGTGTGTGTGTGCGGGAATTACCGTCTCCATTTATTACACTTTAACTGACAGCTGACACTGTGCCCTTAGGTGTATGACATGGCACTTGGCTGGAGGGCTGACCCTTTGTATTAAAAAAAAAATACATTAGAAGGACATTCAAGAGAGTGAGACCGCAGTTACCCACTTTTCCCCCAGAATGCTCTTCACAGTCCCGACTATCGCGCCACTCACAAGCCTTACAAATGATCCGTCTCAGTCTGTGTGATCTCCACATTATCAGCGCCCGCCGATGCATCTCAAATCTGAAAATCACCCCCAGAAAAAATCAGAGATGATGAAAGCCTTCAGCGCTGCACAGTTGGCAGGGAGGGGGGGAGGGCTGCTGCCTCCCACTCCTTCTCTTGTTTGGTCTTTGGGGCCTCCGCTGGGTCTCTAGGCTTCCTCTCTTTCCCTTTCTCTTCCTGCCTCTGTTGCTCGCTCTGTTGCTTTTCCTCTCTCACCCACTCTTTATCCCTCCCTATCCAGCTCTCCAGTCCCTCCCAGGGGCTTAATTTATGGTTGTGGAGCTGCAGAAACATAGGGATGACAACCCACGCTCTTCTCTGCTTTGTTTGCTTGCTAGCTTGCTGGCTGTCTCACTGGCTGGCTGGGCGTACATTGCATGTTCTGCATGTACGCCGGCTCCGAACAACAGTGTTGTCCCTTTTTCCCAGTCTCATTATTCTTCTCCTTTCAGACATGTATACATGGTTGTATGCCTCTTGTTAAAATCGTAGTAAACATTGGACCATTTCATCTTGGGGCTGCTTAACCTTGTTCATACAGATGCATTCAAAGTCGTTTTTAGTGAAGGTTACTGTAATAACAGAATGCAAACAGCTTTTAAATTTGTTTAATTGATGAGATGCAATAGCTCGTATGACACTCCTTCATTTCACTTAATTTTGTAACATTTTCTTCATATGCCTCTTCTTTGATGTCCTACCTAACTTGCACAAAGCTAACTTCATGCAATTCCGTCACAACATTTTTTGTGACTGTATGTTAAATAAATGTCATGAATAGGTGGAAGCTCAAACAATCTATAATCATCAGGCAAATGGATCATCTTTATACAAAGAAAAATACAGTAATTATAAAAGAAAATATTGTGCAAATCTTTTTCTATAGCCAATGGTGTTTATGGCTGTTTGCCAATTTCACATCTGGCAGATCCGACTCATAATCTTGAGATTTTTCTTGGCTGAACCAGCAAGCCTTGAGTCCTATGAGTGGAGCTGCCAAGAGATGGAAGCCGTGGGTGGGTGTGTCCTCTGCCCTCCTTTCCTTTGTCTCCTGCTTGATGAAAACAGCACAGGAAAGGACACCCGATGACAATTAATTGAAACAAGTGCAGGTGTCAGCAAAGCCTCGAGACTACTGGTGTGGAATGATCAAGGGGACTTGGGAAGAGACTTACGCCTACGTTGCTGGAATATCATAAAGTCAGTCACACGTTACACCGCCAAACGTATGTAAGGAAGGTGTGCTGTATGGCATATGAACCTCATTCATGAATGAGCATTTATTATGCATGACCTAGGAAGAGTGGAGTCAGCTGTCAAACTGAAATAACATGTGACGGAACAGAGCAGAAAACAACAACTGTTTTTGATTACAGGTGACACACAGGGTTTTCATTGTACTTGGTTACAAATCCACGACAATGTGTGCTTTAATTATGTTTTTGTTCAGCCATTTTCGACACAAGACGTGGGTTTCAACAATGCCCTCTGCTCTGGTTTGTTTGGAAAGCCAGCACAGGGATGTCAGTTTGCGACTGAATGATGGCGACGAGCGAAATCTGAATTCAGGATGAGTGTCAGGTTAATGTTCTCCTGCTCTCTGCCGCAACTATAATTCATTCTCCTCCGATCGCGGCGCGAAAGAGACATGAAAGCCTTTTCCTTCCCTCTTCTCTGCTCTCATCAGTCGAAGCCTTTGCACGCATCCTCTCGATTACCATCGCTCATATTTTTCTCTTTTGTTTCTCCCCTCGTGTCCCCATTCAATCCATTTTCATTTCCCCCTCAGTTCCCTTTAAAGCTGCTTTCATTTCAACCCGATCGCTCAATCTTCTACACCCGTCTCGGTCTTTTCACCAGCTCTCTGACAATCTCTGTCTCACTTCCTCCACCTGTCTGTCATTTTCTTTCAACCTTGCGTTCCTTATTCTTACACTCTGACTGCTTCCTTACCAGACGTGTTCCTCTTGTATTGGCATATTTAGTCGGTTTCCTTCTCAACACTTCCACTCTGTGCACTCTCTGTCCCTCCATTCTCAGCAATGCCCTCTACGGACCAATTAAGTTCTCCACAGCGTGATGTATTTCCCAACCCTATGCACTCGGGCCGACTGGACAGTTCGAGTGGTTCAAGGGCGGATAGAGACACGCAAGATATATTTAACAATGTGGCCTCGAATTCTGATTTTTTAAAAGTGCAATTCTCCAACTCTCTTTCCAAAGATCCATAGACCCACCAAAGAACCGTACACACTCTCAGGCTAGGGGCCTCATTTTTAAATACACATTTGGACTCATCTTCCCCCTGAGCTCATCCCAGGATCGCTTCCCACAGAAAACGGCTTTCTTTTCCAATTCAAAAACAATGTAAACAAGATGTGAGAGCTTTGTATTAGCGCGTGGAAATGAAAAGGTCTGAGTTGAGAGAGGGGGCATAACACAGCAGATTTAGTTGGTGGTGGGGAAAAAAGAAGAAGACTGAAACTCTCCGGGCGTATTACACAACACACCAGGGTGCTGTCACATATGCTAGCAGCTCGTTTCTTTTGCAATACTGGCAGAGACACTGAGAAACATTTGTGGGCACATAGTTTTAGGCTCACACAATTTTCAAGTGACATCCAAGGCTTAAAAACATTATCTTTTAAAGAATAAATCCCTCTGCATGAACAGTTGTATGGTCGTGTGATCTTAAGAGGAATGGGTCTAACTTGTAATAATGACAAATAAACCAGATTAAATGAATACTTTGTGGTAAGTGTAAAACCGTTGTGAACATTGCTGAGGAAACAGTTAAAGCTCCTGATTGACAGCACCAAATGTCTGCCTGATTCTGAGCTCTCTCAGAAAACTACCAGCTGAACACAGAGGACAGAACAGATACCATCTAAAATGTCAAAATCGGTGAGAAGGAAGCAGTCAATTAGCATTAAATAACAAAAAAGGTTATTCAGAGATGCTCAATAGATCTGGATTGGGGGCTGAACACCCAGAGCAGAAGCTTTGAAAAAAGACCTATTCAAGATGTCACAGTGTGACAGGGATTGTCCTATTTAAACTGGCATTCTGAATTAAAAGGGCATCAGTGCACTAAAGCTGAAAGCCAGCAGTCACATGGCACCATTAGCACGATGAGGGTGAGGCTAAAAATGGGTGATGTGTTAGCGCTGTCTTCCGCCACATTAGCTTCACAATTAAATGAAACAATGACTATGAGGTTAGAGTGCAGGCTTTCAGCTTCCAATCTGCCTCAACTATTAAAGCTGAATTAAAGAAAGGGTTATGTTCACGGCCAGGTATGGCAAAAATAATGATAATCACTTCAAATCTTGCAGACATCCAAGAGCTCAAATTGTTTTGGTGTCCAACTTGTTACAAGAAACATAGTTGAGAACATACTGTAGGAATCTCCTGCATTAGAAGGCGCTCCTCTTCTCCTAGCCCTGCCTGTAGCGTGCTAGTGACACAGAGCGTAGTTTGATCTCCCGTTGATTACTGCTCAGCAGTCGGCTCGGGCGCAGCCAAAAAAGATCAGTCTAAGCTCCAAATAGCTTCGAATAAAGCTGCTCGCACTGGCCTGTCTGTTAAATGTGAGGCAGAGCACAGACAGGATACATGGCAGTGTGTCATGGCTCAGAGTGCAGGCCAGGTTGGCATGGGATCTAATGAGATGTTTAGGAATACCTGTTATAAACATCCAATTATCTGTGCTCATAAATAAATGGTTTGATACCAATATAGTCACACTAGCAGTGGTTCTCTAGTTAAACAAACAAATCCAGTATGCATCACTATGAACACGTTTTGGTTCATGCTGAAGATGATACAAGATACAAAAACAAAAATCCTTGAAGGATCAGAACTGAAACCAGTTTGATGCAGCGTGGATTTCAGCCAAACAAAACACAAACCATACACATCTATATCCGTATACCCTCTGATGCACTTCCTTATTGTACAATTCACTGGAAGTATGTCCATGATAACAATTCAGCCATCGTCTTTCCTCAAAAATCCCTGCTCATATTAAAACACAACAGCGTTAAGATACGATACAATATCATTTGATTTTGTGCAGAAGCGCACGTCTGTTACAACAAACAGCTACTAGAGTTCTGGAAAACATCGCCAAGGGGATGGCAAACTTGTAATTTGGAAAGTCAGACTGTGAAGGAAACACTAAAGCTAATCTCTTCCAAGTGCCTTAAGTCATGAATAAGGCTAATCTATATTTAGTTTGAGAGTTTTAATTCCAGCCCCTGGTGTGATGTCACACCATCGATTGCCCCTGCGTGCCATCTGAAGCAGACAAAGCTCCCTGAGCGATTGTTTATTTACTTTAGGCTTTTTCTGTTGCTTTGTCATGATTGGAAAAAACAGAGACGGAGACAGGGTGAAAGAGATGATAAGACTAGAGTCAGTTATACAGAAAGGCAAACGATAGGGGTTTCACACGCACACACGCGCACACACACACACACACACACACACACACACCCTTAAACAGGCCATCAGACTAATTACTAGCGACAGGGAGGGAGCTAAGGGAACCAGCTACAGCCATGGCCACTTCCACTGTGGTGGACCGTTGGCAATATGCCCTATTTATGCATTTAACACACACACACACACACACACACACACACACACACACACACACACACACACACACACACACACACACACACCACACACACACACACACACACACACACACACACACACACACACACACACACACACACACACACACACACACACACACACACACACACACACACACACACACACACACACGTATCCGCAAAGAAACTAGCATAAATTCCCAAACACATACGCGCGTGAGTGCACATAAACAAGCATACACACACAATGCAAACATGTAGATGGAGACACAGAAAGGAAAAACGAAATGACATGGTTGGTACCGCTATCATTTACAGTGATTCAGCACCACGGATTGAACCACATGTGCGGTAATAGAGATAAAACATGCTCTCTCTCGCTCTTCCATGAACACACACACACACACACACACACACACACTGGAGCGATGCCAAGTCCTGGGGCACAAGCCTTGTGAATCTTTTAATTGGATGTGTGTTTTGACAGGCTAATCTCAAGAACAGGACACTGTCTGCCCACCAGAGTCTTTCTACAGTAAATTAACTTTAATACCACAGACATGCATCTTTGAGGACCTACGTTACATATTTATTTCATGTTGTTATCCCCTGCCACATCTGTTCGACTGTCTTGGTTACATATATACATGCAGGACTCCCTGTACATAAGGACGTTTTCAGGGGTCAGCCGAAGTGTTACATCTCGGAGCCATTAGGATGTCAGCTGCTGTTATAGTCCCCGTTGGAACTATTACTGGTGGAGCCAGCAATTTCATTTATTTATCCCTCGGTCTGTGCCTGTATTTTTTCATTTATTTTTTACGTCTGAATATATTTAGCATGTCTTACCACATTTTGTATTGGTGGTGTACCAAAAAGTCAATAAATATGGACATTTTACTCACGCACTTCCCATTACACATATCTTTCATGAAACAGGTGTGTAGGGAAAGGGACGAGGAGCTGGAAGGTTTGCAAATAATATCCCAAACAGACAGAAGAATATAGGTTTTCATACTCGACCCTAATCATGTCGCATTGAACCGTTGCTTACATACATTTTTAGAAAGTTACAAAGTGTGAAGAAGCCTTTTTCTCGTGCAACTTTTAGATTTTCTTTTCTTTAAAAAAATGTGAGGATTAAGAGAAGGCAGCAGAACGTTCATGCACACAATGGCAGAGGCAGACTTTGAGTCTTCGGCACTGAAACGCTCACACACAAACACAAGTTATTTCCTGGCAGTAGCTTCAGAGACACCAGAAAACATCGAAACCAAGTGATGTCCTTCCACTGCAATCCGCTGGTTATACAAAAAGGTTTTATGGAACAGTACGGGCTGTGCTAGCATGCAAACTAAAGCTTAACCCATTGAAATGGACACTTTATCTGTCCGTGTGGAAGATCCTCTTTTCCTAGACTGTGTCTCCTTGTTTGCTTTCTTGTTTCTACACCAAGTCTCCTACAAATAACCGCACATTCAGTTTCTGCACGTTCTGTATGTTCTCGTCATAAAGTACTTTATTCTGCTACTCTTTGATAAAGCATGCCGCTGCTGCTGTACATCTCATCTCACTGTCATTTGTGTCAGTATTGAATAACAATGCAATGCACACCTTCAGCATTATAAAGGGAAGGTGAGGTAATGAAAGAAAGAGAGGGGAACAGCCGGAGAGGAAGAGATACTCGTACTCACAAATTGGCACTACTGCTTTCATGAAACAGAGGGGGGTTTATTTGTTTCACTTCAAATGTCAGAGACGGGGAGGAAAGAAGAATGAGCGGGAGATACGGGACCAACTGTGGGGAGAAGATGTACTCTGTACACTGATTGAATAAAAGTGGGGAGATTCGGACAAGGATTTCTCTCTACTGCCCTTGTTGCATTAATTTAAAAGCTTTGCTCTGTTGACACACAATGCGCTGCTGACATTCTCTCCTTGCAGCCTTGGTCATGCTGTCAGACCGCGGTGAAGTTAGCATCACAGCCTTGGATGTCATTATTGAAAGATCATCTTGCAAATTGGTGTGTGCATTGGGTGTGATGATGCTATACAAATTATATTAAAGGGGACCTATCATGCAAAATGCACTTTTGTACGTCTTTTATACATGAATATGTGTCCCCGGTGTTCCAGGGAACTCACCAAGTGTCAGAAAACACAACCCTCTCTATTTTCCTCCATACCCAAATCTCTAAAAAAGGGGCTGCAACGGATCTGATAAAAACTGATCCAGATTTGGACAGTGGCGCTACAGCTATTGGGCCAACTCCACCAATCAGGAGGAGACAGCCACGGCCATTGCCGTTCGAAAGCGCTGGAGACGTTGTAGTACATATGCCAGGCCTGTAGATGGTGCTGTTCTCACTGAATCTGCCCTTGCTAAAACAGAGCTAAAAAATGTGAAATTGAGCGAAATGAGGCATGGCTAAAATGCATGATCTGTTTGGTATTTTGAAAAAAAAAAAGTATAAATATGCCTTATATAGGTATGGTCCTACACTATATTATTCAAATATAGCATGATAGGTCCACTTTAACATATTCGTATAACCAGGGGTGCACATAACTGGTATGCATGCACGGCAAACATCTGAAATGCGTACCGTCACTTGTCTCACTAAGCACATTTGCGTACCGGCGGACTTGTGAAGCATTCCCAGAAGGCGCTGCGATCACTGGACGACAGAGCCGGTCGCCGTGCGCACAGACGGGGCTGCTGTTAACGTCGGTGTGTACAACGGAATTGTGCCACAACTTCCGGCGCGAGTTCCACGCGCGTGATCCACTAGCGCCCACCTCCACCCCTCCCGTCGACGTTCAATACCCCGTCCGTCCGTCCGCGAAACAGAGGGGCAGCCCTGAGTACCAAACATTGTCTCCTGGTACTCATTTGAGTAACTCACAAAGAAAGTTATGTGCACCCCTGCGTATAACTGTCTTCAAATAATGTAAATAAGGTTTCGGATGCCTATCATTTTATTTTATGCATCACACATGCCAAAGGCAAGGTGGCACACTTTTTATGTGCATTGGCGTTCAATGGTCCTGATGGTCCTAAAGGGTTGATGACCATGTAAAAAGGTCCTGACCCTTTAAAGAGGATATGAAGTGGTGATTTTACGTCGAACTACAAAACAACTGTTCTACAAGATGAATTGTCTTAGCGCCTGTTCCCCCCCTCTTGTATCTCTCACTCTCACAGTCCTCTCTGGCACCACTGGAAAGTCGGCAGCTAATATCCCACCCAGAGGAAAATACTGGGGAGGACAAATCCAATCTCACAGCTGGTGGGAAAACAACACTTTTATCTGACTAAAATTGGTCAATTAGCTACAAATAAAGTCAAACATTTCCCAGCTTCCTCCAGGGGTTATGGAGAAAGAAGTGAGAAAAGAACAAGAGACCTTCATTTCGCTCATTTAGGACATCCGATGATTTTTAATTACCCAATGGAAGGAGTCTTTTATTGAGCGACACGGCTGAACACTGTCACCTGTCCTCTCTAATTGTGCGTCTGCGCTCCTGAGGGGAGTTGGAGGGGAATGTAATTACGCTGAGATCAATAGTCAAGAGTCGACGATGACACAGTAACGATTCATATTATATGCAGATTGATTCATTTCCCAGACATTGTTAGTTTAATTTAATGGAGGTCTACAAGCTCGATGGGGGGGGGGGGGGGGGTTCTCACATTCAGGGAACAAGGCTATAAAGACAATTATATGGGCACGTTTAATTGCCTGGGAACTATATGGACTGATTAAAAACCACAGTAAAGGCGACTTACTGTGCATTTTGGGTGATTCCGAAGCCACATTGGATACTTACAAAGACAGTTAATTCTGTTATTTTGAAGGCTTCACAAAGAGGGCCTTACTAATGCTTAGAAAAGCATTTCAAGTATGGAAGGCAGTAAGTAAAAGACAAAGTTACTACAGCCGAACTAAAAGCTCTGTGAGCACCAATGTGCACAGCAACTTAACAGAATATAGGTAACGGTTTGTTTAGTCGCATACCTTGATCTCCACTCGTGGTCATCCGACTTAATGCTGCCTCTGAGGGGATTTGCAACACCATTGAATCTCTGTCCTAAATAGTTAAGGTAAAATACATGGGCCATCACCTTTTAAGGCCATTGAGGATAAGTAAAAGAGTCTGCAGTGACTTTTAAGTGTATATAATCTTCAGAAACACACAGAAAGCTGTAACGTAACTACCGATGAATGCTTGTCATTTTATTGACACCGCCAGTGCGTATTCAAAGCAGACATCAATAGTAAAATGCCACACTCGTAAACATGGAACAAAGGATGGGTCCTTCGAGGTGGCTGAGTCATTTTGCGATGACACCGGGATAGAAAGCAGGGGAGAACAAATAAACAGCAAGTGACAGAAACAGAAAGGGAACAGGAGACAAGTCAAAGAAGCGACACAATGGGACGTGTCAGAGATAGATGAAAGTTGCCTTGCCTGACTTCAGGTTTTTATGAAGTGCGTGCCCAAGAGACAGTTTTACCGTTCCCTCAAGTACAAGGGGTGAGGGAAATTTAGGAAAAGGAAGTGACTGGCCACAAATTCACCGCAGAGTGAGGACCTTTGTGTCCCCGCAGACAACTGGAAAGGTCTGTTTGTCAGAATTGCTTTTTCAACTCAGGACCATTTCAGCCGAGCATCCATTACTGGATTCATGCGACATTAAACTGGCAGTAACCCAGCTGGTCACTTCCTGCATCTGAATGAGACACCAGAGCGAAAAGTCTTTGAGGAAATGTACTCTGGAAAAGGTGCAGCATGATAAATGAAGCAATAATATTTGGCGTGGAACAAAGTTTGGCCAAAACAGGGAGCTTGATTTCATTACGATTCTTCAATGACACTAAACCGCCTCTGGTGGACTATTCTCTGTGAAAAATCATTTTAAAGGACATTAAAATGGAACAGGGAAACGTTTAACAATAGTGTCCTCTGGTAGCCAACAAAGATGCATCTCCTACACAAGACTGTTTATATGGGAGCTCCACGGAGTACTGTGAAACTAAATGCATGGGATTTTGCACAATAAATACACGTTTTTGAGCATGCCAAGGCCATTGAGGATAAGTAAAAGAGTCTGCAGTGACTTTTAAGTGTATATAATCTTCAGAAACACACAGAAAGCTGTCTCCCTGATGTAACGTAACTACCGATGAATGCTTGTCATTTTATTGACACCGCCAGTGCGTATTCAAAGCAGACATCAATAGTCAAATGCTACACTCGTAACCACACCCAATACATTTTGAAGGTGCTTAAGGAATAAAATGAAACACTAGATGAATTATATTCAAATATTTAGGGTGAAGGATCACTTAAGCAAATGGTTTGTGAAGGCCTGCATGCCTCTCTGCCATGTTCCACATCTCTGCTTATATATTCTACTGAGGGTAAATCACAGTGATCACACCGCTCTTGTCATGAGTTGAGGGCGAAACCACTAGCTATCGACGGAGGTGGTGACGATAAAGGCAGGAGTCAGGAGCCTCTGTGTTTTCCATCCCCTACCTTTTGAATGGAGGTTATTTGTGAGAGTGGAGTAATCTCGACCCCGGCTACATTTACGTCGAACCTTTTATTGCACCAATAATCAGAAGAAGAGCTTACATAGAATATAAATGCCCAAAGCACCTTGGACTGCCTTGTTGGCAAATACTCTCCACAGAATTTCGGAAACGCATCATGAAAAAGAAAAATTAAGGTCAAATGAAAAACCCACTCTTCCATCTGCTATCGCGTTATACAACCACAATAAAAGCTTTCAAATCAGAGTGAGAAAGTTGTTTTCCTTTCCAGACTACAAAGACTCCACACTGCCAAAGTAGGACACCCTGTGTGTGTCACAATACATGTTTCTACACTTCTGTTTGTTTGTGGTTGTCATCGCTCCCAGATTGTTTACTTTGCTATTTTATTGACTATTTTACACAGGCCACATGTACTAAAAAGGTATGGGTCCACATAATATCTTAACACAAATTGTGACAGCAAGGAGTCTACACTAGTGCAGGAGGGGGGGCTCAGCAGCAGATACAATCAAAGCTTTACCTGAGATGATCCCACTGCTTTGTGTGCAGTAAGCTGAAGCCAGACACATGATGTCAAAGTCTTTATTTTGCCCATCTTAATTTCAATGTGGTCCATTGCTCTTTCAAATGCACAGGAGTCATGTTTGTTTGTAGTTCCAATTGTCAGGATTTGACATTTCTTGCGAGTGCTGCTTGAGAAACTGACACTCTGCTTTTTTTTGTACCTCGGTTTGACAGAAAGGCCGTTAAGATTCAAGCAGCTAATATGTCAGAGCAGAGCAATCTCAGAAGAGTGAATATGCTTCTTGTTTAAAACATACAACTGGCGACATGGAACTCTGTGCCGATGATAACCTTTTCCACTAAAGAAAACTGCCATGTGTTGGTGGGTTTTTTGTCCAGTGGGAACGGTGCGTTAGTCAGAGCCGGGTTAAATGAAAGATTACACTGGCAGACTGTATCTTTTGACCACACATTTTGATATTTAGTAAACAGACATAATGACTTTTACCTGCCACAGGATTTTCAGTGGCGGCACCAGAGAATTGCGATGGAGCCGGATTGTTTAGTGTATATTGAACTTTGGATGCAGCTGTCCCTGAAGGCTATGAGAACTAATTAAAGACTAATGAGTTTCACCTGATCTGAACCAGTGCTGCTGTCACAAACAGAGCTGATCGCTCTCAGCTGCACTTGATTGCCGAGGCGCTGAAATGATAAATCAGAGCCGGGTGAGCGGCAACGTCTGGGGAGCGGGGCTTCATATATGTCGGGGGTAATCTACCCGACAGAGCCACTGTTATTGCACTCATGGAGGGGGTTGGGGGCGCTAAATGTGTTTGTTGTCAGCTCTCTGACAGCGGTACAAAAGGGTTGTACAGAGTATTCATCTGAAAACTAAAGAAAGGTTTATTACCACACAGTACAGTATAATTGTTGAGCATTGTAGCTAGCCCAATTAATTATTTGGATACAGAATGAACAGAAATGTGTGATTTGGAAAACAAGCCATCCTGATGCCTGCTTTCACACAACACCGCTCATGTGTGGGCAGATGTGTTTGTGCAAAGCAGGCCTGACAACATGACGTAACATCCTCTCATTTGACTTGCCAGATCCTATAGAATGACAAACAGTCATCATCGGACTGATCGAGATTATTACAGTTTCCTGGTTTTGGAGTTGGAGCTCTTTGACTGGTGCCAACACTGCTCCCATGTCCTTCAGGAAGTAACTCATCTGCTCATTTCAGATCCTGGCAGAGACCCTTTTCATTTCCCTGAAGTATGGTCAATCATTCTGCCAGACAGCCTGATGGCATTCCACAGTGGGAACTGGCAAGTGCACGCTGGATACTTCCAGTTTGCTGGGATACACTTGGAAGCATGGACATACATCTATACTGTATGTGTGGATAACATGGGATCTGTACAGAAGTTTCCTCAGAAGCTGAAAGAGGGTACTTTAAACTGTGACACTGGCTGGATGGTAGTGGTGGCCCACTTTGTGACCAGAACAATCCTGTCAACTGGACAAAAAGAAAGAAGGTCTTATGCCATTCCCTCAAAATACTATCCACAATAATTGTCAATGCTAGTCTTTTGCAGCCGAGAGCCGAGTACAAATACAGTTGAGGGTTATGACCCTTAATCAATACACCATCCTTCCATAGTATTTTTCTTGCAATCAGTAGTGGTATGAGTGTAAACAAAACAAAATGAAAAACTGTCTGGGCGGTGCGATGCAGTTCCAACCTTGCGTTTGTGGATCTGCCAGCACACATTGATGTTTGTGACATCCCCAACCTTTGACAAAGAATTTCTCTCTTTGCCGTTTGTTTGGATCGAGTGAGGGGGGGGCAGCCAGGATGCCCTCTGAATGAAAAAACACCAGCCTTGCAGAGCCTCAAAAAGCTCCTCATTTCTCGCTCTTTGAGAACCACAATGCGGGAGACTCGCCGAACCATATGAATTTTGAGATTAGGTCAATGCCAGCAACTGCTATGCCAGTATAACCGATGCTTCTCTTCACAGCGCGCTACTGTGTGTGTGTGTGTGTGTGTCTGTGTGTGTGTGTGTGTGTGCCTGGCTCTGGTTGCTATGGTTATGCCTTTCTCCGAATCAGTCTGCAGGCGGATAAATAATGCACACTAATGCTGGCTCCGTGACAGCACTGCAGCAAGCTGTTGCACACCTATGCTCTGCTCTGGAAACAGTCAAAAATACAGACATAAATATGCTAATGCAGCAACATGGATGCCTGCAAACATGCTTATGATATAGACACAGCGTGCAGCCGCAATTACACGCGGGTTTTTTGACTGAACGAAAGCACTACAGAGCTGTCATGCCTCTTCCAATAGAGTGAGATATCAAAGTTTGTTTTGACATACCGCAGCCTAATGAAGCAGGTGAATGCACTTTGATGGACTGATGTCAGTACCTCCCGCACTGTGGGGTGCATATAAAAAAGGTCTCGATGAGCCTCTTTAGAGATTTCTCAAAACACTGAGTGTGTGATTTGACGCCAAATGTTGGAGCGAACAGCATCAATGCAGCACTCTGTTATCTTTACGCATGTGGTCCAGGGTGGATATAGATACAGCCTGCTATTCCTTTGTGCTGCCACTCACAAAGACGTGCATTTACATATATTTGATATACATTTTTTGCAGAAGTTGACATTTTGCAATCCCAAGGGAGAACTCAGGCAAATATATTTCTGGGTAATAAAATAAATGACTATCCGACATAAAGTTGGATGAGGCCAGTTGAAGTGTAAGCAGTGGAGTTTTGCGTTCATGCAGGACAAGAAAACTGCCATTGTAAATCCTTGATGTAATAACATATCATTTTCTTTTTGGATAGCACTCAAGACCGAGCTGTTTTTGGCTCCTGAAGAAAATATAAATGATAAAGCAGGTGACAAAAGAATGATGCACTGCTTCAAAATGAATGCATACGTTTCCTATACCATCGGAAAGACAATTGATTTGTTCCATCTCAACAAGGAAGCTTGTGAAGGGGGAACAACAAAGGAAGGGTACTATATGCAGAATAATAATGATTTTAAAACCTTTATTACCCACTCCCGGGTTTCCTTTTATAGCCATGATAACAAAGGGTTGATTGATGTGATATGGAGAATTAAGTAGAAGGCACAGGCGTCAGTGGGAGACACAAAGGAGCGACAGGGAAATGGAGAGTTCTTTATGTTCCTTACTGAACACTTGAATGAGTTATTGTTCATACATCTGTCTGGATGTAGGGAGAAATAACCTATTGTATCTCTAACATTTTAGAAAAGATAAGTAATGCTATTTTTACTGTGTATTTGTTCATGCCAGAGTCTAGGCTCACATGTTATAGCTGCCACTGGGTACAAATCAAAGGAAATGTATATATATAGATTTTTCAATTTCCAACACTTTTGTATTGATTTAAATCATATTTCTTGAGATATATTGCCTTTTGCATCCTGCATGGAAAATAAATGAACGCAAAACATCAAACGCAATTCCACTGTTATAATAGGACTGGCTGCAGAAAGGCCTCACACAGAATAACTTGTATTATGAACTTTTATAACCCTTAAATCAAATACAAAAAAAATAGCCGCGAGAAGGCAATAACGGCGAGGTGAGCACAGGCAGGTTAGTTCCTGAGAAAAACAGAATAGAAAAGTGCAATAAGCCACAATTATCACAATCTTCTGATGCCAGTCAGAGTAAATCTAATTTATCAAGCCTGCCCGCAAACACTGTTTGAGGACGAGGAGAGCTGGGGGGGGACATTGGAAGAAGTCCAGGCTCCAAAATGACCAACACAGTGAATGGTACTGGGATATCGAAAATTCTGTGATAAAAACCATTCAAGGACATGATGGTACATCTGATTTATTCGTCTTTGGAAATACTGTATACAAACTATATGAAAACAGTTTGGTGTGATCGCTGATAAATAATGCAAAAGGGCCAAAATATCATCATACAAAAGTTGGTGTGATGAAGTTATTCCTCATTTGTTGGGTGTTCTTACGAATGTCCAGCAACATGGATCGTATTTTGCTGACGGCTTTTCAAAAATAAACTCCAGTCCTCGAAAGGAACTTGGTTATATTTAGACAAACAGAAATAATTACGGAATCATGTTAAAGGCTGAGGGTCTATCACCCCTACTTACTTATTTCACACTCCTACTCGCTCTATTTTTGGCAAGATGTTAAAGAAAATAACACACATGAGAAGATAAGAAAGTGTGAAGAGGGTGAACCAAAGTGCAATAGATGAGCACGTTTCCTGTGCTTGACTCATATCAATACTAACATTAATCAGGCTGTAAACTGTTTAACAATGCAAATTCATTTAGCCCCAGGCTTGATGAGACATGTTTAACCAGTTTACTATCAGACTGACTCAGCATCTGGTTAATCAAATCAACCTCCCAGGCTATATGAATACTAACTTTCCATTTCATTATCACCCACCACAACTGAAATCCTTGATCTGAAGGCATTTAAGATCTATCATAGTGTGCGTTTTCATTAGTATTCATGATAGCTAATTTTAGATGAATTGCCGTATTGATTTCCCTATTGGTTCTGCTGGCTGGTCACTGAGTCCCGCACTGAACACATTTACATTATAATCTGTATTTAATTTTAAATGGTATGCCAGTCACGGGTGTGATCTCATGATGAATGGGACGGGAAAGGCTGTGAATAGTATGGTATCAATGTTTGTTTGGTAATTAATACAGATATTTTTGGAATCGTGGCACCCGTCTTAAATGCTTCCAATTTTAGGCATTTTAATCAGTCCCTGAGGAAAAGGCCACACAAGGAAGAAAACAAACTCAAATCACTTCAGGCTTTGACAAACATAAACCCACAGAAACTCTAAATGTTGGTGCACTGAGAGGATAATTATGTTCATCTCAGCCCTAGCTCCTTGTTTTCATCAACACAATGATTGTTTGCGCTCATAATGTCATCACTTCACTGATAAGCGTCCATATGTAACTGCAGTATTTCTGCTCTCAGATACATGTTTTAACCTGTTAAGCCTGTTTTCCAGGTCTCAGGCTCGAAAATGACATTCCCAGAACAAATGACTATAACTTAAAAGGGGTAAATTAATAATCTTTTTCTCAAAGCAATGATAAACCTGTGAGTTGGATGTAGAAAAGTCAGAATCAATATAGATTATTTTTATTTTAAAGTAAATTCAGATTGAACATAGTAAAAAAATGTAAATGATAGTGTCTGTCCAAAAAAAAACATTACTTATAGTGAAAACCACCCTTGAATGATGGGATAGTAGACTAAAAGCTGTAGGAAACAAACCATAACATATAATAAGTACCCTGTATCAAGATTGATGCAAAACAAGTGACATTCGCCCTTTTTAGAGCGGTTTAGCAACAAAAAAAACACTTCTGGGGTAATTTGGGTGGATTTTCCATATCTCTGGCCCCCCTCGGTCAATTTTGATGATTGACACCTTTGTTGAACCGTTAGAGCCAATAGAATCGAGGGGAAGTTCCTAAATCCACCTACACGTGACCAAATAAGGAGTGAGAGTGATGCGTAGCCAGAATACCCAAACCCGGAAGCTGTCATGCACTCTAGTAGCTATCATAGCAGCTAATATGAAATCTCAGTTTTTGAAATAAAAATGGAATGATGGATTATCAGTAATCATTTCTAAGTGACAAAGACACATTGGATTAAACTTCAGCCGCGTTGTTATCGTTTTAATGCCATTCAACACAACTTTTGATCAGAAACAGCAAAAGGTAAGACACATTTCCCGATTTTGCTCCATAAAGCTACGTGGTGTGATGTCTGGTTTTGCTTCCCATGTCGCGAGTTCTGATCGCTCAGTGATGATACTTATATTCCTGGAATCTGTGGAATCTCAGCTTGCTAGCTGATATATTGTTTGTGCAGATCCGATAAGTAATAAAGTATTTATACCTAGAGTTCTGTGCTAAGTGCGTTAGCATTTTTTCGCTCAGGGCTCATTTAGACGCTTCTTGTGAGACTTGTGTTTTGTTTCGGTAAAAATTGTTCATATCTGAGTTTCTTCCCGTTAGGTGGGTATGAAACATTAATAGTTTATTAAATGTTAAGAAGCCCTGAGACACAGTTTAGGCTAAATATATCTTAAAAGAGCTAATAATTGACTGCTAATGCAATAACACTAAGCTATTTAAAACAACTGTGATGAAAATACTGGGCCACTTTTATGATATATTATAAATATGGCATTCTTTTTCTTATCTTGCAAGCAGTGTTTACAGGCTTTACTCGTTAAAGCGATTTCTATTCATGAATTTGAAATGAACCATGAGGAAATAACAGCAGATATTCTAGTGTTTATAATGTTGTTTAGTATGTTAATGTGGATTTAAATGACTCCCACTATCGGTGTGACACGGTTCCACAGTTTGCTTGCTGGAACATAGTCACGCCTCAAAATATCTGATCAATTATAAAAAGGTCGGAATTTTTGAGCTGTTTACCTGCCATTGATTTGTTGGGGCTGCTGAAACAATTGTAGCAACTGAATTCAATTATGATCTGTGCAAATAGGGATGAATAAAACAAGGATTTGCTAAAGTTTACAAGATTTGATATAGCGAATAATGCTGCACAACTTCCAGGCTTCTTTCCTGGATACAAATGCGATTGAACTGAAACATGCTAGGCTAATCAAAACGTAATAAAAAGTTAAACCAATTTTAAAAGTCAACAAAAGGAGATGCCACCTTCAACAACAACTAAAAAGTTACACTGATCTGATGAATCACACTAGTTTTATTAAACATAATAGGCATACCAGCTGCTGAAAACAACTGCTCAAGTATAACAAATCCTTGAGAGGAACACATACTGTTATTATAATACGAGCCTCTGGATTGCAAACTTCCACTATATAACTTTATTTTGAAATTCCCTCGACAACTACAAACCGGTTAAAATGTCAATGGCCGTTCAACAATGACTGATTCATCCTTGACATCTCTCGTAGAACACAAGACTCCAGTTCTTGCTCGAGACACTAATCCCATCCTTTGTGTGGACACACGGCTCAGTTTTTATCTAAACACTCTTGTCAAATGGCATTTGTCTATGCCACAATGTGTTGACAAACTCCCTGTTGATTGTACAGTAGATGATTGATAGCGAGGGTACAAGCGCAACTGATACTGAAGCTTTCCACAAATCAGATACAAATGGATGTGACAGAACTGGAGAAAAAGAGCTAGTGCAGGGCCAGAAGGAAAACATTACAATTTAAAGTCTATTGTTGAAGAATAACTGTTTCCTTAGCTGTTCATGCATCGTGTCCGTGCTTCGGCTGGAGATTTGCTCCGCCGAGTGCATCTCAGACTGAAACACAGATCCTCCCTCGCGGCATTTTTAACAGATGTCCCGTAAGGTAATTCCACTCGAGGCTTTTGTTCCCTGAATTGCAAAAACTGACAAGATGCACCGCATTGCACTTGAACCGGGAGCGTCTCAGGTGAACTGTTGTGCGATGCAAATGGGCCACGCTGTTCAGCACAAAGTCATAAAGCATGCATCTTAAAATATAACAGTAATACATATCCTTCCTACCTTGGTAGCAGTGTCTCCTGGGCCTTCCACAAACGATTCCTCCTCAGCTGTGTAAAGCCCCATCTAAATTCAACAGAAAAATAAATGCGTGTTATTGTATTCTTTTAAAATAGCAGCATTAAAACATCTTATATAAACGATTAGAGAGCATAAGATGAAGACAAAAGATGTTTGACCCTTCTCAAATTGTCGCTGTCACATAACTTTACAGGTGTGTAGTCGTGATCAAAATAACGCCCACGTTTGGATATGAGCGTTGTAAGAGCAAGGGCAAAGGCAGTGTGGGGGTGTGACTTTGATAAAAGGTGTAATCCCATCAAAAAATAGTCTATAGTTAAGGATTACTTTTCAAAACTCAACATTACATACTTCAAAGATCTGTCATTTCTAACATGGGGGGCTTTGATAAAACTGTCAGTCCCCATATAAAAAGACAATCCACAAGCATAGCGCTCATCTGACACTCTCCTTCTACTCCTGTTCGGGTAACTTTTCTTATCTTTTGAACTGTTCTGGAAATCTGTATGAATTATGCTGACACTCTTAAAACTCAAAGTTCTTATGCACTTTGCCGAAATTAGAAACGATACATCCGCGGCTTCAAAAACGTTCACAGAATCCGGGCCTCTTGAGATTCATTCTTCTTCAACTTGTGATGCTTTATGCATCCGGACAGCATGCATCGTTATTCTGTAAGACATGCATCCGTTTGATAATTCCTTTTGAGTCTAGGCTCCTAGGTTTTGACGTGAGGACCGCGGAGACCATCAGCGTAGGCCTGGCGAACTCTCCCCAAGGCGAGAATTCAGTAGATGTCAGCTCAAACAGCTTCCCCAGAATGCAGAGGAAAAAGAAAACTGGCGAGAACAAGTCCTTGGGAAGTGCAAAATGACCTCAAAAGAAGCACAAATTCATCCTGAAAACTTCATAAATGCTTCGCTTCTAGGCATCTGTGGTAAAAGTGCTAAGCCTTGAGCTGGGGGCCGAGGACGTTTTGAATCTTTTCTAAAAAAATGCTGCTTAGTTAACAAGTTCACAAACACTCCCCATGGAGAGCTTGTGAATAGTTAAAGAGCTTTTCAAAAAGAGCCAGCTCAGACTGAATGAAGTCAATAAATTGCAAATGTGAAGGTCAAAGAGAGACATCCCATAATCATATTACACTCAGCTCTATCATTCAGCAGGGCTGGGGTGTTATTATGCAGCAGTGTGTGGGACTGTGGACTGCTAATGAGAAGGTGTCCAAAGAAGAAGACCCTCCATTGTTCTCAGAGGAATCAATAGGATACCTATCAAAAGGTGCGCTATCTGTAATATGAGCAGATTAGTTTAAATGAGATAACAGGAATTAAAATGGATGAAATGCAACAAAAGGACGAGGAAGGAGGCGAGGAGACAGATGGAGTCTGATAAAGCCATGAGAACATCTGCTGATGTTTAATCAAGCTGATCTCTAGCCCCGCGCGCTATCTACGCTCGGTTTTTCTTGCCTTTATTTATGGAGGTAAGTGCTTTGCCGAGCATCAACACTTCCTTTCATCTTCCCCTACCATGGCGGTACATTCATACAGTGCAATATATCTACAGCTGCCTTCTGGTGGACACTGAGCGGCTCCTGTGGACCAATTAGAGGCATATATGTGCCAGCTCAAAGGCACCTTCACGTGGTTAAGGGAGTATTATTGCACATTTTTTCTCCCAGATCGACCTCAGTTGCTTTTTCAAGTCACAAGCAAGCATTTTAAACCTTAAGGCTACTGCAGCCATCTGTACATGATTTCAAAAAATATTTAAAAAAATGGCGTCTGGGGATGTGAAAGCTCAATATAGGCATGGATTCAAATGTCTACATGCACAGATGACTTTGAATGTCAAAGGTCAGAGACATAACCATGGGACCAGGTTCCCAATAAGGCTCAGCGTGGGCGCCCTGACAAAGGGTCAGTAAATCGGATGACTGGACCATTTGAACTAAGACACGCTGTGCAGGGAAGCATCGCTAGGCGGGAACATTCCTCACCTCCTCAGGGCCAAAGGAGGAGGAGAATCAAACTGTGAAATCTCCTCTTTGCCTGTAAATCCTGCACAGGGCACACTCGCACCACGCTGAGATGTTATTGCACTTTGCCGAGTGGGTTAGCAGGATTTTTGTGAGGCATTCAAGATCAACTGAACTGGAGTTGAACTGAAATGATGTGTGGGTTTCCGCCGTGGCTCGAGGCGGTGAACAGCTTGCTGTGTTTTGAATCATATGAGTGAATTAAAAAGACATTGGTTGGTTTGCTGAATTATGAGGCTCTTTAGTTAGCTTACACGATAACAAAAAAACATGTGTTTTTGTACTGGGCTCCAATACAGTGTGTGTCAAAGTAATACATGATTACACACAATACATTATAAATTATATATCATGTGGCATTTTTTCAATACCACTTTTGGAATAGTCTCTTTTAGTCTGTCCTGGTTGTTCCACATCTACTCCTCAGCCATTATGTCTCAATAATGTGCTGCAAGTGAATCACTCACACATGAAACAGCATTTTCAGAGTAATCTAGTGTCGTCACATCTCTGTCTCCGGCCCATGCAGCTGGAAAGAGATTTGGCAGAACATTTTGGATAAAAGAGAGCCTGAGGCTGCATTTTGATTGGTTCTCAGCTTGAAAACATGTCCTGAAAACAACACCTCTGCTTTGTTTTTAATCATTATTTGAGCTATGTTAATAATAAATCAGATGAAAAAATAATAATAACGTGTTTAGCCGCCGGCAAAGGGCAACGTATTAAACCTGTTCATCAGCCTTTGGCTTATTACATAAATGTGCTTTTCTCGCTATTGGGTTAATCATTTTGTAATGTTGGAACTAATATAACTTTTGCTATCAAACAGGAGAATACAAAGGTGAGCAGCATGGTGTATTCTGCTGTGCAATCACACAGGAGAGCATCCTACTCTGATTCATGATGTTGCCTCAAATTCAAAATGACTAGCTTTAACCCCCTTACTTTTCTGACACCAGTACATTTAGTTTATCTCACAAGTTTCTTTATTAAAATACATGCAAAATAAGAAAGTAACATTGGAGTGGTCCAATGATGGACATCTCCCTTATTTCTTACAATTCACATTCTTCATCATGTTTGCTCATATAGTTTGAAAACATTAATAATGTATATATATATATATGCATAATTTTCAGGCACATTTAAATATTGTCACTGGGCCTTAAGTAAGAAAAATGACCGTCTTTTTGTGCTACCAACACACATGAACATGACAAAAGATGATGCTTTTAAAAAGTTTGACACATGAATGCATGCCCACAGACTTGGTATGTTGCTGCCAAATACACATACAGTATGTAGTGTATTTTATGTCTACATTGCATTTTAGTCAGGTAAATAATTAATGTGTGCAGCAACTGTATTTCCGTTTTAGACACAACCTGTTAATGTAACCCCCATCCCCATATGTTCACAGCTACATCCTGGCACTTAAAAATGACACTTGGCAGGTTCAGGCCCCGACAAGATGTGGAGGGCATGTGGGCGACAACCCCCCATTCTGGGTTTGATGTTGAGGGAAAAAATTGAAATATGTGTGAGTATGTGCTGCTTAATGTATGTGTGTGTGTGTGTGTGTGTGTGTGTGTGTGTGTATGTGTGTGTTTTGGAGAGCTTCTGGTGCCAGCGTTCCGCTGCGCCAATCTGTAGCAGCCGTAGAGCATCCTGGACTTGCTCAGCCATCAATCAGTCGCCTGCCATGGCTGAGTGCGCGTGCGCACACACACACACACACACACACACACACACACACACACACACACACACACACACACACACACACACACACACACACACACACACACACACACACACACACACACACACACACACACACACACACACACACACACACACACACACACACACACACACACACACACACACACACACACACAACCAACCAACAGTGTTCAGGGAAAAACCAAGGCTACCCGCGTCTTTATTAAAAGGCTACAGCTGTTGTTTACGTGTGCACGGAGCAAAAACTATTTTGTCTTCTGCTCTCAACACAGACAACAGGTCGTGCTGCTTCTCCATTTTCTCAGTGTCACTGCTTGTCATACTCTGCTGATAGCAATCTGGAGGACATAAATCCTCAGTTTCACAAGTTTGCAGCACATCCATTTTACATTTGTGTAATGCTGAGAGAGAGACTGTATTTCAATTTGGAAAGCCAAAAAGTACTGCAAGTGCAACATTAAAAAAGGTATCTATCTCAGGGGTTGATCTACATGTCATACTGGCTCCATGCTAATACAGTGAGGATGATGTATTGATGTACAATAGCTTCTGCTAGCATAACTCTCCAAAATCTCTGACAGAATCATTGGTGAACAAGTCACATTGTAGGGAATTCAATTTAACAAGAGAATTTAGTATGGAACAAAAAAATAGCTGCATTATATGTCATACTCTTTTATAGGAGTGCAAGAGACAATTGGTGGAATAATCTAAATATGATTGTTTAAGGATTGAGAGATGGCTACTGACTGATCTTTGTGCGTGGCATTACTTTAAAGTCTGCAGCTTCAGATGCTGCTAGGCTACATAGCTTTAGGGGGGAAGTGGAGCTACTGTATAGGAGGTTAGTGGCCATGTAGGAGATGCATCGTCTTGCTGCATGGGTAATCAAGAATGCTTGAGTAAAAGGTCCGGCGGTTATGGCTGATCGGGGGTCTTTGAACACAGGTGGAGGTGTGTTAACAATATGCTCTTAACATGGTAGGAGTGTACCCACTTAAAGGGAATGCAGTCATACATAATTGAGCGCTGTGAACATAAGGAGTCCTTTTCCTTCTGTGTAAATGAACGCTTAGAGGCAAGGAAATAAGCTACTATAAAGTGCTTGAGACGAATAATGCATTTTGAATTGTCCACTTTCTTTAGCCATGTCCTGTAGATACAGTGTGACATTTATATTGATTTATTCAGCACAGTGTAAAGGTAGAAACAGATGGGTATGTAATCTCATCAGGGGTTTTGCTCACTATTAATTCCAAATGATTTAGTTAAGCAAATACACTGGCTTCTTACACGCTTTGGAAAATAGACCCAGTGAGTGGTTAATCATATGAAAGATCTAAATATCAAATAAGCAGCACGGGGTGGAATTTATAAATAATGTGAAAGCATCAAGGAGATTGCTTATCTATAATGCATGGTTTTGTTTGCTTCACATTCTGTCGGACAGTGTACAGCACGTGTCGTATGTGACATAAATCAACAAACACAGTGAAATGCATTAGTGAATAAACAACGTATTAAATATTAAAGCTTTGTTTGTTGCATGAACATCCTTGTAGGTGAGGATGCAAATGTGGAAAAGATCTCGGAATGATTATATTGAAGGAATGAATGTATATTTGACATGGTATTTCTGCGATGTATTTTCATTCTCCGTCTCTCTTAACGGGCAAAGTTTCATGGCTGATGTGATCTTTTGCGTCAGGACAATGCACATCTGCTTGAAAGCCTTCTCCTTGGCATGAAGCAGAGCGTCAGAACTAGTACTAAGGTCTGTCTTTGAACTTAAATGGCGGTTGCGTGAT
Source organism: Trematomus bernacchii (assembly GCF_902827165.1). Taxonomy (NCBI): domain Eukaryota; kingdom Metazoa; phylum Chordata; class Actinopteri; order Perciformes; family Nototheniidae; genus Trematomus; species Trematomus bernacchii. Next base: position 5,302,410 of record NW_022987821.1, on the reverse strand, counting down.
ACAAAAGACAATAGATGAAACATGTCACATCAATAAAATAGCTTGATATATATGTGCAACAATACTGCTTGTTGGAAAAGGGGTGGTTTAGCTTAGGTAAGGAAGGTCAAGAAATGGTTTGCATTAGTCTATGTTTGGTTAAATATCAAACAGTGCAAAAGTGAAAATTAATTCCACGTCCTTTATGGGACAGAAAATTATATTTCCCAAATACCATTCTTGACCTACACACCCTCATATGTAGCCTATTTGTTTTTACTTGTTGTATGGACATTGCGTGTGTCCAACATACTCATCCAGTGTGAACCTAACTCAAGAGGCTGTAGGCTCTAGGCTCAACAATACAACATTTGCATTTCTTTATGGCTTACCTTAATACAATATTCAGAAACTCCATATTATACTGCTGGATGTTTGTTTGCACCTAAGGCTTCCTACTAGTCTAGATTGCTACGACAAAACTGACATACAGTGAGTGTTTTTAAATGATTAAAAAGGTGTACATTATTCGCTGTTCTGTAAGCACCATATGCATATCAACACCCTAACCTCCACACAACCTGCTCCCCACACATAAGGCTCTCAGCATCACTTCCTATGATGCATCCCTGTATACTGGATGTCAACCAGATGCATTCTCAAAAGTGACAAAATCCCATCTGGCTGTATCGGGAATCATGTTGCATAAAAGGCATGTATGTGTTCATAGAGTCTGGCATATAGATGCAAATTAAATATTGTATGAGCTTTATACCGCCACTAAGAGTCTCAAAGTACAGCCTCCATGCAGCGAGTAGACGACAGAAGCTATCCTGGGTGCGCTATCTAAAACCGAAGATCATTTTTGGAGCCAAATAAACATCTGGAAATATTCCTAGCTCGACCCTCCGGCCGATGAATCAATGCTAAAAGCTCATCATGATGTGTCAGTGAGTCATCTCTAAACACAGTATCAAAGCTGAGCAGAGCTGCAGAGCGGATGTTTACCAGCAAGTGTGCTGTAAATTCAGGTCAGATCTCCAACAGATTTATGCTCAGTGTTTCTCTCTCCCCCTCACAGACGCACAGCCCCCCCCCCCCCCCCCCCCCCTCCCTTGGGTGCCACAGGTGCTGGCAGTGATGGCTGTGAAATGAGTTCTTCTGAATGAGTTTCAGCCTCAATTTGAACCCCTAAGCCTGGCACACGACCACCTGAGTGTTCTGCAGTTCTCATCTCTTCAGCCCATCTCCCTAGTCTCTCCCGCTATCGTTCTTTTTTTTCTCAGTCATGTGTGTCTTTGTATCAATGCCCGAGACGACGGAAATGCTTTGAGCTGTGATGAGACTTGGACTGATTTTTTTTTTTAGAGGATAGAAGATACACATGTGGTTCTGTTTTTGATCATCTGCCGCCTCATGTAGTGTAATGTTCGGAACAGAATGTGCTCATGAAATGCATTAGAGAAATTGTTTTTGCATTATGTGTCATCCTGTAAATCATAACAGGGATTATATATGCAGTGTTTTTTCTATTTTGGTACATTAATCCTGAGAAAATGAAAGAACCATGCAGAGATTGCAGGATCACCATGTGAGAATCCTCGAAAATGACAATGCAAGACCATAAAGCGCTAATTGGGAAAACTAATGCGTGGGTTAAACCGCACGGTCAGCCACATCATTATTCAATCGAGTTTTAATCTGAGAGATTAAGAGTGCTTCGTTACGGCAGCGCAAGAATGGTGAAGAAAAATTGGGTCAGTTTACCGAGAAGAGAGGGCACATTACCTTTCATTTAATTTTTATCATTTTTAATTCCGCTACATAACAATGATGGTCGCTTCTGACATTTGAAATAATCAATATTCACTGTGGGTGTAATTGATTTTACATATCTGGGAACATCAAAGGGATTTTGTTTCGAGTCGAGGACCTACTCTATGCTTTTTGATCTTCCCCTCACTGTTTTCATTATTGTCAAATCAACTCTGGTGTGTATTCAGCAAACCCAACCTATTCTAATTACAGGGAATAAAAGGCAGTTCTATTTTGGATGAAAGCCTCCTCACAGAGTTGGCATTGTAGAAACGAGCACTGCATCACCCTCTTTTATCACTAATGGCTAGCGAAGGCAGCTGAAATCCAAGCTGTGTGACTTCAATACACAGAAACTGTACACACACTTATATATAGAGCCTTTTGCATGTGACGGTACATATAACACACATAAAGAAATCCTATGCAAAGAATTCAAACTAAATGTTATTCCAAAGGAGAGACAAAATGATTTCATGCTCCTTCACTCATTTTCAGCGCACGCACGCACGCACGCACGCACGCACGCACGCACGCACGCACGCACGCACGCACGCACGCACGCACGCACGCACGCACGCACGCACGCACGCACGCACGCACGCACGCACGCACGCACGCCCACACACACCATATTGCAGGTCTGGGCACTCCGCAGCACAGGGCGCGCAGACAGACGCAGGGGTCACGGCCCCACAGCTTGAGATGGGACTAATTGATGCCCAGTGGGTTAGGGAAAAATAAACAAACGTTTGACAATGTCTTTCTGTTGTTCTTTGTTTTCATACACATTTTATAATGTTAGGCAAATAAGATGAGCTGGGAGCTTCAGGGTAAATAATTATGTGTGCTTATTCTCCAGCCTTCACAATCAGTTATATCTGTCACGTGTGCCAAGCATGACAAAGATCAGCAATGTTTTTAATTGTCCACGCATTTACAGAACAAGGGACGTGCTAAATGTACAATAAAAGGCCCAGACGCATGCAGAGATGAAATGGGAGGAAGGCAGAGATGAGACAGAGTGATACCGGAGTGGCTGAGTTGAAATAATGAGGTGACAACCTGACATCACAGCAATATTTCTTGCTTCATGTGATGGGAGTTGTGGGCAGACAGTACCTGACATGACTAACACAGTGCTAAGATATATCCAATTAGTCACTGCAACACATTTGCATAAAACCTGTCATGATGTTTCATGGTTTTCTAGACATTGAACTAACTTAGTGTTATAGTAAGATGATAGATAAACTAATCACCTCAAATAGAATAACTATAACGTTTTGAATCAGATGGAAAATATGGATAGACAGATTGCAACACAGACATGTCCACAGCATTAACTGGCAGCAGGACAAACATACCAGACACTCTGCTCCCCCCCCCCCCCGCTGCTTAACTCTCATGTCCAGTTCAATGTCAATCTGTTGTCATGAGAGCAGCTCTGCGTGGGGGGGGCAAAAATCGTCCGTATGACCGCTGACTTTGATGAGGTCAGACTGGCATTACAAAAAAAAGAAGAAGATACATCCAGACGCAGCTGGAGCTTTGATGTTGGACAACACCCTGTGGAGGGAGGCAATGAAAGAACAACTATACATTATTCCTTTTAACAGAACATTTTCAAGGCAACTGCCTACGCTAAAGCTCCATTATTCAGTTGTCCCCACAGGTCATAGGCAACTAGAACCCATTCGAAAGAATAATAAATCAGGAGGATCTAATAAGTAGTAGCTCATATATAATACAGAGTAGTTTGAACATATATATTCTCTGTAAGAGATTGATGAGTGTACTGAACAATGAGTACGCATTGCTGTGATCTTCTCAAGGCAAGTTACTCAATCAGAGTGCCTTATCATAGTGGGGAAAAGTCCTCTTAGCTTGCTACTTAGCCTGATGAAGCCAGGCCATTAGACAGTGATTGAACATGAGCTCAGCTGTTAAGAGTCCTTATTTATTGGTTCACATTTAGCAGTAATGTGATTTCTCCTCACAAACTAGATCTGTAATATGGTTAGTGCTAACCTCTTTGCAACAGAAGCGTCATGTCACTGACAATCAGATGATGAAATTAAACTCTCAATTCAACAAAACCAAATCCCTATGACCAACCACGACTCAACAATAAGGATTGCCGTTGTTCTGGGACTAGAGAAAATGGCTGCTGAAGATCAAGCACACATTTCCAATATCCTGCAAACAGGAGTTTACTTGGCTGGCGTTATTATAGGGATTTTTGTCGAAACATCAGATAATTTCACTTAAACAACAATTTAACCTCACAATTCATCATTGAATTTCGGCAAGTAGATTTTGTACCCAAAGATCTTAAACGTTGAATTAGGCAAATTCCATCCAATTGCTGCTAAAACAATCACAGCTAAGCCTTGAGTTCGATAAAAGGTCGGTATCTTTTGGATGTTTATTTGTCATTAACAGATACACCAAACCAACGTTTAAGCCAAGCTGAAATTAAGTACTGCTAATTGTTCGCTAAATGGACAAACTTTCCCCATGATGAAAGCAAAGGTATTCTAAATTGGTTAAAGGAGAGCAGATCCTCATACATGTGATGTAACCCTAGTGGGTAAAATGGAACATATGTAACAAAAAGGTGAGCCATTAAACTCTACCGACCCAAAGTCATGACCTCCCATTACAGTTAGTAAAGAACTGGTCTACAAGTAGCGAAGGGCGATTAGATCAACTACTCTCCTCTGCAAATGGTAGCTCGATCTCATGCTAATCATGTTGATTATACCGAGCGACTTCATGTGCCTGAACCAATGCTATCAACTTTATTGCAGCTCGCAGGAAGCATCAATTAAGTGAGCATGAACAATGATTGCGGGCATGAATGTACTGCAAATTACATGTTGCAAATTGCCTTCCAGAAATAGTTCTGAACATAATTTTTGTTCAACTTGCATCTGGATTATATAGATAGGAAATCAGATACTATATTCATTCAAATATATCCAAATTCTAACATGATACATGTCAATAAGAATCATAATTTGGTTCATTGCCAGGTAGGTTTTCACAAACAAGGAATTTACTTTTTGTGCAATTAGTAATTATGTTACTAATAGTTTGTCCAGTATATATTTTTTTCCATGCACTTGCTCTTTATATACATTAGGGTTTCTATGCAAACAAGGCATCTTCAAAACTGCTAAAAACACATCAACTGGCCATTTGTTTTCTTATTTAAAAACCAAAAAGAAAAAGCCAGCTAGTTGACCCCTAAAATTGAAGTGAATGCAAAGTTTGTTTTACTTACCAACAGACTCGTTTTACAAGCTTTCAAGCAGACATACACATGAACAGTCTTTTCCACTTTTCTGTATTTTGGAAGACTTAGTAGAATCTGTTGTGTGAACCCGATAAAAAAAATAAAAATAAGTTTGTTTCATGTTCATCTCACTGTGTAATAGACTGCGCTGAATTTCAAAAGAGCGAGGACAGAGATGAAACAGACTCAATATTGTTATAGACTTAAGAGCCACTCCGTTGTGAAACTCTTTTTCAAACATAAACGGGTTAAAGAATAACATGGTGCAAAGGGAATGAGACTTTGTCTTTCAAAAGAAATTCAGCTTCAAAGTGTTCTCGCATGTGCACTGAAGACACAGGGGCATCTATCTGAACATCTACTGTGTTTGGTGACATGCAGCTTCAAAGTGCAACTCAAAAATGCACTGAGAACATCCATCTTAACATCTCTCTGTTCCAACATATATCAAAGAGTTGCTCGGCACCATAGGGCAAATCCTTCAGTCCAGCTAATGGTATTTTGATGAGTGGACGTACGGAAGCTCCTTTCTGCCAAAAAATACCTTATCAATTATACTCTTTTAACACACTGGGTTTTGCTTTTTCTGGCAGTATTTATTTTGCTATATCTTGTTCCCCGCTGCCAAATGCCTACAGATATACACGTTTTGTTTGAATAATCAAAGAAGACATTCAAATAATCACTTGGAGATACTATCTGGCTATCCTTTCACTGAAACACACACACAGTAAAACAGCCAAGCATGTTTTCCGTACAACATCTTAATAGCAGGTTAATTTAAATGTAGCATAATTATGAGTTAAGTATATCCAGTGCCAAGCCTTTCAACCTGTGATGGTGGTTCTCCCGTGACCCTTGTTATATCATGAAATGCAGGGAGGAGGTTTCACTGTGGCAAGCGCTATTTAACCCCTCACCTTTACACTGGCTGCCACCTGGTAAAGATTGCACCCCTGCCCTCGCCAATTGAGATATTCGCCGCCATTTTGTCAGAGATATACTGTGGTGCTCAGCCATGCAAACAAGGTACACAAGTAGAAATAAAGTGGTAAACTGCCACAGTGATACACAACACTTAGTGGGAGCACACTGAGAAATTCTCCGGGGACATTTTAACTATTTGTTCCAGAGTTTTCTCATCAGCTTCACCTTGATGCGCACACACACACACTTGCTACAGAAGTAATATTTTGTTTTTCAGTACTTAATCGCCCTCCTGTCTCACTATCTCTGGGATCTGCAGCATCCATTACCTTGGCCTTCGCAATCCCCCCGAGATTACTTTGTTATCATCCATCTAAGATCCATCTCTCACTTTATTCCCCCGACCTACTGTTTCCCCTCATATGGCCTCTTCCTCGTTCTCCTCCTAATCTCCGTCTCAGCTAATGTTATTAATAGAAACCAACCACTCAGGGGGTTGCAAATGACCGCAGCATGTTTCTTCCCCTCTTCATATAGACAGAGAAAAGTTGGAAAAAGGGCAGAGGAGAAAAACAACAGAGAAACATTGAGTAGAGAACGGAAAAGTAATTAAAGCAAGGGGAGAAGAGGAGAGACCTACTCAATAAATCAGAGCCGCCGAGCAACCCGTCAGTCTCCAGGCTCTTTTTATTGGTCACCGTGGATCAGCTAGTATTAGTCACCAGGGTCTCTCTGTGTGCGATTGGGTGGTTGAGTGGGCAATGTGTGTGTGTGTGTGTGTGTGTGCGCGCTAGTATGTGTGGGTTTGCGTCTGGAAGGATTCCATCAATAACACATGGATTGGGGCCACAGGCAGAGACAAGCAGTCAAGTCGGGGATGGTGGAAGATGTGCAGACGAGGAGCAGCGTCCACGTTGGTGCGCGCTAGCAGTGGGACGGGAGAGGGAGAGTAGATGGGAGATAACAAGAGAGGTATTCATGTTGAGTAATGAAAGAGCGGGGGAGAGAGAGAGAGAGAGAGAGAGAGAGAGAGAGGCGCAGGGATAGCCGCCGTCAGATGAGCCGGTCCTCGCTAATGATCATCAGGAGCAGCAGCAGGAGCTGTTACGTGTGTGTGAATCTGACGGGGAATGCACGTGAATGCCGCGGCGCATGCGCATCGTTGAGTGTGATGAATCATGATTCAGGGCCCTCTGCACCATCTTGAACACCCACAAGCATTAAGATCATTATTGATGACAGGTCTCTTTGTGATTAGTGTGTGTGTGTGCGTGTGTATGTGTGTGTGTGTGTGTGTGTGAGGACAGACCCCTGACTGCTGTTACAGCTGTGCATTGTAGAAACTCAAAAGAAAGGTTGATACAATCAGAGACAGGCAGACAGCGGTCACACACACACACACACACACACACACACACACACACACACACACACACACACACACACACACACACACACACACACACACACACACACACACACACACACACACACACACACACACACACACACACACACACACACACACACACACACACACACACACACACACACACACACACACACACACACACAGCCGCAGTGACACTAGTGATCCTCCAGGGAATCCCCCAATGCCCCCCCCCCCCCCATCTTCAGGTTGTGAGGATGGTGATGCCTCGAGGATCACTCAGCGTTTAAGCTTTATGAAAGCACTGCTGGATTGCGGACACGTCACCTGACACACTGCGTTGTGGGCTAATGGGAGGTAAGAGGACCCTGTGGAGCTGAACATACGAGTGATTACTGGTGATTCTCAGTGGAACACATCATCTTCAACCAAGAAGGCTACAACATATTGTTATGCAATGAATTCGTTGGGGAAAGCTACTTTGTTAACATACCAATTTTGCCGTTTGCTTTTTCACCAATACTTCCAATAATTGTCAAAACCCAAGAGATGTACTTGGGGCTTTTGAAAGCAAATAATACTCATCATTGCACAGGTTTGAAATGCAGCCTGGAAAAGCATATACCAGACAACATGCTTGAATTCATTTTAGTACAGTCCAATATACAAATAAACCCACTGCATTCAACAATGTGAGAAAAGAGCAAGCAGGCGCGAGTATTTCTTCCGAGGCATGAGTGCAAAATGAAAAGCAATTCAACAAAGCAGCTACTTAGGATGCAACAGACTACATCAAATAGTGGCAAATCACAAATGTCCTTGTCCTTTCTAATATGTTCTGCCAGGCTACAGATTTATTCCTCAGATCTAATACGAAGATGCAGAAAAATACATATTGCTATAATAAAATGATTGTCGTTATAAGTTTCATTTGATATTGTATTTGCAAAAGAAAACGTAATTCATAAGATCACTTTGATTTGAATTAATTGTTTTTGGATACAGCTTTGATTTAGGTGTTTGGGGACACACTTTTATCGGAACACTTTGGAACAAAAAGTTATTTCAGTTTAATAAAAAGTGCTGTATCCCAAGCGATGGAGTCTTTGCTGCCAGAGGCCGTCACTCATTGGCAGTCATTACCAGTCTTCTGAAGTTTTTTTTTGTTCATTTTGTTTTGCCATAAATCAACCTCTCCAAAGGCATTTTTGCAGATATCAATTTTTCAAAACACATGACAGCAATTAAATAAACTTTGAAGACTGGGGGACATTTTTTTTTAAGAGAGGAAGAATCAATATTTGACTTCCATGATCAAAGCGCTGACTCCCATCAATCAATCAATCGTGACATTAATTGAAGAACGATTCATTCCAAGTGCTTCTGGTTCTACAACGTGGGTTAACATTTGGATTTGGATTAGAGATCCTTTAAGTGCAGTTTGACCTTCACAACGAGCGAGTTTCACGTGGGATTACAGAGAGCACACATACTGTAAACTCATCATTTCTCCACAGCTTGGGTTTAGGTTGGATTTTTTTGTTGCAGATTAAGACATTTAAATAAAGAGTGGCTCTCTTCTCTAAGTCACACTCAAGTCAAAGTCGCACAATGGCATCTTTTTTGGCAAGGTGTTTTTGACGTGACACTGCGCCAGCGTCTCATGTGCAGCTCGGCAGCCGTGCAGAGCCATTATCATCTTGAGGCAGGGGACTAGGAGGAAAGGATTACTTCTGCCACAGTCAAATGTTGCCTGACTCTGAGCCATTATCCCAAAGCCCCCTTATTCACTCCTCAGCCCTGCATTCATCACCTTCAGATCCTCTCCACACTCACAGCATGTGTAGACGCTGCTTGATGCCAGCCACTTCCCCCCGAGGTGTGCGTATGTGTGTCTGCTAAGAGAAGAATGGCAGCAACAATGAGGACCATTGCAATTGTACCACCACTGTACTCTAATTTCATTTGTCATTTAATCCTCTTCTGGATGTTGTCAGGAATTTAAATAATGGCTCAGTCGAGAAAATGTCCTGGCGCTTATTTGAACATTTAGCAGCAACATGCATCTGTCTGTGGCACTTTTATGTGCATACAATAAAGTGCTTCCGAGGCTTGCAGTGCATGTCTGTTCACTTCCAATAAAAGACACACTCGTGAAGAAAATACTAATTCAAAATCTATAATATACATACAATATGTTGTTCGCATATCTTAAATAAATATGGGAACAGTAGCAGCAAGACCAAAGTAAGAGTTGATGCACTATTGACTCAACTATCTATTCATATATCCAAACTCATTGGGAAAGGAACTATGTATGGCATGCATATCGCACTATGTGCAATACATACTGTATACTACATTTTATTATTGTGATGACTTGTTGCTAGTACACTTATCTTTAAATGTTCACCTAAGTGTATATTGCTGCTATAAAGGATTTCTGATTCAGATAGCTTATGCATTCAAGTTGTAAAATGATATATTGCATAATAGGAGGCATGTTCAAACCACATTTCTGAGATATTCAAAGAACATTTAAATCTGAAAAAACAGCCAACAGTAAACATTATTGGTTGTAAAGTTGCCCCAGAAAAGAGCGAACGCATCTGACAAGTCTTCTGTATCCAACTACAGACTACAGACATTTGGTTAAGAGGTATCCAACATTATATTATCTTAGGCAAGGCTCTGCTTGAATAAAATGTATTTTAAAATTCGTTTTGCATTTGGAATCAAAAGTAAGATTAGTGTGTTTGTCCATGCTCCATGTCCGTCTGGCACACAGCTCCCTCATTTCCCATCTTGTTAGTGAGGACATTTGGTCATCATTATAATAGAAAACACACATTCATAAGATCTTCTCTCACTATCTGGATATTTTTCTATGAATATTTTAATCAAATTCAACAGGTTGGGTTTAAATGGATTTTTAATATTGTATGGATATTAAAGGTCAGAAGCATCTTCTCTCTGTTTTTGATTGAAATAATTTACGCTAGAATAAATATTGTCTACCCATTACTCAAGCATTCATTTCATGAGTTTGTAAGCAATAATATAATACAGAAGTAGAGAGATGCCTAAGTGTTGCTGGACATTATTTACATGATAATTCACTCGTTTCAAAGAAGGACACTTATTCATTTCCATTTCTCACTGTAATGGAAAATTGGTAATGAATACGTATTATTAAATACTCAGGAGAGTTGCTGCCTGTTGTTTGGATACACAACTCCCACACATTTGAATGGGTCCTATCAGGAGGCTGAGTGGAAAAAAGAGCAAATCAAATAATATGTTGAAGGCGTTTACAACTTGCAATGAAAAAAACACCATTTTCAATATTGAGGTTGGCTCATGCACCTGTAAATAATACCCACTTGGACGTCTCCTTCATTCATTTTTGCTTTGATGCACTTTCTCTCACAGACCCTCCAGAGGGACACTTCTATGTCTGCTTTTCTGTTTTATCCTTAGTGGATTCTGGTCTTTTTAAAACTTTAGTTGAAGTAACTAAAAGGTCAGATCATCTTGACATCTTCCTGATGGTGTGGAGGCATTTGTATCAAGGTCAGGTCAATGACCCAAGACAGGGCTAACATCATACGCTTATAACTGAAAAAACATTTCAGGCCAAAATAAATAAATACATCTTATCTTGACATTTAAACCTAGCTGACCCTGGGTGTAAGGCTGTGAGCCAATGGTAGCTTGCTATACCTAAATACATGCCACTCAGAGGAAATGTAATAAATCCCACCTCCTCTGACTTATTGCTATCGAATTCATATCAAGCATGAGGTTGACATTATTCTATGTTGTGTGTCATTCAATCCAAAAATAATCTGTGTGCATTTGTCAGATGTGTAGCTACACACACACATACAGTAGTACATACATGTGTAATATAAAGGGTAAATTATTCATTTCTTCCAGATGGGATCTTTTTTTTTTATCAACCATGACTCAACAGGAGTGGACAGGTTTTTTTTTTCTGGACTATGTTTAGCAGCTGTCGTGTTTATTTAAGGCAGCACTACAGTGTACCAAATATTGATTCAAAGTACAATGATTTTTTTCAAGTTGTTGAATAATGCTATTTTGTTGGGCTGTTTTTTTTAACACTGTCTGATTTAGTATAACTGTTAATATAAATATATATATTTTTTTTTTGTTGAATAAAGCTGCTTTCACAGCTTCCTCAGGCGACAGAAGGATTATACCCTGTGGCCTTGGTGGTGAACCAGTGGGATAACAGATTAGCTTAGCAGACACCGTCACCACTCAAGGGATGGTTGGAGAGTTCCACCCTATTATCCAGTAAAAGTGAAGAGCTATGTAAACAGGATGTCTTGTTCAAGGGGACTGAAGCCTCACTCTTCAGGATAACTCTTCAGCAAATAAAGTGCATATCCCGAGAATTTCTTGCAGTTGTCCTGATGTTACAATTTACTTTTATTGCTTTACTGGGTTTGTAAGTTGTAAGCGAATATATGATTTACTAAACTTCCCCAAATACTCCTCAGGGATTGGGTTTTTTTTTTCCAAAGGCAATCTCTTTCACACGTTGACAGTTTTTGTGTACTTCATGCCAATCAAAATGCATTGCTGCAGTTCTGTCTCTTAAAGTCAGTGCCTCTCGGTTTGGTATTTTGGAAGGAACCAAACAGAAATGTCATTTCAGGACATGGCGAACCTATTCGAGTCCCTGAAATGAATTATATGCACGGAAACTGTGCAGCTGTGATTTATATGTATAGTTGAAGAGTGCAAAAGTGAAAGCATAGCTACGGCGAGAAAGTAAATAACAAGTGAGTGTTCTCAGTTGTTCAAAATGCGACTATTGATGGCACCTCGTGGATACATTGCCTATTCTGTTCTTCATTTCCCTACTGAATGAAGGGCTGTACACAATAAGGCTTGACATTTGGCAATAGTCCGACATCTTCTCCCCTGCATCTCCATTTCTATTCCGTAGGTCATGATTGCACTTCTCCAAAAAGTGCTTAAAATAAGGCGTGAAACAAAGCGGGGATAGAGAGATCAAGCCTGGCAGAAAGGGATAAGAACAGAGAGAGATTTTGATGAAGTGAGAGGAGAGGAGAGTACAGCGAGGAGAGCGAACGCCATCAGTCAGTGAAATATACCCCATGCCGTCGGCACCAAAGGAAAACATCACTGTTCTGGGGTGTCAAGTTGAGATGGACGATCAGGACACGCACTGTGTGAGATCCCCCTTGTGTGTGTGTGTGTGTGCGTGTGTGTGTGTGTGTGGGCATCTGGGTATGTGTGAGAAAAAACTAGAGAATGAATTCCTGTTTGATACATCACAGGCACAAAAGTAATGTCTCACTGTGAAATCATTGCAAGCTGCCCACAGTGTGCGCTGCACTACCCATGCACACACACACACACACACACACACACGCGCGCCCAGTGCCGCACACACACAGGTGCACACACACACATACACACACGCTGAGCAATCAGGATGGTGGTCTGCTGTGGCAGGTGAAAAAATGAATGTATCGCCCCTGGGTGGGCCGAGTAGCATAGCTGCAAGTGCGGAGCTGTTATTTGCTCGCCGGGAGTATATCTTGCGGTTAGAACGCTGCAAATAAAGCAGTGCATCATGGGTATTCCTCGCAACGATCTGTGTGAAATGATATCCTTTCCATTTGCTTTTTCCTGTATTGTAATGGAAGGGAAATACTTGTCAGTATATGGAATTAGGACATTATTTTAGTCAGGTCATCTGTGTGTGTGTGTCAATCATGCTGTGCAATGATATTCTCGTGTACACACAAAAGAAAAAGTTTCATGATAGTACTTCTGATTGACAAGGACATACTTCAATATATTTTAATAAATAAATAATAATATTTTTCTCCCCTTACAAATTGTTTAGGTGAGACCACTTTATTCAACTCATTGCAAATTAATATTTGAAAGCTCACTTTTGAAATATGGCCAGGTCTGCCCAAGTATTCCTGGGAAAGTGTGCTTTTGATGAATATCTGTCTGACAGGTGGGGAGCGGGCTGACGAGATTCAAGGCCAGTATAAATCCCCACACACGGTGTTAACAGGAAAGGTGAGCAGGGATGCCACTGTTTGGCTGAAAGTGATCCCTGGGAGGTGAAATTGAATATGCCTCAAGACAGGGAAGAACACATGAATGAAATAGTCCTGCCATTTCTCTAATAACTCCATTTCTAAGTGTTATATTGGACGGAAGGTTAATCTGAAGCGATAGCGAAGGCTCCTCAGGGAAGGAACACTCTATTCAAAAGTTACTGATCATGAATCTGTAAGTGGCATGAAAGGTGGCGTCACGGCCACCGGGATACCCGGGCGAACAGTTGGACCAGACAGCAATGATGTCCGAGTGATGAAAGATCACAGCACTAATTAGATTAACACCTCGACAAGAAGCCTGTCCACCGAGAAGAGGCGAAAAGCTGGAGAGGCGAGGAAGTCATATGATGGCATTAAGATTGGAATGAACATCTCAAAATAATATGATTAGGAGAAACCTGCACTAAGATGCCTGGAATTAAAAAAGTCATGAAGGAGGGGGTTGTGTCATGTGAACATAAATAAAGAAGAACGACTAATATTGCTGTTTTTAATAAATCTCCTTATGAATGAAACAATTGAAAAGAAATCGACAGTACTTAAGTACGGGGGAATTGTCTTAGCAATGCAAATGAAGAAGGAGTAATGATCTCTCAGCTCACGTAGACGGTATGCCTGCTCCGAGGTAAATTGAGGTACATGATGCTGTTGTGAAACCGGTTAACGCGTGGGAAATGGTGTCTGGCTCTAGACAGTAGAGGGATGTCTATATTTGCGCGAGAGAGGCGTGGAGACAACAGAGATCAAAGTGTGGGAACTGAGGAGAGACGGAGGGAGTGGGAAGGGCATGAAGGGTAAAGAGTGAGGTGGGGGGGGGGGCAATAGGGTTGGGGAGAGAGTCAGAGGAGGAAATGAAGAGGGGCAGCGTTGGAGTGGAGGGAAGGGCAAGCCAAGTAAGCACTTTCCTGTCCATTTTTCATCAGACGGGCTAAATTAGGCCAGGCTCGTCCCTCTCTCTCTCTCCGTGTGCGAGCATCTGCTCCCGCATGCCTGACACGTCTCTTCTCTCGTGAAGAGCGCGGGGCAGCGTCGCTCCAAATACCCTTCTCAGCATCCTGCCTTTTCGCCGCCTCTGATTTATTAGTCCGCGGGCACCGTCCATCACACAGTGACGCCGGGAAGCAGCGTGTTTTCTCTGTGTGTGTGCATTTCGCCCCTCTACCCCCCCCCCCCCCCCCCCCCCCCCTCTAATACCCCTCCCTTTCGATTTTTCTCCCTGTGTCGTCTTGTAGTGAGTGCATCGCTGTCATCTCATTTGCTGTTTCTTTCAGTGACCCGCTGACTCCTCGCTGACTTCTCCTCTCTGACTTCTCCTCTCTGACTTCTCCTCTCTGGAGCCTGTCATTTGCAGTCCCATAGTGACCGCCATTTGTACTTCTCTTACATGAACTGAACCAGAAACTGACATTTTGATCAATGGGAATACTTTGGTTTGTAACCTGTGGGGTCCAAACAGAGGCTCATCATAAAGTAACTGCAAAAGGTAAAAATGTTCAATTCTATTTAGGAGGCAAAATCATAGGAAAGTGCTACTCGAAAATAAAATCTACTGCAATCTTTGATCAATTCTCTGCTGCTGAATCAAGGGCTTTCACAGATGTTTTACGAGTAACATTCTTGGGAATCCTTCCGCATACACTCTCCGAAGAATTACTGAGAACTTTAGTGCAGTAGCATAACTTTTTAACAAACATAAAGTGAATTGCTCTACCATTGATTTTCTATTTGACTGCACACGTTCCTCTCTTGTCAGTAAGTCTAGTTGCTTTATGTACCTTGATATCTGTAGAGAAATCAATGCTTATATCCTATTATAATCATCATTGTTGCTAGATCTTATGATTTTAGGATGCAGCCAGCACAAGCAAAACAGGAAGTGTTTCTTTCTACACTTGTGAGCACTTGGCAAATGCATCACACACACCTTTGCAGAAATAGCAGAGCGTCCTAGCTGACACCTCTGTGGAAACCAGAGGCAGTTGTGTGTCATCCAAGACGCTTGTTATATTTCTATCTGACAGGAAATGTCTCAAAAGTGTGGTGAAATGGAAAGGAAGAAGAAGGACAAACGCTGTGTTATCTCGTAGGTGTTTTTTTACATGTTCATCATCTTATTGGCTAACAATTGAAAGGTCAAGGGCTGTAATCAAAAATGCTGCTCAATTCCCGAGTTAGAGCTGCCCCAATTGTTGGCATCTTAACACCCACCATAGAAAACAGTGTCTTATGATGGAGTGTAGCCCTCCTGATGATGATCATGGACAATAACAAAGCTGATAATCCGACCTTCTAGTAATCTTGACTGAACACAATTGTCTCTCATTTGTTTAAATGCTTGAATAGACATTCGGTGATGAAGGTAAAACATTACAAGGAATGACAGTTGATTGTTTTCTGTAATTAATCCCTTAATATGACAACTTGTCTTATTTGTAATCACACTTCTATCAGAGCTACATGTGCTGAAGTGAATTCTGATTACACTGCTGTCATGTTCCCTTCTTCACAGGGACTCCCTCCATCCAATGAGAACAATGCAATCGACTAAATGAATGAGAAACACCTCAACTGGCAGGTTACTCCCCTCAATTACCAACACACTCTTCAGCTGACACCTGGGTAATAAGATAAGCAGGTACAATGTGCTTAGACTAAGTGCTAACAACAAGGCACTCTTGGTGATGACTAAATGCCACTGCAGGCTCGGGGAAGAGGGAAGGGTTGGCAGCGCTGCAGAGGGGTTCTGCCAACGTCGCCTGCACCCAGCCAGCATAGGTTCTTAGTTTGAAACAAATGCAATTTGGAGGCGAAAGTAATTGTACTCTCCAACATTTGAGGGAGATGCTTTTGAGCAGGGGTGCAATCAATTAGGGACGCAAGAGAAACATATTTGTAATAATACATATGAGGAAGCTAAGTGGTTGCTATTAAAAAACTTTCATGATGACAAGCATGAGAGGGATCGATGTAAATATGCTCCCATCTCGTGAAATGCTTCAGTGATTGTGGTACCCAAACTTGAACACAATCTGAAACGACTGGAGGATAAAACGCAATTGATATGAAGAGACCCAACAGAAAGAGAACACCAACAGCAGCATGACACACCAACAACTCACAAGCAGTCGCGGTCAAAAAGAGTTTGTGCTCTCTTTTGAGCCAAGAGGCTTATTTATCATCTGCAATGATTATTACAGACCACACAGCCCAAGACAGGCTTCAATACTAGTTCACTCTACTGGACCCTGGGCGCAAGTTGCTCTGGTCTTGGATACAGGGTGATTTGATAAAACTCACTCACAGAAATCTACTCATCCTGTTCTTATAAATGTTAACGTTTTAGACAAGCATATTTGAAGGTAGCCTCAATAGAAGTTTGGCTGCTCTAAAAAGCAAAAACTACAGTTTTATTAATGCATGACTTCATATTTGGGTCTGTCACCTAGCAACATGTCTGTCAGGAAAACATCAGATTGTGAAGACAGCTCAATGCAGCTTTAATACAAATAAGTTTGTTGAAATAATCATTTTTACTGACACTTGTCCATTGCAACATTTATCCAAATAAAAGCGTTCCATTAACTGCAGTTACTTTTAGTTTCACCTTAAAGGGGTTTAGACTGACTGAAATGTTTACAACGTGTCAGCTTGATGTTAGCATAGTCTTCTTAGTTGTCAGCTATGTGATTGATGAGTACAATGTTTTCATAACCAATATAAATGATGGCCAAAGCTAAAGCAGCATCTTCAAAAACTGAAAATGTTCTTCCAGGATTGTGCGCACGAGTGGTTTGTTTTGAGTCTATTTTCTGTACATCGAAAAATACAGTCTTTTGTAAATAAAAAGAACTTGGTGCTATTCAATCACACCTGCAAAAACGTAAGAGCCCTTAGTCAACAAGACAATCTAGAAAAGAGGTTCTCCATCGATTTTCAAATGTGTACTTGTTTGCAGTCACATTGAAAACCCTTTTTATCAAGCACATGTATTCGTGCAAAAGAGAACACTGCCAACCTTCAGCTGAACAACATGTACGTGAGTTAAGGATGCACATATAGACTGTCGGGGGGCACCTTACTCCTTCCTTCTCTCTGTCTGTACCTGTGTACTCTCATGTTCCGAATAACCCAGCTTCCCCCAAATTTATTTTTGGTGTCTATCTACGCTGGGATCCTGAGTCGTGGCTGAACCTGAGTCCTGAGTCCTGATCTGAGTCCTGGATTTCGAGTCGTGGCTGAACCTGAGTCCTGAGTCCTGAGTCCTGAGTCCTGAGTCCTGAGTCCTGATCTGAGTCCTGGACTTCGAGTCGTGGCTGAAACTGTCACTGTGGTCCTGCCTGACTCTCATCATACTACTTCCCTGATGGCTCCCACAGGATTGTTGACATCCTCGTGGATTCATCTTCTTATTATAGACACATGCATTTCCAAACATTTGGTCTACCTATGTTGTAAAATGTATTATCTCTTCGATTTACACACGGCATCTATTGCACGTCTGTCCGTCCTGGGAGAGGGATCCCTCCTCTGATGCTCTCCCTGAGGTTTCTCCCATGTTCCCCTTTAAACTGTGGGGAAGTGTTTCCTTGTACGATGCGAGGGTCTAAGGACAGAGGGTGTCGTATTGTCATACTGATATTCTGTACAAACTGTGAAGTCCACTGAGACAAATGTAACATGTGTGATATTGGGCTATATAAATAAACATTGATTGATTGATTGATCGATTGATTGATATAAAATACAAAACATGATGATAACCAAAATTGATGGACTAAACACAAAGTATTTAATCTGCTGCCTTCAATCCACTGAATGATTATCATGATTTCAATACCAGCACAGCAGTGTCAAATGACTCACAGGAACACAGAGTTCAGTGGTTGGAGCACATAATGATGAGTCTGAAATGACGTGTAACACACAGCCGCATGAAATCTCACACTCCTCCCGCCGACCCTAACACCTTGTCTCACCATCTAACCAAACAATTTAAATGATGTGCGCCTGGCGGGGGAGTTTTACGTGATCTCCACTTGATACAGCTTCCTGTGCTGGAGCATCTCCGAACACATCTCTCAAGACCCATTTCTGAGTCACTGCTTAGGTCACATTGTTTCTGGCTAACGTTTGAAGGATAAAGATCTTATGTAACAAGCAGCTTAGTGCTGATTGACAAGTGTTAATGCCTCAGCTTTTACCTGTGAACGCCCACGGGAAAACACAAACGCTTTTCCAGTTGATTGCCCTGAAGGATCCTTTTCACCTTCAGACAACACGCACCAAACATTTGATCAGTGGGCTGCTTGAGAAAGAGGCTTTGAAAGCAGAGTGCAGAGGGCAGCTGGTGAATCAGTACATTAAAGATCTCCACTTCTAACACATTGTTTTTTCAAGAAACATTCAAGGATGCTGCTTTGTCTATTTCCTCCACATCTCCCCTTGTCTTTGGGAAGTGTTTCAGATAGGAGGATCGATAAGAGGTATGGCCTTTGCGAATGTTCTGATATTGATTTTCCACGCAACTTTTGGGCTGAGGCTTTGAATCTGTTATGTCCTCGGACACAAACACAGATTAATGAGGAAAGTGCAAAGTGTGTGACAGCAACAGGATGTATTCTGTGCCAACAGAATGTCACACCCGTTCCTACAGCTGCTTTCTTACAAACACAAAGGATAATACTATCATAATATAACAACAATGCTGGATAAGATGATAAAAAAGCATTTTTACGGATAAGGAACAGCCTTGAAGACTAGCTCATAACAAAGTCAAATAAGGACGCCTTTTCAGGTCAGGTGATGTAACGGAACACAGAAGATACACATTGCTTTTATTTTGCAGTCACAAGCAATACCTCCACTCAGAGTGACTGAACTTCCAAGCTGGGTGATACCTGATGATATTTAAAAGTCTAATTAAAAGTCAGTCACGCCCATATACATATCTATAGGAATTAGTAAATGAATGTACGGGTAGTAGCACAGAAGGTCTTGCATGGCAAACACTAAGTGGTGTTGCACATGGTCAGCAAGGTCTACTGATTAATTCAGCCTCAATGTAGACCCTCTGTTGTGTTTTACAAACCACTTTCCTCTCAGCTAATTGGATTTCGATAGCACTTGATATGGCCGACTGAAGGGAATGTCACTTTGAGGTGTGACCTCCGTTTTATTCTCTACTCAGAGTTGCTTTTGCCCTTAAACTACATTGAAGATTGCAGAGCATCAAGTGTCAGGTTATTACTCTGTCTCACCTCTCTCTGTGATATATTAAGCTGTCCATCAGAATGGCATTACATGTTCAAGCACCCAGTAAGACAGGAAATAGATCTAATAACTACAGATTGATTCTTCTGTATCAGGACTCTTGAAGAAGTGAATACATGCATAATGTTCTCACAGAGCGTCTAAGGATGCTTCTCAGCAGAGGACAGGAGGACAGTTATATATATACAGCCGCGAACACTACTGTTTGCATGCAAAGCAGGAAATGTTCCGCACCCTGAGTACTTTATAACTTCCAGGTGTATTCCTGACACTGCCACATGGATGCTCCTGAATCTTCTCAAAGCAATGTACGAACTACAATGATTCAGCTTGTGCACAAGGCTAAAGGCTTGAACTAGACTACATATGTCAAAACAAAACCTCCGGGAAAGTGTGTTCAAAGCCATTAGCATGTAGAGTGAACGACAAAAGATAACTAGCTCTAACCGCACTCAGAGAATCTTCATTATCTAGCGCCTGAGCTGCCGGGCTTGTAGGCAAATGGGGACCAAAGCACTCTGTAATTACTCCGCTTCCCCAGTGGGTGATGGCGGCATTCTCAGGGAGCTTAACGGAGGCTTCATGTAGCTCTCACCACATATTGGCTGGGGAGATACAACACATGCTGCTCCTTGCTTTCTTTTTCATCCCCCATCCCATCCCATTCCTGCCATGTCCCTTTCCCCAACCTCTCTTTACTCACAGTCTCCTTGTTATCATCACATACTAATTACTCAGGAATAATCAAATGAAAGATATTGTTGTGCATGGTGAAAAAACTGAAAAATAATCACTCATGACCGTGATCAATTTTTTTCATGATATGTGGCTATTTATATGAAACAAGAGAAATTGCAATTAACTTGAAATTGTTAGTCAAATAAATCACGTACACAATACTTTACAATGAAAGGATTTGACTTCTGGCAGTAAAGAAGGTAAAAGTCGTTTTAAAATGAATGAAGAAAGTTCAACAGTTGTCAACATTTGGAGTTATGTATCTATAAAGGAAGACAAATCATTTGTTTAAAACACCTTTCTCCATTTCCCTAGTGTAGATAATTGCATAACATTTTGGGGACTTTTCACTCATTTATTTAAAGTGGACCTATCATACTATATTTGAATAATATAGTGTAGGACCATACCTATATAAGGCATATTTATACTTTTTTTTTTTCAAAATACCAAACAGATTATGCATTTTAGCCATGCCTCATTTTGCTCAATTTGACATTTTTTAGCTCTGTGTTTGTAAGGGCTGATTCTATGAGAACAGCACCACCTACAGGCCTGGCATATGTACTACAGCGTCTCCAGCGCTTTCGAACGGCAATGGCCGTCTCCTCCTGATTGGTGGAGTTGGCCCAATAGCCGTAGCGCCACCGTCCTGACGTCAGGACAGTGTTCAAATCTGGATCAGTTTTTATCAGATCCAGCCCCTTTTTTAGAGATTTGGGTATGGAGGAAAATAGAGAGGGTTGTGTTTTCTGACACTTGGTGAGTTCCCTGGAACACCGGGGACACATATTCATGTAGAAAAGACGTACAAAAGTGCATTTTGTATGATAGGTCCCCTTTAACATTTGTTTATATTGGACAATTTTAGTTTTTTTGATCCTTGGTCAGTTACATAATTACAAATTGTTTGTAATGTTGTGGCAAATCAACCCTCACAACAGGAAAGAATGTAACAGAGAGGAATCAATCAAACACAAACACAGATACAGTTGAGATGAATCATTATTATCTAGTTGCGCAACACCAAACAACAATGGGGAAACATTACCTGCCCTCAAGCAATCATACAGCAATGCTCCCAGGAATACAAGAAAACACAGGGCAGATATACCTTTTCTAAATGACACACGAACATGTTCCCTAAACATGGAACTTGGACATGTTCCAGATGTAGAAAGGTCATCATCTCATGACGTCTTTAGGAGTCTTGCAGGATATGAATGATCCAATTAACAATCTATATATACGTCTGCACATGACCGCACTTACATTTCTTTACATTAACTAACACACAAACCTCAATGTTGTCCCTCTAACTCTATTATAATCTAAACATCCTCTTTGTCAGCTCACTTTAAGTGAATAATTAGCAAAGAGACGATTAGCCTCTTGGCTCTGAAAACTGTCATTTAATAACATACCTAGTGACTATGACTAGGTCCAAGATTGATATAACAGTATGGTGTCACCCGGCAACAAAGGTTGGAAAACACTAAATAACGCATTGTTTTTTATCTGAAGCATTATTATAGGTGTAAATTATTATTCACAAAGTATGAAATGCTCTCTTATCCAAGCCTTTGTGTTCTCTAAAGCACATGCTATTGACAATACTGTAGGCATTGTTCATAAGGTATGCAATGCTGTTGACCTTTTCTAAGTGATAATGCAGTACAAGGCCGTCTCAACCCACACGTGCGTGCTGCTGTGGATTAAAGCTTGAACACAATGTCCTCAACGGTGTCCAGAAGCACAAGTTTGACATATTTTCACGGAGGAAAAAGCCGATGAAAGCCGGAGAACATATTGTGTCATTGTTGAGGTTGTGCACCTGGATTTCAAAAGTAGTCATCATAACTTGTGGACTCTGTGTATGTAAGCGATGGATACATGGTAGGTAATAACGAGGACTTACAGGAGCAAAGCCACCGTGACGACTCTCCAGTCTTGGGGAACCTTCAAAACCTCCACCGTCTGTGTCTATTCTCTTCATGAGCTGTCGTTTCATCTGTGAAATGAGAATGCAAATCATATTTAGTCGTGTGTGAGTGTGAACTGGCAAGGCAGAACATTCAATTCAGTTTGATATTACCAACAAGGAAAGGGGAGCAGGAAAAGTAAAGCCCTATGCTGTGCACTTGTCACAAGTCCAAAAGTACAATGCCTGTAATACAGGATGTACAAATGGTTTATTCCGCCGATTACCATGCTCATTCTCCCCCATGAAATCATGTTGAATAAAATATTGTGCAACTCTATTTGGGTCTACTTTACATGGTAATACAGCATTCATACTTTCAGAAGGGAACCAGTATGGAATAATGTATTCAACCAACTGTGCGAAAAACCTTAACACCAAACTTCTTCAGCAAATTGCCTTTTTTCACAATATTAAAATCCAGTGGCACAGCAGTAATCCTCCCAGAGGAATGTCTAGGAAGCTTCAATTGAGTTCAATCAAACAAAGTCATGAGTTCTATCTGGCTGCCATCTCCTCCATTTGTATCGCTGTGCGCACTCTCATTTTATTTAAAAAAAAAACAACTGGTATTCCTGGCTTGAATCCTAGTTTACGGCTCATATACAGTTGGGACATTGGCACTTTGAGACCATATGGAATAGTTTTCTTTATTTATCTGCACACATGTAATTTGATTCACCACTTTAGGATCGTACGGGTAGTCTATTTTCTGAATCACCAAACTATTTTAGTATTGATAACATGGAGCATTAGAAAACATGGGTTTCCTAAAAATCCTGCATCTAAAATAGACTTTCATTTATTGACCAAATCTTTTCTCAGAATTGAACTGTCCCATGCAGTTTCCCATTTGCAAAGCATTAGAGCCAGCCGGAGCAGATTTCAAGTTGGGAGACATATTGGCCACTTGGCAATGCAACTGGCTTGAACTATCCAAAGGCTATTGACTTTAAGCGTCTAAGAAAAAAAGTGTGTCATTTTTGACTGTTTTATGTTTAATGGACTTAAGTCTTTTGCCCACATGTCACTAAGGCTGTAAACTATAAAAGGCCTACATGGATTTGTTTCGTGTGTCCTTCCCCTTTGTTCCAGCACCAACAGCGCTGAACTTACACTGAATGTGATTAAGTGTTTCTCCACCTAAAGATTTGCTGGACTTGATTTATAGAAACCGTAGACTGGTGCTTTCAAACTGTCATGTTTTAGTTGATCCAATGGTCCATACTTCAAAAATGTTTCCTTCTCAACTACATCCCACTCCTTGATTTTGAACTAAACAAATGCACGCAGCATTGACATTCCCTCTTGCCCCAGTCCTGGCCAACTCCCTTTGTGCCGGTCCTTGTCCCAAAAAGGTAAGATTTACGACTACGACCTCCAGATTAATTGTGTCCGTTCATGTGTCTCCTACAATTGTATAGCGTCTTCTTTTTCAGGCAGCAGACATCCATCAGCCTGCGTCTTGACCTGCTGGCTTTAACCTTTCACTGAGACCTACTTAAACATCTCGACAGGAAACATAAACATGTGCCCTTGGCCTGTAGAAGCTGCGCTTACACAGGACTGTGGGGGCTGATGTGCATTTAGTTACCGTTTAAAAGGCCACTTAAACACTGTAGCATGCTCTTCAGATGAACCACCATAAGGTTGATATCAAACTCTGAAAGGAAAGAAAGAGAGAATACCATCTCATAAAGAAATCCTCATTCATATCCCTGCAGGATGCAAGGTAGACAGATATGATGATGTTTATTGATTGGAGGATCGAGTGAGGGGATTGTCCTGTGTTGGCCTGATTTCAGATTAGTATGCTATGCATATGAGTCGCAGGAGTCCTCACTGTCTCAAGTGTCGGAGCAATCAGTAGATGTAGCCACTCTTTGCTAATGTCCTCTTGAGTCATTACATCCAAGGACTCAAAGCTCATTTTGGTTTATTTCTGGCCAAAATGAACAGCTAGCATGCTGATGTAAGAATGTGAACATCCTGAAGATGAAATCTGCCAAGAATCATCATGTTTGTCATTGTTAGCATGCAAGATCAAAACAATGTTGTGCACAATTGCACAAAAAGCCATTTTTTTCTTGCAAGCTCAATTCTTTTGACATTTTTAGGAGCATGAAATACATTCGCTGAGATACAAACATACACCACTTGTACCGCAAGTCCAAATGGGACTTTCCTAGTACCTGTCAAGTTGTATCTCTCGTCTGCCCATGAGCTGCCATCTATGCTGTGTACCTTTTAACAAGGTAATGGGGCCTTAGATGTTGAATGAGAGGCTATGCAGAATAGTTCGGTGGTTAAGATACTTTGTCAATCAACAGAAAGACACCATTTCTTTACTGATGTGTTACTCGATCGTCAGTATTTGTGTGCAGCTTTGAGGTCCTCCAAGACTGGAAGTAAGGAGTCGTTTGTAACACTTGATTAATACTATTTGTGCATATTCCACCCAAGTCTGTTTGATTGTTGCCACACCTCTAGAGGATCCATTAGCAATCACAATCACAGAAGCTGATAAACCGGTGCCTCAAGCAGGCAATTTCTCCATGCCCCGTTTGCACAAATGTGAGCACACATTAGAGCAGCGAGAGAAGAAAAAAAGAGAGGCAAACAGCATCAAATTAACCACATGAACTGAGATTCAACTCGTGCCATTGTGACTCCGTTGTGACAATAACTGCACCAGCTGGCTGAGTCGTTTGAATTTTCCGTCATATTTTCGGCAGAACATAAAACACAAGCTCAACTGAAGATGCAAGGGATGAGTAAGCACATAACTCAACAGAATACAAAAGGACGAGACGGGGGGAATACGTCATACTGCAGGCCTGTGGTGTGCTAATGAAAGTGTGCCACTGGCACGAAGCTCCCCGCAAATTCATGCAGACATATGGTTGGGGGAAACTGGGGTATTGCTTTGAGTGTGACAGTGCTGAACATGCAGAGGGGTTCAGATAGAAAAGGTGTTTGCATGATGCTTTTCAGTCACCGGAATTAACAGAACAAATATATTTCAAAAACAGATTCCATGCATTGCGTGACATTACATGCATATCAACCTGGTAATAGGACGCTGTCAATCATTTGTGTTTTTTAAGCAGCTCTTTAGTTTCTAAATGTATTTCTTAGTCTAAAAGTGTGCATATTATACATGTGCATTAGTCTGAGTGCTTTTCAGAGTTTATGTAAATGCACATTTGACTTGGGTCTATAGAAAGAACCCTTAATAGGGCTTTTAATGAAGCCTTTTCTTTGCTTATTTAAATAAATACGCTTAGCTCTTACCTGTAAATATGTTTCTGTCCGGCTGAATACAACCTTGACATCAACAACGATACACACAAGCTACGATAAGGTAGCAGCCAATTCAATTGTTTAATTTAATACAGGTAAACTGCTGCTGCTCGGCATCTGAATCCCAAGTCGTTAAATGTCTCTGATCACGGCAACAAGTTGATTTTCCAAAACAGTCTTAAAACCAAAATGTAGTTTTGTTAGAACGTATACCTCCCTGTGATGGATTACACATGTACAGCTATGTAGGGTTATCTACCATGAACTATACCAGAGGCTGTGAATAGTATAGGGACTACTTTAAGATGTAAAGCGCTACAGTGATCCACCTAAATGTCTGTATGCATGTGAAACTGAGTGTGTTTCATAATGTTGCAGCAGCAGCTCTGTATTAAACTGTAAAGGCACTGCAGGGTGCTGACGGAGCTTAACGCTTTTAGCTGACTCAATGTTTCACAGGCAAACGGCAGACAGATGTATCCTCTCCCCTGCCCGGTTTGTTATCACCTGACCCAGGCAAAACTGCACTTGGACCCATAAAAACCAAAGAACGATAACAGAGAGAGCGATGGCTGGGACTTGTTTTTACGAGTGATGTTTCTACTGTGGGGCTGTTCAAACGTCGGAGAAGAGAAACACTCTCCCAGGAGTGCCACATATTTGAAGCTGTCATTGACGTGGTTCCAGCTGTGGAAAATTACATATTCTTTATTAACTGTGGCAGAAACAAATGACATGAAGATGATTGTCTATGTTGCCGTATTGGTTGCGATAACAATGTTTGGATAAGAGGTGTTGTATTGTTATGGCCCTGATAATAGGATATCATGAAATCTTAATGCTGTTCCACCAAACATCTTTCGTTGCACATAAAAAGAGTCGGAAATATTTAAATAAGTCATGTGGTTTTTAGGGGATTCTTTTCATTAATGTAGGGGGATAAAAGAAATAATTCTCTTTTATGCAAGATTTCAGAACTGTTGCAAAATCTTACAAAATCTTTGTAGATGTGTAAGTGATGCATCACAGGCAGTGGGTGTTCAAATGATCAAATATGTATGTAGATAGCAGCTCACAGGGAAATAGACAAGTGAGCTTCCTTCTTCTGCTGATTTAATTATCAGCATTATAATCAAGTACAGGTTAATCAAATAATTTTCTCTCTGTAAGAAAGAAAGAAAGACGAGGTAACTCTTGGTTACAGCACACATTAGCAGTTAAAGGTAGCAGCAAATTGCCAACATCTCAAGGTATAAATATGGGTAAATATAATCATGAATCAATTCTGTTTTCTTTTTTACCGGCACCCTTGCTTGCCTGAACTTGTAAGGAACATTTTCTACTTTTAATATATCGCAGTCAATTAATTCAGATTATCAGCCACTGGGATTTTGAACCCCTAACTATAAACTATCCTCATCCTTAGTGACTTTTCTTAAACACTTTGACTTCAGATACACTCTTGAACTGATATTATACACACACTATGTGTAATGATGTTCACTTGAAACAGTCTCATTAGCTTCACAGCAATTAGCCGCAGGGGTAGGTGTGAATTGCAGTTTGATAAATCCTGTCACATTTAGCAAAGATCATGAAAACCTCACGATCAAATGTGTTTTCACACATACTGTAATTGCATACAGACCTCAGAGGATGTGAATGGTGACATCAAGCTGATCTTTTATTGCTCCAATGCAAAAGTCAACTAAATAAATGTGTTGTGTAAAACTAAATAAATGTGTTGTGTAAAACTAAATAAATGTGTTGTGTAAAACTAAATAAATGTGTTGTTTAAAACTAAATAAATGAGGGCTGAATACGTAGTTTATAGATTATATAATTTTGACGGTGGTTGTAGCAATTCTAGGCATGAATATTTAACGTTTAAGAAAAAAAAAAAAAGTTTTCTTCATCAAAACTGTGTGGGTGACTGATTTGATTGACAGAGTCCTTCAATTTACACATACAACCAAACAAATGTCATATGTAGGTTCAAATATTTCGAAATCCAGATTGGTGCCATACATTACAAAAGTACATCTGATTCTCAAATCAGTGAGAAGTACAAAAACATAACAGTTTTTGTACTCACATAAGACACCATCATAAGAAGCAGCTGATTGAGGAAATAGGTTTTTCAGGCCCTTTCTATGAATATAATCAAATCATCAGGAGTTGGTACGTTTTAGATGGCTTTGTGAATGACCGATCACAGATGAAAGCACTGGTGAAAAGAAATCCCGCCATTCTGTTCAGGACCTTATCTTCCAGTGTTGACTGTATGGTTGGCTGTAAACACGTCAACCACTAAGACGTTGTTTCTAGAAAATGCACTTTTTATCTGCATGACCGCAAGAGCAGGTATGTATTGTGTTTCCCACTCGATCAGCCCACAAGTCAGACTGGCAAAAGACAGGTCTAAACATGTGGGATGGAATGAGAGATGATACTGGTGTAAACTATAAGGTGTCATTACCTAGTCTAAAAGCCCTCGCATCTGCTGTTGACTAACTGTAACAGTGGATGGACTTTACACAGCGAGATGATATAGGAGGCGGATTATTCAGTTAGCCTGAGGGCAGCATGTGTATGCACAGCGAGCAGCCTCTTCAGGTAAAATGCACATTGGACAAATTGACCACGATTCACGGTTTTGCATCTTTTGGGGTCAAAAGGGTGTGAATGTTTGCACACAAGGACATATTTGGAATACATTTGCTGCCCAAAACACGCACACAAACACTGTCGACACATATCAGTAATTAAGGAATATATTAGAAAGATCAGAAGACTCTCCATGATCCTCGGTGAGACGGGGCCAGCTGTTTGTGCTTCGAGCGTTCTTTGGTCTCTGCATAATCATCAGAGAGCTTTTGCATAGGCTGCTGCTGAGGCTGCACTTCCTGTGATGAGCTGACGGGAGGTGAGGATCTTTTTCTTCTTGTTTTATGATTGTTTTTTTCTTTTCGGGGCTTCTTTTAAGCTTGCCTACACATCGCACCCCTGAGGTGAAGTGGTTATCAGTTGGGATGTGCCAGGAGTTTAGAACCGCTGCCAGCCAGAGTTTACAGAAAAAGAGCAAGGACTACAATTTTTCCGGATCATCTGACACTTTATCCAAAAAGGAGATAAGACTATATCGGAGATGGACTGCATCCATCCAGCCAGATACGACTGAAAGCACTTAATAACACTTAACTTAAAAGGGAATCCACAGACCACTTTCTTTGATTGTTCGAAAGATATTATCAAAAACAAGGAGGGCAATTTAATAGAAAGTGATAAGGAACAAATGTTTTATTTGTGTCACAAATGGAAAAAAGGTGGGTTCATATTTTTACAACACAAAATTCAACAAATATATGAATTAAAAAAGTATTACTCAAATGCAAAATAAACCAAAGACGTGTCTGTTTTGGGGGATAGAGCAATTGATTGATGGAACTGTTTAGCCTTTTATTGAGAGTGGGTGATTGAAAATCTGCAGGGTGAACAGCTTGGAGAGGAGGCTGTATGGCAGAATTATTGGTGCTATTATAGAGCTTAGAGTCCTTAATGGCCATCCTGACTGTAATGGCCGGGATGGTTTATATGGTAAGGGTGAAAATGGCAGGCGTTTGATATTGTGCATCACAGATTGCCATCAATATCGGGTTTTCATAGCAACTGCTTGTCAGAATTAATATGATGCTCGTAATGCTTTTAAATATATAGGTCATTTTTCTAAACACATAACTACAAATATTTTTAACATGACACCAACAATCAGACTCACCTGCTCACATTCTGATCATGTTTTAATTAGATTAATTAGAGATTTAAAACAATACATGTTTACCTCAAACAATGATAAAAGACAACTTGATGCCACCACTTTCCTTTATGATGTGAAAAAAAAACACGCAAACACGCTTTCGAGGTATCATGCATAATGAGACAATGTTAATTAACAGATCAGCCCAATTACAATATATTGCTGCAAAATGTTAATTGGCAATGTGCTTCATTTGTTTTGAATAAATATGGGATTTTGAAAAACAATATCTGCTCATGGCTAACAAAGCATGACTTAAGTATTGTATTAACATGATAATTGTTTGCTACAAGGACACTGTTTAGAGAGATTTCAGTGAGTAAAGCAAACAAATTAGAACATGGGGGGCATGAATAATACATATACATTCCCCACACCATAATCATTGGAAACTACAGTCCTTGACTACTTGCTGTAATATCGCATTAAACAGTATTTCTCATCTGCCTTTTAGTTTTTCTTGCCACACAAACACATTGAGCACACTCTTTCTGAAGTGATGTGAAGTGTTCCGATAATAAGAGCATTTTTGGGGTGATTTTACTCTTCACATTGCGAGGCACCTGAGCCAGAGAAACAATGCATTCTGGGATACCGTGACCTTCAAGCGTAGTGGTGCAGAAGGTGATGGCAGCTCCTTGAAGAGGAAGGTATCCACGAGTCTCTGACGAAGCCCGATTAAGCACTCACACTTTCACACAAATAAGCAGAAAGCACACATTCTTATCACTTTGCTTTTCTGTTTCCCACCTTTTTTCTTCTTCTCCATGTCCTCATATTGTTTCACAGTTAACACCCATTCTCTTCCCCTTGTGCCCTTCTACAGCTGGAGTTCAGCTCATTTATGTCCCCAGTGATAAATGTGTCACACAGGCAACACTTAAACGGAAACACACATGCAGCCAAAGAAGCATGAACGCAGCCAGCTACGCACAATGTGCGCTCAATCCATTCCCCGTGTCAGGTAGCCACGTTGCAATCTGATTCATGTTTTTTTGGAGCATGTGATTTTTTCGATTAATACACCCTCACATCCGAGCCTCAGAGGTACTACAGCTATCCAGCGTATTGGAAAGACAATAGAGAAGAAAATAGGTAAAAAGAAAGCATTTTTTCCTTTGATAACCTCGGGTGTTTAAACTAAACCATTATTTATGATAAATTCGTTTTTTTACTTCAAAGTTAACAGGGTTATTTTGTTCAATGGGTGTATTGATTTCCAGATAGGGAATACCTGTATTGACTAATGTGTCACTTATAATGATACACGAGCAGATCATGGGTCCCCAGTTCACCATATTGCACCACTATCCATTTGAGTTGCTCCTCTTTCAGATATAGGTATTGGCATTTAGTATGAAGGCTCAATAGCATGTTGCTGCTTTTAAGTGTTCATCACTTTGTTCTTCATCACCGCAATTTAGAGAGGGAGTCGCACCAGCAAAGAGCAGGGAATTAGGTTTTCATTATCAGCTTTAAATAGGTTGGGAGAAACACAATATCCGACATATTGTGAAGGAGTGGGAACTATAGAAGCAGCCTTGAATCCTGATTACGCGTAGCTAAAAGGTTTGTAATGTAACTTTCGCATTAAGCGCCCCCACATTCCTTTAATTTGTCGATCCATTTTCAAACTGTTTAGGGAGACTGGAAAGGAAGAAAGCCCTCAGACTATCATCAGCGTTTGTTGTTGCTATTTGGAAGATGTCCTGGAACTTGCCACTTTTTGTGTATGCATATATCCAACAAATAATCCTACCCCGTGATCATTTAGAAAAAGGTGAATCTACAGCAACAGAATGCGCAAGGTGCTTAAAAAGCCCAGTGTGGTCTTTGGACCAGGGACATCCAGTTGACGTGTTATGATTTAATCCGGCACAAGGTGGTTACCTTCTCCCAGTGGGTGCAGACCCCGGAGTCAACCCAGGACTTTTCAGATATTATAACGTCTCCAAGCTGGCCCCCATGACAGGTATAGCTCCCCCAGGTGGAGCCCTGAGGGGTCTGCTCTTTAGACCTGTGGTCACTGTGACCCTCCCAAAAGGATTGTGAAAGGACTAGCTAACACACCAGATGTTGTCTGCAGTGGTCATAAAAGAGACACTGAAATCAGCTCCTATAATGACTCGGAATAGGAATGTTAATAGGAAAGAGACCCAATCAGTCTTAAATCATGTATTTTAGAAGCTAGTGACCCTTGGGTTCAAATTAGCACAATTTATCTGGGGATCTTCAGAGTTTTCTATTAAAGCTGCTACAATGGCCTAGTATTTTGTTAGGTGAGGATGAGATGACATCACCTCAAATATTCACAATTTACAGTAGTTTTTCCTCCAAAACAAATGAAATTCTCAAAATGAGAGATATAGTACACAACAAGATTGTGTTATATAAAGCTGGCAACATGTGTTGCTACATTTTTAGCAGGTTACACATTGTGTTAAGGTTACAAGACTGGCTGTTGCTATAAGAAAGCTAAGGCTATACTCTGCCCTTTGTGTAATGTGTGACAACATGAAACTGCTTACACTAGCGTTAGCAATAAAGTGATATCGAGTGACGATCACTGCTTGCGTTACTTTCAATTACAAACATTTACTTTTCAAACTCAATCGGTTCTCCCCAATGTTAAAAGTTGACAACATACATACTGTAGCCTAATGAGTTGCTAAGGGAGGGAGACTCGCAGCATAGATTATTCCTGCATACACAAATGCTTGATCTTCTTTAGGAAAACATTATAACAGCTGCAGAATTATTGTAGTTTACATCTCCTCAGAAAGTGAGTCAGTTTGACTTTAAGCCTTCAAATGAGTCACTCAGTTACCTTGGTTTATTTTTTTAACTTTCACTTTCACTGTTCCTCTTAATCATTTACTAATTCAATGTCAGAAATAAATAACAGAGCTTAAGATCAACAATAGCCCTGAGCGAGCGTTGAACCTCTTGTAACCTCTTTTGACTGACAGATGCTGCTGTTACATAACGTCTGATTGGCAGAGCTCAATGTCATGTCTTGATTCACAAAGTACATCAATGGGGCCAGTGGGCTACAGGCGAACTTCAGCAAAAGCACTGTGTTTACATGTGATGAAAACTGGCACCAGGCTAGTGTAGGATGGAACAAATTGGTTATTTTCCAATCAATGCTTCCAATCAAATTCTACATTTCTAGCATACTATACTTATTTTTCTGATTCAAGCAAATCATAAGTGAGGAAAGTTGCGGAGTGAAATATGTTTGCACAACCACAAACTCACACTGCTTTCCATTAAGCTGCTTTAGTGGAACATTTGAAAGGGTGGTGATGCTCAAGGACACTCGTCTTGTATGGTGGAAGAGAGGGCTTTGTATGAATTCACTTTTTTTCATTACAAATGTTCCCGAACTTGCTTGCATATTCAAAGCATCCACCTTCCAATGACAAGCTCCCTTATCAGCACTGCAGAGAGGGGAACCATTGTACATCAACCATGACAAATGAACTAGACACTAAAACATTATCGGCACGCTGTCATAACACTGAATGACTATGGTCTATCAACAGTCTGTCTGTAGCACTGCGAATATGTTCATTATGCAGAATTTGAGTTTTTTAAAAAGCCATAAAAGGAAGCTGATGAAAACTTTATCTTAATGGCTTGAAGGCAATTGTAAACGATGTTTCTTTTCTTGGAAGAAAATGACTCGTATGGTAATTGTGTGCTGCCTGTATTAGATAGAAAATCTGAAACATAATGTACTAGGGCTGGCAATAGAAAAAAGAGTAACATGGCAGTGTCTACCTTCCAATAGCAAATAGATTAAAATGAACTACATTAAGGATCCATTTGAAAACTTAATATCCGTATTCTTAAAATGTTTTATTTCTACCTCATAGTTCTGGCTCAGCGACTGTTGTCCGTCAAAAAAACCTCGCCCTGCATTTCGCAGCGTTCCCTTGAGAGTCTCTTGTTTTTAATGAATTCAATTAAATGTAATACTTCATATCCAAATCATTACAGAAGACACCACAGCTTTGAACAACAGACACAATCACAGACCGAATGTAGGTAAATAGAATACATAGAAAAAAGAAAATGACATGATATGATGTAGGACTTTTCGCTTCTACTACTTTTTGAAGTGCTTGTTTGCTACCGTTTCCTCTATTATTACTACAAGTGCATCAGAGTGAAAGTGTTCTGAACTCTCCTTCCAGAAGGGAGGGATTTACAAAAGGAGCGGAGTCATATGGAGAAGCAGAGCAAAGGTCACGACCGATGATCTTAGACACTGCGAATACAACTCTTTACAAATGTCCCCTCTCAAGGACAGTTGTCGTTACACACTGGGACTGAAATGGCGAGGGCACTCTCAACAGAAGTGCAGCACAAGTGGATCGTCCTGTGGTTATTTATATAGTTGTATACCAACAACTAACATCACTTTCGGGACAAGCTGAGTTAATGTGTTGGCTATCGAGAATCTGTGTTTGTATTGACATCAACATTTTCATGCAATAGTCTAGATAGGTTTACTGTGAAAAGCAGGATGATTAAGCCACGGGAGATGTTTCCATACTGTGTGAAAAAAACATCACATTTGCACCTGCTCAGTTCATTACGTAAAATACATTTGCTTTATGTAGTGGATATATACTGTGCAATGTCCGTGAATGTATACAGGCCTGTATATACAGTATAGCATGACGTGAAAAGTAGGGCATCAATGGTGGTGTTACTATATTCAGAGGATTATATGAATGCTCATTTAGGGATAAAATGACTCACAAGTGACATTTGTCTCTATACTGCTGAATACACAAGTGTATATAATGGATGCTAGCTGTCTGGATTCCCAACTGTCCTGTTTTATAGGAAAATCTAAATGTGATAACACTGTCCGTTCAACCAAATACATGTAACATATTCTCCTGTGAATCCACCTGAGGGAAAACATAAAAGCAGCAGGAGGCCTACTTAAGCCGTTTAAAACAAGAGATGTACACAAAACATCAGTGTGAAGTTATTGTGTTACATGACTGGAGAGAGCTGCTCAATAATACATTCCTAGATTCCCTCTTGTGAAATCCGAAATACAGCAGACACCATGGGCCGAAAACAGGGGATTAAGACCCAGAAATGTAATCCACCTCTGAAACAAGCTTTAGAAAACACTCTCCATATCAGCTCCGAATGCAGGAGCAGACAGAAACACACTAGGTGGGACTCCTACTCAAAGCACCACAGCTGTGTTTACTTCATATATGGAAAACACTGTGTATCCAACATGACAGGGAACTGTAAGACATTAAAATCAATGTTTATATGGCGTAATTTAGATTAAATATACTGTCAATTTAAAACTGTTGAAGTGAAAATACTTCATTTCCGGTTAGCATTAGCATGTGGCTAATGTTATTGCTGAATACTAAATGAATGTACAGTTTTATTTTGAAAAGCTTTATTGAAGGACAACCCCGTCGTTTACATGACGTTACTTCAGGCTTCACGTTAACAATGATTACAAATGCATTAAATAAAAAGTCATGAATGAGAATACGAGGAGAAAAGGCGTGTGGAGTTATACAATACACACACAACGTCTAAATCCTCTTATTTACGCGATATCAGACACAGAAGAACGACGCTCCACGGAGAATCGGCCTCTCTCCTTCCTCCCACGGCGCCTTGTTTTGATTCGTCTGTTTCAAAACCACGTTACTTTCATTAAAGTGGACCTATCATGCTATATTTGAATAATATAGTGTAGGACCATACCTATATAAGGCATATTTATACTTTTTTTTTTTCAAAATACCAAACAGATCATGCATTTTAGCCATGCCTCATTTCGCTCAATTTGAAAAATGTTAGCTCTGTTTTTGCAAGGGTTGATTATGTGAGCAACAGCACCATCTAGAGGCCTGGCATATGTACTACAGCGTCTCCAGCGCTTTCGAACGGCAATGGCCATGGCTGTCTCCTCCTGATTGGTGGAGTTGGCCCAATAGCCGTAGCGCCACCGTCCTGACGTCAGGACAGTGTTCAAATCTGGATCAGTTTTTATCAGATCCGTTGCAGCCCCTTTTTTAGAGATTTGGGTATGGAGGAAAATAGAGAGGGTTGTGTTTTCTGACACTTGGTGAGTTCCCTGGAACACCGGGGACACATATTCATGTATAAAAGACGTACAAAAGTGCATTTTGCATGATAGGTCCCCTTTAAATGACCCATTTGAACTTTTCCGGGACTACATTGTCGATTTTTAACTTCCTCCTGGGTTCGAGAACAGCGATCACGATCTACAGAACACATATACAGTGTCAACCAGTTAGTATACATGTTGCACTGAGATTATTTAAATGTATAGAAACTTAGAAAAATGTAATTAAATAACAATTTCATCCAACGAGTTGAATCAAAATGCACAAATATTGAAACCAAATTTGCTCTTGAAGCTTTGTTTCAACATGAAGTGTTTGATCAGGTGAGTTGCCTTTAATTAAAAAACCCTCCTGCTTCCCCTTATTTCTTTTTAAAGACATCCCCCCGTGTGACGATTTCCTTGAACACCTCCACTACAGGGATAATCAATCAAAAATGATTTTGAAATATCACACGATGACAGCACGGCTTAACACAGTGATTACACGCCACTAATGAGGAAATAGATGTGGGCCTGTGTCTGGATGACAAATCAAGGCCTCGGTGTGCCTGGGCAGCCGGGACAGCGCTCTTCTCCGATGCTGACATTTATAATCAAGGGCTGTCATCTGTCATCACTCCCGAGGGGCCTTGTCTGTTGTGATTACAGTTCAGATGAAGCATATTTGCATAATAAGTGCAGTTGACTCATTGGCAGTTTTGGGGAATTTGTTATTTTAGTTGAGACTCAGTGTTCAATTCTGTGTATGCACCTAACAATCGATCAGAGAACATAAGGTGGCACTTTTCATCATGCCATATGTCTGATTTTGAAAGGCCGACTCGTGGTTTATTGACATGTTGACATTCCCGGAAAATGAGAGAAAATTATAGAGCGGACCACCCGGGTCTCGTCCCCCTGGAATGATCATAATACCAAGATGTCATGGTGATTTCACACCAACGCCATCGCCAAATGAGACGTGAGACAGACAAGTGTTATGTAAACAAATTTCTAGGTAATCTATTGATTCTATTTTCGTTACAGCTATTCAAGGTTATTTCTTTGTGGTGTAGGATGGCTTTAGGGGTTGTAATATTGGTCAATTGGTTGGTCAATCGCCATCAATGGATTATGTTGGAGGTCTATACAGACATGTCTCCAGAAAATGGAACACTAATGACTTTTGTTGACCCCCTGACCTTTTTTTCCACAACATCTTCAGGTTGACATTTATGGTGTTATGTGAAATGGCTCAATTACTTATTGTAAGGGATTCCCTTTACA
This sequence comes from Trematomus bernacchii, assembly GCF_902827165.1. Taxonomy (NCBI): domain Eukaryota; kingdom Metazoa; phylum Chordata; class Actinopteri; order Perciformes; family Nototheniidae; genus Trematomus; species Trematomus bernacchii. The sequence continues at coordinate 5,265,332 of NW_022987821.1, read as the reverse complement.
TTTGGTAATACAAGATAGAATCGATTGTAATGATTTTTGGTCAAACATTATCTTGTAATGCCTAAACATATATTATTAATCGAGACAATAATGTAAACTAGATGGGCACTCAAGGAATGCTCGAGGCCCCTTGCTGTGAAAATGTGAATCCGCCTGAGATTCGGATCTGGACTTGTATGTCTAAGTATAGCCTCACACAGCCACCATTGTTGACTTATGCAGTTAAACAATGCCTTCCAAACCAGGGGTATCGACCCATATATTGACTAGCTTTTGATATGCATGTCAATAGAGTAATACATATCATTGTTGTGTGCTGGATTTCAAGGAATGTTGCCTTTAAATAAAGCCAAGCAATCTGTCCCCCCTTCAGAAAATATCACATCCGCAATATCGATGGCTTCTGATCTCATGCTGTAATGTGCTGCTGTATTTCAGATGCATTCACAAAGCCTTGGCCAGGTAACAAATGGCTGTAATGCTCCCGTCCCCGGCTAAGCTTTTGTGAATGCGCAGCAACATTTCCTTGCTGAGCACCACTGGGTTCCCCCTCATCAAATATATTACCCCTGCATCCCTCCTCCTTAGCACCACACTGCGCTACCGGCTATTTATAGCACAAACATATTGATCACACTCTGCACCACCCTCTATCACTCTGTCTCGTGTAAGAGCGCGGACGCGAGTGAGAGCACTTTATGACCTCCATGTGCGTATGTGTGTGGATGTATTTGTGGGCTAGGATGAGGGGGTTGTCAGTATTTGTGCGTTTATACGGCGTGTGTGTGTGTTTGCGTGAGCTCAGGGAGAAGAGCCGCCCTGTAATTCCATTCCAGACAGAGCTAACTCTGATTAAACAGCCTCATGGGACTATAAAATCCCTGGATATAAAAATAGGCAGAGCACTTCACCAATGCGACCACTTTTAAGCTGCAATATGGAAATCAGGCGCCAACATACAGTGGTGCCTTTCACTGGCTTTAAAGTAAAAAAAGAAAACAGGCATAGAGGCCTCATTAATTTATGATATGCTTCTTTTCCACTGTAGCCACATAAATAAACATCAATGAAACTCACGATGCATAAGAAGCCTTCAGGGAAAGTGCGTAGCAACACATTGCCGTGGGAAAATCCTATTACAATAACATTACATGTATCTTTAGGGAGCATGGGGTTGCTTAAAATCGGTATATATATTCACTTTTACAAGCTGGTATTATTTTTAGCAATAGCATCGCAAGGCGAGATGATCATGATTGACACACCCCCTTGAGCAACCATGTACATTTTTTTCGATTTTCGAGCATTTGATTTCACACGTTTCCCCTGCCTCCGCACGCAGGTTTTGCATCATATGAGTCAGAGAAGCTGACACCGCCTGCCAATCAGTGCCGGGTATTATAAGTCTCCAGTATATGTTAGTGTCAAGTTCAGTAAGGATAGAATGACCAATACTGTTTTGACAGCTCTACTTTGAATAGTCTATCAAGTTTCTGACTGAAGGACACCTTTATTTGCTGAGATAGGAACATTAGTACATGCATGCTCTATCAGATGTCATCCCTATCCTTTTCCTGACATAGCACAAACAAACCTCGACAAATATCAGATACACAAATGATGTTGGTTCTTCCTATCTCTAAAATGGCTGAGATTAGACCACAGCAAATGCCTGAATACACCAGAATTCAACAGAATACAGTAATCCCCTCTGTTTGCTCGTAGCCGTCTCATCGGACTTGATAATCAAAAAATGACAGCAGTGCTCACACTTCTATCTTTTTGGCAAATATGTTTTCTCGGAGGCCCGTGTGGAGATAGTGATTGCAGAAAAGCTTGGAAATCTGCTGGGGGTTTTGGGGGGGCTATACGACAAAAGGGTTTGTGGGTGTTTATCGAGCTGTCCAAAAGCTGCAGCTTGGATTGGAAGCCAGAGTCTGTCCTTATGTCTGGCTTGAGTGGGTCGAGCGTGGCAGCTGTCTGGCAGCAGGGATTTCCATTATAATGTGGTTGTGGGGGAATATAGTGTATGGAAAAGCTGGTAAAAAACAGCAAACAATACACTTTTTGCTAACTGAGTGGTTGGCTGTACTCGCATAATATTTGATTTTTTTTTTTTAAAGGTCAGCATGCTTCAATTAAACACATTCCTCTTTGTGTATTAATGCTGAGTCATTATTTATTTGACAAATTATGCTAGCAGAACCTCAATCAATGAGTGCTGCTTTGTCATTATTATGGATTTTGACAAATAATGACTACTGGAATTGAGCCTCGTAACCATCAGCTGGGGAAATAAGCACATTTATTTCAGTGGGAGTCTTTCACGAGCATTTATTTTGTAAAAGGGAATTTATTTTAAAAGGTTTTTTTTTTTCCCTTTTCCAGATGCTGCCAAGCTCTCTTCTAAACATTCATTTAGCGAGGCAGTGGATTGTTGTCCCCCAAGGTAGAGTCTGAGAGCCCATTTTGAGTAACTCCCAAAACAATATGGTCTTTCTAATGGAAATCTAGCTATTCCTACCACAAAGAAATATTTCAGGCCCATAATCTTAAAGATACATCATCTGAAAATAAGGTGGCGCTTAGGGCTAACACTGCTTAAGTTGAGCTTTAAAAAGGTGGATGGATAATTAAGTATGCAGTTAGAGATGAATGTAGTACATCAGCTGAAACACCGCCATAGGGGTTGCCTTGAGTGCTTCGATCCCACAGGAGCAACCTGTTTCCAGGATGGGATATTGAAGGCTTTCGGATCACATGACCACATTTGCTGGCTGTTTTCCCAATCAACGTTACCCAACTATTGGATCAGATGGAAATACCCTTTGGTTTGTCCCCGTGTGCATGAAGGCAGTGTCTCAGGCCAAATGTGTTGGTTAAAGGAATCTGCTAGTGTTGATGTAGCAAAGGTAAGTAGCTTAAGAGATCTTCGAGGACAAATTGTAATGTAACATTGTTTTGTAATAAATTGGTTTTATAAATACATACACACATCTTATTGTCCACCTTAAGAGCAGCCCACATGTTTGTTTCCCTCTTAGTATGTGTCTGCTCTGCTCAAACTGCTTGTTCTTGCTATCGTATGCGGGCGCCTTATCTCTTCCGTGCCTAATCTGCTGTTTGTTTCCCCGTTCCCTTTGCCCCTTTGTCATATCTGTCTGCGTTTATGTTAATCCCAAACTGCTGTCTTTCAATGTGGAGTGTTTGTTCATAATGTGAATCCTGGTTCAACGCCTCGGTATAAGAGTGTTCAAGCTGGAGCAGCGCTGACTCCTGATGCACTGCTCTCCTACTTAACCTCGCCCTAGCAGGAATGCTATTTCAGGGAATAGGAGCTAATAACGCCTCAGCAGGAAACTAGCTGCTGAACATAGTATACCATGTTGAAGCTAAAGAGACAGTATTTCATTGTTTAGAACTAAGCAAAATCATTTAATATAAATAACACTTTGTAATTAGGAGTTAACTAGGTGTTCAGAGTTAATATGTATAGACCGTCATAACAGTTAACAAGTATAAGGGGGCACAGGGGGCAACTAAAACAAAAAAAAGTGCAGTCGTATATGACGAAACCAAAGAAATATAATAGAATTGTGAAATCATTATCATTTGAATACAAAGTTTTGACAGTTTTATGTAACTTTACATTTTTCAAGATATAAAAGTAGACGAAAAAGCTCATTTACATTGTGTTTTCACAGCTCTGCAGTTACTTTTTCGTATTGTTGGCGAAATGTCTTTGAAGCCCATGATGAACAAAAGCCTGCAGCGTTTGTGTGCACACTTTGTCATAAAACATGATGATCTACCGCCTACACTGTATTCTGTTTTCCGACAATACTGTCAACAACACCCACCCATATTTCACTCTCTCCCCTCAGAACACATGCATTAATTAGTGTCAGAGTTGCATGCATTTATTTAACTTGAACACAAGTTATTCTGCCATTGCTGTGACCACTGGAAAACACACACACAGCCTGAGTCTAGACATGTACTAAATGCTTGTCTCATCATAGTGTTGTCGCTGTTGAGACGTCCATTAAGATTCCCCTAATCGCAGTGTGGAATGAAAATGCCACACACACACACACACACACACACACACACACACACACACACACACACACACACACACACACACACACACACACACACACACACACACACACACACACACACACACACACACACACACACACACACACACACACACACACACACACACACACACACACACACACACACACACACACACACACACACACACACACACACACACACACACACACACACACACACACACACACACACGGCTTCGCTCCCAAGCTGTCACTTGCACGAGGACAAAGCTACGTGAGAGTGTTAACTAAAGAGCTTGGCTGAGATAGGTGGTCACGTAATTGATCCAGGTTTGCAAACCGGGTTGTGGAGCTAATGAATCAAGACAATGGGCAACGGGTTTAATTAAGGCTGCAAGGAGGGAATCATTAGAGGAGTTCATCTAAAGGGAGGTGAACTCTCTCCCCCATAGTTCTCAGCCAGGTCACCTGATAAAGACCTTTATCGTGCGGGTCTAATCTCACGCCATTACTTATGCACTGGAGCTTGGGTTAGCCCTCTCTTGAGCTCCCTGTGCGACCTGAACTTCCACGTAGGTTAGCCGCTATCAGGCAGATTAGCGCTTTAGCGGGTTGCGTCTTGTTTGACTGATGAGAAGTAAAGTCTTTACATATGGGCTGAAGAGTTCTCCAGGGTTAGCCCTCTTTGAAGCTCCTCCACCCCCAGTTTCCTCCCTTCCATCAGGTCGTATAATCACCCTGATAGCCTGAGCTGCTATGAGATTAGCTTGAGTTTACCTCGACCTAATCATCCAGCAATTGATGTCACTGCAAGGCCCAAGTCAGGGTGCTAAGGTGAGATAGTTGACATCACGGTTGATTTATTATGTCCATTTAAAGGCCATTAAGCAAGTGGTGAGACTCCTGAAGAGTGCCGTCAATTTTAAACAACTCTTTATTTTTGTTTATAGTGCTTGGGAGTCTGAAAGATAATTACTTTGTCTTGACAACAGAGATAAATACTCCAAGTGTTAGTTTGCTAACTACTAAATCACTCTTCGGTACCTGGTCAAGAAACACATGCAGTAAAAAACAGGACTTTCCAGTCTTGCTATGAGCACAATACAAATAAAAGATTGTCTTGTTACCCGTCTATATTCCTGGGTAGTAGTTGCTTTGCTCAAGAAGACCCTGTTCTCATACTTTTCTCCAAATAGCATATCAAGATGAAGCCCACGGTACTGAATGTCCTTGACAAACACAAACCTTGGTAATGCAACATTTTTAGTACTCGGATAAACTGCAAAGAAGCAGTGACTTGGGGATTATGGTGTTAAACAGTTTTGACTTCAAGCTAGTTTTATGTTTTCTTTGGAAAATGATGATCTAATTCCAAAGCTAGTTCTGGTAAATATTGTTTGAAAAGTACCAAAAGTAACAAATAACCAAATTACATTACGGCCCCGATGTGAACTAAGCATCTTGTTTAATATCATCGCTCAAAGTTACAAATACAAGCAATCATAAAAACTCCAACAGTGACAAGAAACAAAGTTGCCAGATAGCATTACTGGATACAAAGTGCACATGGTTTAAATGAAGCACAGAGTCCTATCATTGACTCAGCACAGGACATCATTTAAAGTGTCATGAGGAAGCAATGGAGCTTTGCTATTTACAAAGTCTGCACAATTTGCCTGAGGGCTGTGTGGGATTATGGGACCAATACGCATCACATCACATCACACTTGGGAACACTATGAAAGAAGCAAGACTACTTAATATGCAGCAACATATTAAAGTCATATGTAATGCTAGCTGTCCTCTATTTCAAAACTTAAAACCCTTTCATTTTGATTAAAATATCCATTATGGGCTCCATAGTGTCATTGCAACCATTTTGACGATTAAATATTGTAATGTTGTGCAAAGAGCCATCTAATATGTCAGTGTATAATGTATTTATACATCCAAAACACAATGAGATGGGTGCCTCTGAGCCTGAATCTTTAGGGGGAAGCTCTGTTCTGATATTTTAAAGGCAGGTACATGCACAGTGCTGTATTTTAGTAGTTTGTTTGTTTTTTAACACATTTATTTGATGTAAGAACTGGTAAATACACACTGAAATATTGTCTTATTTTTACCCTGAGTTGTCGCTGTCAGTCACACATTGATTTTTTTTTAATGAAATCGTTTTATGACCGGTTTAATTTAAACATGAATTCCATGCCCGAGGTGCATTGTCTACTCTTTGTGTGGCTTAACCACAGAGTACATCTGTAGGGCTTCATTAAACAGCCACAAAAAAGTACTGTAGTCACAGACTGGGGTCATTATTTATAACCAAACTGGTCTGAATGCATGGCATGTTTCAGTTGGGTCTTTTATATATGAGTAAAGACCATATAAATGCAGCATTATTACCTTATTCAATGTGTATTAAGGTGTACCAATATTGATTTAGCCCCTTTAGAAAAATGTGCACGGCCATTTGAATTGCTAACACACTTAGAATGGCAAATAAAGGTTTGCTAAAACTGAAAAGAGAAAGAAAATAATCCATTAGGTTATTGATCCATGTGTATAAATAATCTCTCACCTACGTGGAAGCCACATTTTCAGCTTGAGTACAGCACTACTGGGAGAAACAATTTCTACAAGGCTGCATCCGGTGTTACATTTAAATGCTGGTGCCCGTGCTGTTCCAGGATGTACAGTAACCTTGCTTGTTCGAGTGCACAGAGAGATGGTGAGTTTGTAAAGCTAAAAGGTACCGGTTTGAAGGTGACTGCTGTTTCTGATTCACAGCCTGCGTGTCTCCTCTTTTGATTCCTCTGTACGTGCCCTTTTTCTGTCGGCCCCTGGGAGCAGACATATGAAATGTGCCCCTGCATCCCAAATGGTGCTGCACAACTTTTGAAGCAGGGTGAAGCGAGGGAGGATGGCTCGGATCTGTGAAGTGGTCAACTGTTACTTACTGGAGTGACTAAAAATCTATTTCATTTTAGCAGCCAATTATGTACAGTATTGTGTCTTCTGGATGTTTCATTAAAAACTAAAGTAATTAGATTAAATCAACGTGCTGAGCAGTAATGGTTGCTGCACAGGGGTCATTTTGCTACAATTTTAGCCGGGGATAGTGATTAGTTAATGATCCATATCTTTGAATATCTTTACTGACCTGGATCCTCTTTTGTGAGAGCTTACCACAGACAATACCCTTCAGCAGCTCCTATAAACCCTTTCCTGGTATTTCAGACAGATTGGGGATATTGCCGTTTTGTTTCAGCTGTTGTTCAAAGATGGCTTCACTTGGCTCATCCCCAGATGTACAGCATGAGAATACAGGGCAAATGCAATATGTAGCAATATAACGTTTTGTAATGTAATTGTCAAAAAGGACTCAGCTTGCACGGTCAAATTGAAATGCCAGGTGATGGTTGCTAAACAAACTGTGTATGTGTATTTTGCCTCGAACTTACAATAATATATTTTTATAATATCTTCCTGACATTGTATTTACTAAGCGTTTAAAAAGGCAGGAGCAACTACCCATGAACACTATTCTTTTCTTCCTCTCTTTAAGATATTCTAAAGAATCCAATGTTAAATCTTAGTTGTGAACAAAAATCAAGCAGCACTATTAATGAAAAGCTTTTACAACAGGTGTTGTAAATGTTTCACTTCTATGTGGGCTATATTCAAGCTTGTCTGTATGCTTTGTATGTATGTATTTGTCCTTGACTGCTGAACTTCTGAAAGAAATAAAAAACCCTCCTCTGCCTGTGAGGTACACACAGTTTGTGCACACAGACACACTCCTTTGTGAGAATCAAACACATATCTCAACGGTTTATTTTGGGTATGCTCTCAGTCATTGTTAATCTCTTAGTTTGATCTATGCTTTGTCATTCCATTTCTTTTTATTCCTGAACGAAGAGAAGCATTCATCCTTATTTGAGACTAGAAAAAATGGATCTCTGCTCATACATTGATTTGTCTGCCTTGGTGGCAGACTTTGATGTGGCTTTAATTCTACCTTTGATTACAGTGAGTCTTAGAAGACATGCCTTCCATTCAGAGCGAATATTGCTGTGAATGTTGTTTGCAGACAAACATGGTCTTTAGATGATCGATCATAATGACTCTGACTTTACGGTATAGCACAAGTGATAATTTTGGCTTTTGGTTATACGTCTATAGCAATGATTGGATGAATTGTAATGGGTGTCAGTTTATACAGTGCATTCATGTTTCCCTCAGGATGCATTGAAATCATTTTTATGAACTCTTAACTATTTTTCTTAACTATAATCTTTCAATATGTACTACTTTGGTTTTCGGCCTGCAAAAATACATTTGATCAGCCTCAATTGTACTTTATGTTTAATTACAAAAAGGAAGCATGACAAAAATAAAAAATAAAAAGTTTAGCTTTGGACATTTTAAATAAAAACTTAAGTATTTATATCCGTGGCTCTGGTGCTAAGTCACTGTCATTCATCCCCTGAGAAGTGTGTTTCCGTGCGCAGCCCCAGCTGTCTCTGGACAGTTGAAGTGGGAAGGAATAAGGCTCGAGGCGTGTGTCACTCACACTGACACCATGTCTCTTACACACAAATGCACATTGAAGAGGCAATCCAGGTGAGAGGAACGGGGTCACCGGAGTCACACACTCCACTTGGTGAGAGGTGTCGCATCTTTAGACTTGAAAGTGTTATAATAGGAAGCAAACATTGAGGCTTCTTATGGCTCTTACTTCTATAGGCATGACAGATTGTGATGCTTAATGGATTGACAAAATGTAACTATATAAGTAAGTGGACATTTATTTTTCTGTGTAACAGGCATATTGTACATTAGAAGACGAGCTATTCATTTTCCCAGTGGCAGGGTCATTATAAATATTGTGATGACAATTATGTGAAGACCATATGACACAACCATTCCAAGTATAATGGTGACACACAGCGTGGGATAACCATATCCCAGTGGCAATATACAGTATGTATACTGCCATAAAACTAATTTGCCATTAACTTGAGTTTTGTTTTCCGTATTATGGCATTGCAGTGGGATGCAAAGTCAGATTTAGACCGAGATTATATTTGAGCCAATCCATCCCTTGGAGAGTCTATTGATGCCTCCCAAAAATGAATGCAGGATTTATAAAATGCAGGATTTAAGCTGTTTACACAGATGCAATGAGGGCAACAAAGGGTCTGAAAAAGATTCACAGAACTGGTTTGCACTGAGAACAGCTATATAGCTTTCGTGCTATTTGGAACAATTTGTGCCTCTCAGGCTGGAGAGGAGTGATTATTTCTCATATATCCCACATTTTAGAGACAACATGGCTTTAAGAGCAAAGCTGGCAAAGTCAGGTAGGCCTTTTATTTTTCAAGTATGTGCTCCTTATGAAAATACACCTTTTTGACATGTACTCAGTCATCCTGCAACTTCAAGGTGTTGATTTGTCGGAGTACTCTTATATACTAGGTCAAAGTTTCTTCAATATTATTCAATATTTGGGTATTTGAGTATGAACATGCAATTATAGTTCAAAGCTACACAACTCACTACATTGGCATATCAAATGGAAAATGCTGTCCAAAACCCCACACACATTATATTAAACAATGAAGTGTGAATAAACTGATAAATGTGTTATCTTATTTACTTTGTTGTGCAAATTAATGGATGGTCAACATTTGTTTTGATCTTATTACTGAGCCAGTTGACACAGTTCCATTTCTGGTGCTTTTTCAGAAATTCACATAATCATGTTTTTGTGAGTGAATTTTGGAAAAAACATTTTCACCGACATCTGTTCGACTAATGATGTGATGAGATGCACAACATGTTGGTTGTCTGGGAGTAAGCAGGAGGGGGAGACTGGGTAGAACAGATACACAGAGGAAGAAGACGGACAGAGCTGGATATGATCGACACTGCACAGGATCCTTTTACAGAAACTATTTGTAATCTTGGACCTAATCTAAACTAAACAAGTCATTTAAAGAATATGAATTGGTAAAGAGAGGGAGAAATGACCGAATAACTGATCTGTTTTGTACTTAAGAGAAAAACCACAGCAAAATGGGACCTTTGTTGAGGCTGTCCAGGTTATTGTGCAAAAGGCATCTGAGAGGTCAGACCTAATTATAATTGCATGATTCCCAGAGTCTGAAGACACCAATAAATCATTTGTCATCTTCAGAAGAGCTGACTCAAAGCTAGCCGAAACCTGACTCGAATATGTCAAGAAATTGTCGTGGTCTCAAACGGAGAAGATGTGAAAATATAAATTTATTTCACCTTAGATAAAAACAACAACTTTGAGATTCTCTTCATGGGGTTATCGGGTACGGCCAGATGCCTGATGAAAAATAGCAGACGGTGTCCAGACATGTACCTACAAATATTTACTGTCACCATGCAGCTATGTTCTTCTTTTACAGTAGATTGAACATGTCTTGCATCCTTAAACCTATTTCTTAAGTGTTGTTCTAAAGTTTGAAGGTCTTTTAAGTAAACTACTCGAACATTTCTCTCCATTCAAAACACACTTGAGTGCTGAACTTGGGGTAATTACTGTTGCTTCTTTGGAAAATATGTAGTGCTTTCTGTTGCAAGGTTGAATAAGACATTCTTAAATTGTTAAGTGAAGCACATAGAGAGGGTCGATTTGTAAGAGATGTTATATTGTTGGTCCTTTTATGTAAAAGAATCCCCTTGAAAAAGCTTCAGCAGCTGCCTTAGGACATGCACCCTGTGGGCTCAGCGCAGTATGCCAGCATTAATACACTTTGGGCCTGTGGGAGTTCTTTATGTAAAATACATTAAAACAGAAAGATGAGAGGACATCTTTTTTTATGTAAGACTTTACGAATAACATTTATTCAGGACTGGATGGCAGCTCTCCTTGGGGGCAGATATCTGAACTGATGGGGAGCACTGGAATACATTCAGGCTTAACACCCAATATAGTATGCTGTGTTTAATCACAACACACAATGAAATAACACGATTTGTGTCCACTTTTGAGTCTTGAATTTAAGATGAACACGTTGGATTCCTTTTTTCCACCCAAAAAGGAGACTATCTATGTTTTTATGGGTATCAAAAGGGAACTGCTGGTCTTAAAGCATGAGGAAGGGACATAGAGAGTTCTTTGAATTGATTTGCCAGGGAGTAAAAAGAGCAAACGCTGAAGGTTTTAGTTAATAGCAGGTTCAAAAAGCATTAATTTCTGTCAGTAATAGAACAGGCTGGTCCTTGATGCTGGATTAACTGCATATACATTAAGGTTTCTGAAAACATTTGACAGGATTTTTGGCATTTGATTTGATTCTATGACATTAATAGTTTCGATGAGCAGGCCATTAGTCATGATGCCAAAGAAGACAAGTGCAGGGGACTTGTTTAGAGGAATATTCCTTTTTCATTGCATTAACTGGACATTCAGAACAAGGCCATTTATAATAGTTTCAGCTTCTATATTTGTGAAATTAAATTGTGTTATGTTATGAGTGTAGAAATATTCAAAAAACACTATAAGTGAAAATGTGTTCAAATGACTGGGATCATTCCTTGTTTCCAGTGCGGTTTCACTTGATTTACTGTAACACCTGAAAATAAGGTAAGATTAATTCATTTCTAGGTTTACTTTTGGATTGAAACTCACTTTTGTGTTGTTTATGCTGTACCTCAATAGGAAGTGCTCCACATAAGGTTATGCTTGATATGACTTTGTTCAGTGTGGAAGGGATTTTTGAGCAGGAGAGGGAGAACCAGTGTTTGAACTCGGGCCTTTTGTCAGATTGTTTTTGCGATGATGGATGGGAGCTGGCATCGCTTGGAACTGACATTCAGACTCCGATACAGTCCATAGAGAGATGGCTTCCACCGGGGGGCATAAATCTCAACTGTTGCTGCGACGCGCCGCCTGGGCCCCTTCAGAGGGCCATTTCAGAGGGAAGTGAGAGTGAGAGTGGGGAGGTGTGGACTTACAGTTTGCACAAATGAAATTGTGCACGGACAATAGCGAAAAGCTCCCGCTAAACTGTTCGACATGCCCAACAAACTTCCATTTAGCATTCAGAGTTGCAGGGAAGCGCAGTGGACCATTCAGTATTATGATTTAGTTTATGGGGCTATAGCGGGCGATATTATCCTTACAATGTGAACAATACAATCATAAGAGACTGTTAACCTCAGCACTCTGTTACACCCCAAAGTACAATACACTATTCACAAAGGATATTTAGAGTGAGTGTTTCAGAGTAATACAAACCATTTTATCCAAGAAAAACTGATACAAATGTAATCATGACTCAGCAAGGACAGATAAAAAACCTCATTGATTGCACTGCTGGTGCATTGTATTTCAGTGTGCACTGCCAAGAATAAAAGAGGTGCACTTTTCAGTCTTTACGCCTCATCTATTGCAAACTATCAGACAAACACGGACACAGTGCGCTGTGATCGGGCATGTGAGCGGAGGTGTGGAAGCTTCTTTTGTCACTAATCTGAGCACAACATCGTGAATGCCTGTGAGGAGAGACTTTCTGTACAGTATGTGTGCACAGTAATCCCCATTTGTAAGATTCATTAATTCCCCTTTTATCTATGACAACAGACTTTTCAGCTAAATTGAATTTCTAGTCATGTTTCTGAACACCGGGTGAATTAATTTTTGATCTCATTTTTGGGCCTCTACCAATTCCTTCATGTCTATTTAGCACCAAAAACCTCTACCATGATAAATGAATAGTGTATAACTGACGTTTCACGCAGAACAGGTAATGTATCGTGGCTTTTAGAGCTTATTTCAGTCAAAAAATATTGTTCCTACGTTGCTATGCAAAAACTGTTAAGATAGCCAGACAGCTACATAATGAGACACAACTCTCTGTAAAGCTAAGGAAAGCTTCATTTCATTAATAATTCTATGTAGATTTATTCTAGCAACTTTAAATGTAATACAGATACAATCCCGACATATATATATATACAGATTGTATGAGCTCATATGTAAACATAAAAGTCATATCGATTTTGAGAGTCAGCGGTTCATAGGTTCGTCTACAATCACAGACGAAAAACATTTTTAGCCTGAAAACATAGATACAACATCCGCAGAGGTCCAGCTCAAATATTGATCTCAGCTCAAAGAAAAATAGGAAAATCCATTATTGGTCAAGAAAGTGATGTCTAAGCACTTGCAAGGTCTCTTGCCACTTTGCAACAGTTGCAATAGTTGGTGACTTGAAACCACTGGTGCACAGTGGGATATTATCAGAGGGTGAAGGGTCATTATTGGCCAGTGAGAGCTCATTGAGTGCTGCCAGGCGATAATGTGGTAGCCGGGTCCCTGTGGAATACTCTTCTATCCGAGTTGGGCCAACTCTCTAGTGCTGTACTCTTTTCACTCCCCCCACCCCCCCGTTCCCCTTCAATATGACACACTTTCTCATCGCGAAATGTCAGCCATGTCTCAAGAGGAGAAGAAGAAGAGGAGGAAGGCGGTTGTTCCTCTTCTTCTTCTAAAGATTAGTTTGGTTAAGTTCAGTCTGTCTCAAAGGCTGGCTGCTCAGACTCAGGGGAGTAAGAGGGTGAAGAGACAAAGCGAGGAAGACAGAGAAAGGAGGGGGAGGGGGCTGAAGCAGAAACACGAGCAAATAGCCCAAGCAGAGTGGGCGTGTGGAGCCCGATATGTGCTTGAGAGGTTTGCTAATAGGTCATTGTTCTTCATTGTAAAGATGAAAGCAGCTTGAGTAAGCAGACAATGTCAAGCCCACTTCTTCATTTGCATAGTCGACTATACATTGTGTGTATGCCTGGGAATTAAGATGTTAACATTAGGCTAATAGTCTGAAACACACACTCATTCAACTAGATATTTGCCTCTGGAGCACACACACAAAATCATGTTCATTCAAAAACTTTCTGCACACATACACACACACACACACACACACACACATTTAGGGTGCTAATGTAAGCCTCAGTGTTCTCTCAGTTTAAATGGTGTCAGCGATGGCTCCCACCGCGAGACGCAAATCTGGTGGCGCTCATCATCTGGTGCTCCCATCTGTCAGCCTGAGCGAGCTGTGTGAGAGAATGTAGAGTGTGTGCGTGTGTGTGAGTGTGTGTGTGTGTGTGTGTGTGTGTGTGTGTGTGTGTGTGTGTGAGTGTGTTTAGAGGTTATACCAAGACAATGCACTATAAATAGGTGCATGTGTGTAATAGATACAAAGAGGAGACAATGTTTTTGTGTGTGTGTGTGTGTATTCAGGGGAGATAAGAGAGAGTGTTTTTGTGTCTCGCTTTCGCCACTCTCCCTTCGGCCAAAGCAACACGCAGACTCATCTGATATATAATTCAGCACTTTACATAATGCAGCCTGCCCCAGTTTAGAGGAATAAAGACTGATAACCCTTTAATTCTTTGCTACCACAAACAAAAACACACAACACAGATGCACAGTGACCTACAAAAGCACACACATTCACCCACGATGCAGCAGGTGGCCAAAATCAATGCCTGTTGACTCCAGCTGTGCGGTGGTCAGTGGCACCAAGTGGAGTGTGGGATTTTAACATCAAAACAACTTGTATTTTTGGAAATTATATAATTATACATTATATAATTACAGTACACTAATGAGGCCATTGCTGAGAAGGTTTGCTGCCAGTATAAACGTCTGCACGCCATGCAACAAAACAAGGGTTTATTTGGAGTTCACAATATGCAGAGATAAACTTATCAGTGACAGAAAGTCACATATACTCTGTACTGTGATACGGCACACACTTATTAATGTTTTTATTATTATTAAACGAGGTTAAAAGTTATCTTAGCAAAATCTCAAACAGAAATACAAAAATATATATTGAGAGTCCCTTCTACTACCACTGTTCTTGTGCCGTTAATAAACACTAGCACGATGAATATTTATAAATCCGCAGAAGAAAATAGTACCCACAAAATTAAATAGTTTGACTGATGTAAAAGAAATATTTATATCTTTGTCTTCTGCAGGAACAGACAGACTTGGGGGCCTGAGATTGTTATTCATATCATATTTGTACTTTCTACTTAAGTAAAGGTTCACAATAAATATTTTAAATCTGGGGAAGGGAAAAACAATGAAAGAAATGTATCCCCTTGTAATTGGAAATGGATTTATGGTGGTCACATTTAACTACTGTGATTATCTCAAGGTATCAATTCATTGACAACGATTTAACACTTTCTTTTTTACGAGTAATAAGTGCTCAGTGGTTACATCCCTAGCCATTATCGCTGAAGAAAATATCATATGAGATGTGCATGTTAATGTTTTGTTCACGAAATGGACGTGAGAGTATGTGACACTTTTTATTTAAACCTTGTGGAATTTCTCAGTGTGCAAATTGCACTTGAGTAAAAGAATAGTTATATATTGTTTAAAAAAATGAGCTTTTTTAATGGCTCACAATGGCCTATTGTTCATTTGAATACAGCAAGGTTAGGATAATTAAACTCAATTGGTGGTGTTACAGTTTGATTGACATATCCGTACAAACAAAGCAAGGCTTGTTTCCAAGGTAACCTGTGCACCCGTTTCTGTCATTTCCTCTTTACCTTACAATATCATGCAATGAATTCAAACAATAAAACAAATCACAATATATTACAGCACCACAACGATGACATCTGAATAAAACTGCTACTCTGTTTGTCATGCTGTGTGTGTATTCGTTTTACATTTTCAAAGTGGTGATGCCACTAAGAAAGCCTCACCTAAATGTAAGGATAACACTACATCACACACCATTTTATTAAACTAAACAACAATGCGAAACACCTTTCTTGAATGTTTTTAACTATGCCCTGGCAGTAAAGTGATTTTGTATTCAGGAGAAAGCAGCTTGTTGATGTCAGCAGTGGTTATCTGATACAGAGCAGTGGAGGGTAGAAAGCAGAGTGCCTGTCCATGTTCCAACACTAGATCCTACACACAATGAAATCCCCAAGGTCTATTTGTCACGGCGACACTCGTTTTCATGCAGTCCAGTAGTCCTGAACCCAGAACATAAAGCATGCACAGCCCATTCTTCTCACTTTATGCGTTTTGAATGGCATGTGTGCATGCTGCCGAGTGCGGACATGAAGCACAAAAGAAACCTGTGCAGTCATGTGAAAAACCACACGTCAAAAACAAACACAAATAATATTTAATGGTTTATTGAAAGGGAGGCCAAGTTGGGTATTCATGATGCTTTCTGGGACTGAAATGTAGCTTTACTCATTATTGTTCGGCAATGTGTCTCTGTCATTTCTTTGGGTTAGGGCATTTCAAACTAAATGTCTATGCATATTTTAGTGAGTATTTTTTCAGGTAGCCCAATATCCAAGATTTCCAATTTTGTGTATATGCTAATAAATAACTTACTCCAACTTTTAGTGACCATATGATTTTTCCTGACATGAGTTAGCGTAGCAATCTACTGCGCATGTCGCAACAAACTCCAGAAAGTAGTACAAACTGAACTATATGCAGCTGTCCACATACGTGTCAGCTTGGGAGTTTAACCGAGGCTTTAGGCTAATCACAGATTATTCCTGCATGTGTGATGTGCAATGCAAGTAAATCCACATGCATGCTGTCTAATGTGTGCAAACATGCACTCACAGACACACATGCTGTACTGTACGCACACACACACGTTGGGCTACTTTGGGCCAAATCCACATATGGGCCTATAATCTGGTCTCTCAAGGTGTTTGGATTTATCTTTAATTCAGCGGGGGAACAGGTCTGCCAGCTCCTTGATTGCTTAAACCACATTATCCCTCCACTCTGCATCCTAATGAATGTCCACCAGGCAAAGAGATGTGTGTGTGGCGCTTGTGGAGAAGGTACGAGCGTTTTGTATGCACTGGAGTGTGTATGTGCACGCCTGGTATCTGGAGTGCGTGCGTTCCCTTCCGTGAGTGAGTATTTGGACGCACACCGCTGCGTTTCCTGGCACGCCTTGAATCTTCATTATGTCTAGCTGCGGGGCACAAAAACAATTTGTAACTTCACAAGGTGATGTGGGCACTAAATGGAATTTTTTCCACTGCGTGTCTGCCATACCTGCCACCATCTAGCTCACCTTGCGAAATGGTTGGTCATAAAGACGGGATGTTAAGATGCCCTCTGAGCGCCATCAGTGCCATGATTCTCGATCGTAAAAACAAGCTCCTTCGTCATTCATGTAACAATCAGCTTCCAGCTTGTTATTTGCTTAAGCCCCACATTTTCTCATTAGCGAAAAATACATTTGAAGTGTTGAAACCTTCAGGTGAGCTCTAAGGCAAAAACTGTATTTAATAAATCATTTCAACATTACATGTTTAAGCCTAATGACTAATTTAACACCTTTGCCACTTCTAAAAGTATTCAGCTATATTTAAGCTGTTTTAGTTTTTTGCAGAATGGAAAATGAACTGTTCCAGTGTTAAGAAAACTCAGTGATGGAGTACACATCCACATTATTAACACAAGGTATAGTTACAGTATGGTGTTTCCTCCTGGCACTTATTTCAGTGTTGGATCAGAGAGTAGACAGATGTCTCCGTAATGGCTGCATTAGCACACAATACATGGAGGCAGGGACAATCTTATATATGCCTCTTAACTGCCAAGATCAGCAACAGATGTGTGTGATGGTAAACATGTCATACAAATAATTAGTAACTGGAAGATGCTTTTCATTTAGATTTCGAGGAAACACAATATACTTCTGGAAATGAGGTCGAATGATTAATTATTCATGTCCCCTGACGAATTATGCATTAAATGCAATACAGCTATTTATTTATTGTCACTGTATGTTAATTTTAGCATGTGATTGCACCACCAGGAAGTACTCAACCGTTATGTTGATGCCATTCACACTCTAAAGTTAAGTAAGCTAAACATTATAAACATATTCTCTATGCCGAGCCAGTTTTAAGGCCCTTTGAGTTGATTTCAATAGCTTATTAGAATGAACTGAAACCAATGGGCCCCTGGAAAGTAGAAAACACATTAAACGATTACAGTGCCACTTGTGCAAATTGGAATGTAATGTAAGTTGTAAACATATAGGATTTATTGAGCCGACATTGACGCCGTTCGCATTTAGAAGCTCCCTCGTCTGTATTATGGCGATATTAAGCACAGAGCTCCAGGTAATGATCTGTTTTCCAGCACAACCATCCCGCATTTTGCAAATGAACTCTTCATCCATTACTATGTAGTTAGTGATCATTAGCTGTACCCTCTTCCATTCAAACATTTACTAAATTCTAATTTCATGCTTTCAAGAACAAGCTTTAATTTCCCCCAAGTCGTCAACCACAGCCACCCCCCGGAGAGACATGTTCAACATTAATGCAATTATTACGCAGGCATATGCTGCAGTTGTTATTTTGGCACTGCGAGGCCCTGTGGGCTAATAGGCCTGTCTGTTGCCCAGATGCTCATAGGAAAGGTTTTGCCTCTGTGTGTGTATGTGTGTGTGTGTATGTGTGTGTGTGTGAGGGACCACACAAATGAAGATCGCTGAAAAGGATTGTCCGACCATAACTGGTGCAATTGTTGCATTTAGGGGTCCAGATAGCTTTGAACCCTCATGAATTAATCCCCCGCAGTGGGCATGCGTTTGCATCTAATTTTCTTTCATAATGTTTCTTGTAACTAATTTTGTTTGTGACCCTGCTCATGTAATCCACAAGTGTGTTTGTGTGCTGCGCGTGTGTAGGAGTAGGGTATGTTCTCAGCAGACCAGGACTTTCTCACACACACACACACACACACACACACACACACACACACACACACACACACACACACACACACACACACACACACACACACACACACACACACACACACACACACACACACACACACACACACACACACACACACACACACACACACACACACACACACACACACACACACACACGCGCGCACTTATTAGTCATGTTCTCTCTGTCTCCGGGATGATGATCAAATCAAGTCCTGTGCCTCTGCCCATACACCCCAGCTTGTGCATGTTGTGTCAGTAACCTCCCACAGTACACTCCCAGCCCAAGGTGACGCTCAGACACAACACACACGCGCCCGCACACAAGCCCGAGGTGACATAGATGACAGCTCAATTTTGGGTGAGTCAGCTTGACTGTGTCCTTGCCCAGACATGAGAAGGAGGCGGTGTGTGTGCTGTACATCATGTGTGTGATTAGGTAGGAGGTGGTGTTGGAGAGAGGAGCAAAGGTGAAGAAGAAGAAAGCACGAGAGAGATAGGCGGCAGCACGGGACTTTGAAATGATCAAACTGTGTGCGTGTGTGTGTGTGTGTTGTGCTCAGAAGTAGCCAGCATGTGACAATTAATACACTCTCATCTCACAGTGTGTGAGTGTGCATGTGGCCGAGCAACAACAAACAGCGTTATCACTGAGCTCTTCATGTCTTTGCCATATCTTGATCTTCCAGAATCCTTCTCTTTTGTAGGCCTATGGCACATCCAAAACATGTCACTGCTACAGTAAGGTGATTTAATCTGGCGGACAAATGCAACACCAATGTTCGAATAACTGCACAGTGCAACCAACTGGAGGAAAAACAAATCTAATAGAACAGGCTGTACTTTGAGTACATGTTGCGATGTGTACTTGATTGAAATGTGTCAGAACTGGGGGAATAGAAAGAAGTCAACACTCAAATGTAAAAACGCTATATTCAAACCAATCAAGTCAGACATCTCTGACTGCAATTCTTTGTTAGTTTTCAAAGGCCATTATGGGAGGGAAAAAGTAGAAAATGGTCCAGGTGTGCTGAAACTACGTGGAGTATTTATTTGCAACTCGAGGCAATACAAAAGTCTTGTTTTGGTCAAATCATCACATGTAAAACAAATGCATATGTGAAAGCAAGCATTCATGATACATGTCCCTACAGCCAGTTTAATGCTATCAGGCTGACTGAACGTTGGTCCATTAAGAGTACAACAACTTTCATTTCTGCATATGCTTCAGTGAAGAAGCATTGTGTTTATAAGATAATAGCTTCAACAAGAGTACATGGACACTCATGTGTTGATTACTTCAAAGAGTCTCCAGCACCAGCTACTTCTCATGACTTTCACTTTGCCACTCTCTGGTGTGATTGAACACCATTTAAACCACTTGGTGTAATCACTTTCATGCAATAGCTTATAATGATATGGATGCATTGAGTACAGGGAACACACTGCCACAGAACATAATCACATTCGTTGGCATATTTTGAAAAGTTTAGCAGTTTGTTACCCTTAATATGACAGCTTGTATTATATCTGTATGCTTACAGATCTGCACAAATTGTATTCCAGTGAATAAGGAGCAAAAGAAAAAGAATATAATGTGACAGTGCCATATGCCAAATGTGCTCACAATGTCTGCTTCACACTGATTTAGCACCTTTTTTTGTCTTTGTGAGATGTTCAGCATCATCACTCAAGCACTTTAAGTACCCCTAAAAATAATCTGCAGCTCTTTTTTAGGCTTTTGATTAACAGCAAGGCACTCTATGAAATCTAAAGGACACTTCAAACGCTATGCCAGTCAAAGTCAGAATCACATTGAAAGCACGGGGGCGCGGGGGCAATCATTAAAAAAATATTGTTACACTGAGGGTATAATAATGGATGTGTCTGGCAAGCTTTTTAAAAGGACAGTTGCGATTAAATGTGTGCTCGGGGATTGTCGGCAGCTGGTAAATGCGCAGTTTTAAACGATGAATGGGCACATGTCATTACATTTTGTCTGGACGAAGAAACGCAACAGTATTATGTGGATTTAATTCCACCCTAAAACAGCATTTCATACTTAACCAGGGCAGATTGTAATGGTGATGTCACCTGACAGCAGGCATGGTGACGTTACTGAGAAATGTGCACATGTTCTGCTACTCAGCTGGAAACCTTTAACAAAACCTAATTTGAACTTGACTTCAGGGTGACATCATCACAGTTTAGGGGTAAATGTTGAATACGATGCCCAAAATGTCAAAAAACAGATGATGATTTTTGTCGAGGGATATCAAGATCATTGAACGCATCGCCTTGCTTCAGATTAAATACATTATACGGGCGAGCTTTGTCTCCTTTTAGGGATTTATCTTGACAGGATGTATTTTTAGAAACAGCTATACCTCTCGTATCAGTTTTACAAGCAGAGAAAAAAAATGCAAAGTTTGACATGTGTGATGTCCGTGAGAGGCATGAGAGCGGCTTTGAATGTTTCTCCTTTTGTCAGCACTAAAGCTCTGCGTCACTGTCAGGGCTTTGTAAGCACTTCTGTCTAAACTATTAACATTTGTGGATTGGTTTTCTAGCGTTAAAAAAAACAACCTGTAAAGGGAGAGAAATACAGCAGTGTGCTTGACATCAGTCAGTGACTGTTGCTTGTTTTGCCCAGTGGTCGCATTGCTTTAACACCATCACAAGGACATCAATATCCCCAGCTGAATAGTCCTTGCAGGAAAATGGAAGTCCTTGGATTGACTTGCCTTGGTGTAAATGAAGCACTCACTTCAGTGTCTTTCTACGCAGCATTTGTCACGGATGTCGACTACTTCATGTTGTGTTAAAGTGGCAGCATTCAAAGTCCTGTTAGCTTCATATTTAAATCATATTTCATTAACGGATATTCATAAAATAACATGGGATTTTATACTTAACATAGATTACATTTTCATTACAGCTCTGTAAAGATGTAATCCACATTTAGGAATGATAATTCTAAATGTATGTCGCCGTTTGTTATTATGTTATTATTCACCAAAAGTCAGATTAAGTGGAATTATTTCAAGGATTAACCAGATGGTACTCCCACTCCTCACAAAATGGCCCGAATTCAAGGGTCTCCAAATACATTTTGTATTTTCATCCTTTAGAACATTTCTCCATATTTACAGACAAGTCTTTATTTTCCCTTAAGAGAACAAAGCATACATATTCACAGCTTATAGTAAAAAACAAGTTATGGTTGTTAAATTCACATCAGTAGGACATTGATGGATGCTTTGCACATGTCCTCTTAACTCAAGAAGCTACAAAGGTATTGTTTTCAGTTTTTTACAACCAATAACAACAATATTGTCTTATCAGGGAAGAGAGGTGCTCTGAAGCCCTTCACACAGCTCCTTCCTCAAACTACATCCCAGTGGTTTCTGAGGCGTCACAAGGCCTGATGGGAAAATCTCTCCAGTGCCTGCTGGGTTTACCCCTGAGCCGACACATGCATGAATGCAACTGGAAGACATCAAATCCAACTGAATGTCCAAAACTGTCTCCATGTAATGTGCAGGAGCAGCAGTCATACAACCCGGGAAGTCTAAGGTCAACCGGTCAGCCCAACCAGCCCAAATCAGTGTTAGGTGAGAAAAAATAAGGGTCAACATTTCCCCACGAGACACCGTGTCAAGGGATGTTATTGCTTGTTGTGGGAGGAAGAGGGAAATATCGATTCCTGTGACTGAAGAGATTCTTATTCTCAAGTATTACAAATCAATTCACAACTCTAAAAATGTGGCTACTGCAAGATCCGACACACCAAGTCAGAATTGTGTCAATCTGACAGTTATGTCGTTTTTTATATTTCTTATTTTAATTTGTAAAAATAATTACATTACATTGCATTTAGCTGACGCTTTTATCCAAAGCGACTTACAATAAGTGCATTCGACCAAGAAGATACAAACTTGAAGAAAACAGAATCATATAAGTACATCAGGTTTCATAGAGACAAAACATTTCAAGTGCTACTCAACTAGCTTTAGATAAGCCAGTCCTTTGTTAGTATATAAGTGCTTTGTTAGTCATTTTATTGCTCGAAGTGGAGTCGAAAGAGATGAGTTTTCAGTCTGCGCCGGAAGATGTGTAAGCTTTCTGCTGTCCTGATGTCAATGGGGAGCTCATTCCACCATTTTGGAGCCAGGATAGCAAACCGACGTGTGTTTGCTGATGGAAACTTGGGTCCCCCTCGTAGTGCGGGTGCAGCGAGCCGTTCGGCTGATGCAGAGCGGAGTGCACGTGCTGGGGTGTATGGTTTAACCATGTCCTGGATGTAGGAAGGGCCAGATCCATTCACAGCATGGTACGCAAGCACCAGTGTCTTGAAGTGGATTCTAGCAGTTACTGGAAGCCAGTGAAGGGAGCGGGGGAGCGGCGTGGTGTGGGAACATTTAGGAAGGTTGAAGACCAGGTGAGCCGCTGCATTCTGGATGAGCTGCAGAGGTCGGATGGCACATGCAGGTAGACCAGCCAGGAGGGAGTTGCAGTAGTCTAGGCGTGAGATGACGAGAGCCTGGAAGTTGCGTCGCTTTCTGGGTCAGGAGGGGACGTATCCTCCCGATGTTGTAAATAAATAATAATAAGGCAGCTACTTTATACTAAGAAATGTAAGCCCTCGATTTACTGATATTCCAGAAAATGCTTTTGATTAAACAAGAGCTTGTGCCATCATGGTCATGTGAGGGATGAAACTGAGATTGACCAGTAAATCAAAAAATTGCGGCCTCAAAACCCCCCTAACCCTGACAGACAGACAGGTTTCTGATCAACCTGTCAGACTTCTTCCCAGGAGTTCCTTTCCACTTTTAAGGGCACAATCAACAGTGTTCAGACAAAGTGCCATGGTGCCAGACGCATCCCAGCTGAATCACACTTCTACAGGTTAGTTCCAACAAACAAACACTTTTTTTTTCTGCAGAAGACAGTCATTTTCCGCCCAACTGGGGAGGACCGGTGTCATCAGGATGACGTCCATGTTTCATCCACAAAAATCCCCCTATGATAGATGTGTGGACATCTGTCAAAACAACATCACTCCTATCACTCTAACTCCACTAGGACATGGCCTAACCTCACCTCTACCTTTAAAATGATGTCACTGCACAAACATACTCAGATGACAAACGCATGCACAGGCTTGTTAGAGCATTTAACTTATTCATGATACTGTCATTATCTCTTTGGTCTCATTACGCAGAGTCATCCAAGTCCCATTTGCAGAGAACCGAGACCCCAAATGAGGTTAAAGCACCTTAAAAATAATCTGTTAAGTATACAATTGACGTCATTGTCTGATTCAAAGCTGCGGATGACACCGAGTGCTTAGCAAGTCCCTAGGGTATCTCTTTTCATCCCCTTCGACATATTAAAAGTCAAATCACGGGAAACTGATAGAAAGGTCATTCCAAATATCATGCATTAAATTAACACCAGTGTTTGATTGCAGTGGGATTTAGTCCACAATGACAGGGTCTGGCTTGATTGGTTGAGTATTGCAACTCAAATACATATTGATTGTTTGATAGCATATCAATTCAACATGGGTATATTTAATTTAGACAATGTGGAGCTACAAAACCCATTGACAGAATGTGTGTGCATTTGACAGCAGAGATGAGTTGTTTGCTGTCAGTCGAACAGATCTGTGACAAAAGGAAGTGATGTGCATGACAACTCTGCTGCGTGACAGAGGAGGTCTAAGCGTTCGGATTTTGTAATGTAGTGTCTAAAAGTGATTCATTCAAATGACAGATGAGATGTAAGATGGCTGACGTGTTACTGCCAGGAGGAAAGGGGAGGTCAAAAATATATTCCTGACTATAAGTGTCAGTGACAAGATATATATTGCACTGCAATAAACCCTATTTAGTTTTGTAATCTGTGTAAATTGAGACCTGAGAAATAAAAATATATATATAAAATATCTATGCACTTAAAATATATTTAACACATGAGGAAAATATGTAAAGTATTTGAGGATTATCAGTTTTTTTGAAGACATTTTAAGTGCATTTTCTGCATGCAAAATGTTCATACTGCAGAAATATTTCAAGTCTTACTTGTACCGACATGTAAGGCACCCCGCCAACAAATCTCCAAAAATGATGACACAATATTAAAACTTAATAGTGTGCAATAAAATGTGTTGCAGTTGAGAATTTGCACTGAGATCATAGATGTCACATAGAGAGGGCAAAAGCCAACTTGTCTTTATAACAGTTTTTAGACAATAAAAGGCAAAAATCAATTGAAAAGATACACATTTTTAGCTGCAAGCTGTTGAGTTAATCTCCTTTTTATTGCTCTTGTCTACAGGAAATAGCCAGTGAGTCCCATAAAACAGCATTGGCTCCATCACTATGCAAATAAGCCTGAAGAAAACATTGTTATTTTCATGGCCCTGGACCTAAAATAACTCGGTCCTGAGAGGCTGTCTGCATCCTCATAAACAGTCTGGGCCACTCTGCTCTCATATCCTGTCAGCAGACACCACATGAAAACACATTACAGCACATCTTCATGTCTCATGGCCTGCAATGCCCAACAACGAGTGTGAAGTGAATTATCTGCTCTAAAATGTATGAGTGGAATTCACACGGGTTTTGCTGAGAAAGGGGAGGATGAGAGCCAGCGAGGGGAAGAGATATGAATTTCAAATCCAAATAGAATATTTCATCACTGCCGAGCATATCAATTATAGGGAGAGCGTGTCCACAATTCCTTGCTGAAAGAAAACTTCCACCTCCTTTTTGATAAAGACAAAATCAAAAAAAGGACCCCCTGTCTGTTCGCTCGGCGTATGAGGAAAACAGTCATTATCTCCTTGAAAAAGATTGAACACAAGTATCTCCCCTGGCTATATGAATTATTAAACTCACAACAGCTTTTTCTTTTTGGGATTGTTAGCGTAGATAGAAAGGGAACCAAAGCAGAAGTTGACACAGGAACGGAAGAGGAAGCCTAGGAAGTAGTTTGCAGGACTTCAGCGCCTAATGCAGTGTGAAAACTACCGGCTAATGTGTGATAAGCACAAGCCTTCAAATATCTTTCGGCAGTGTTTGGGATTTTCTGTCAGGGAATATAATCCTCCACACCTCACAGAGCTGGCTTTTACTGTGACCGCCTGGTGCTGAAGTCGTCCTTAAACGGTCAAATCAAACACAAACAATGATGATACAACAATTCCTGACACATCTTAAGTGCAACACCTAACTCGGTGAAAAAGGCTATTAAACATTCATCATGTGAGCTGCTTGAGTTATGTTCTTCTTAAAGCTACATGATCACTTTTACGGTCTGATCAAATACATCTATTACGGTAAAAGCCGTTTTAAACACATGAATAAATACTCAAGCTACATTTTTATGTCCAGCTCTGCAGTTCAGAGGTGTCCTTGTCATCCGTAATGGACACTGATGGGAAACAATGGACCCTTAACTTTTTATTGTATTATATTAGCCCATCAATTCACTGTGCTTTATTTAAAACCTTGGATGCGTTAGCAGTCAGAGGCCATTACTGACCATGATAGAGCTGTTGAAGAGCGCTTGAGTAAACTCATAATGCACGGCAGCACACACACGCTCACACACGTAAGGAGACTGACACTAATGTGGTCTAATTATGCCTCTGTACCAGGTAACCTGCAGCAAGTAGCAGAGGCGTGATGAGAATATTTCTGCTTACAGCACTGTGAGTGTGTGAGTGTGTGTGTGTGAGTGTGGATAAAGTGAGTGAGATAGTGTTTCACCCTCACCAACTGCGGAGAGGTCGTAATCTGCCCGACAAGTGTGTGTGTGTACGGGTGTGAGATAGAGTTTAACCACAGGAGGTTTTCGTTTTGCTCCATAGTTTGTTTTGGTCCTTGCCAAACACTGCTGCTTATCTCAGAAAAGTAAAAAGCATACACAGGGTGATAAATATTCCCACAAATACAATTCTAAAGATACTGTTTTCACTTCTGGAGTATTCAAATAGAAGTCAACCATAAAACATCAACTTGAGACAGTCTTGGGATGGGAACAAAATTGGGACCAGTTGTGTGTCAATGGCCCCTTCCCCTCTTATTATCCATTGCTTCTGGCAACCTTCATTTTGATCTTAACTACACTATTACAACTTTGTAATGTGTTTTGATGCGCATGGGTGTAAAGTGGGGAAGCCAATGGTCCTTTGCCACTTCCTCCTTCTGGGACCATGAGTATTTTCTACAACTTTTTTACAACTTTTCAGAAATCTCTACCACATTAAAAGAAAAGTGTTTACTTTCAATGTATAAATAATATATCTTAAAAAAGCGAAATGAATTTTTGATGAGTGATGAAAACAAGCTGCCCTTGGTTGTATAGCAAATAACCGTAACAACTAGAACGAAGGTGTACAATGTAATAAAAAAGAGTATCATATATGGTATTTGGGTGTGCTACGTTTGTTGGGTAGATGGGGATTTCTTCCAAACTTAGTAAATAAATAATCAAGACAGAGGTCCACGCATTAAGAGTGAAAGTCAATAAAACAACCCCAACATTCCCATGTCTCTGTATTTCTGTATTCTTGCAGCCTCTCTCCAAATAACTCGATCACTTTTACATTTTGTGCTGAGTCTCTATGAAAAGCACCCACTCACTTCACCTAACTTTGCCTCCGGTGCTGTTATCTGACGGCCTTATCGCTCCCTTGAAGTCTCCAGCTTCAGCGTGTTGTCCCGCTGGCTGAATGCAGAGCGTTGCACCCCCCTGCCCCTGGTTTAAGGGCTTGATCAACTCCTGATGCTGACACGCCAAAATTACAAAGTTAGGTCTGAAAACCGTATTTTAAACGAGTCACAAAATGGTTGGAGTCCTAAAAGGCGGAATGATTTGGCAGGGGCAATCATTTAGATTTGATTTGCAGTATCACCGAGAGTATTATGAAGAACATATGCTGCATTTATTCTAATATATGACAGAGCCTGAGTACTAATGAAAAAATGTGCTGATCTGAGATACTTGACGGAAATACAAGGACACAGCCTTGTCCCTCCACCAGGCACGCTTTGTTTCCATTCGCACATCAGAGACCCTTTTTCAAATGAGGCAGATTAACCTCAGATAACCCCTGACAATCTCATTTATCCTGTGTTTTCACAAGAAAGGGATGAAGCACTTATACATCCCTATCGCTTCTGAGAGATAAAAAGAGGAATGTGTGTACCTGCTGATACGATTTGAAGTAAATATTCCCTCCACACTGACTGAAGTGATGGCAGACCACGAGACGTCCTGTAATGTGTTTTCATGTCTGTCTGGCTGACTCCCTCGACAGGATATCAGAGGACAGTGGTGGCGGACTCCCAGACCGTTAGTGAAGTACAGCGGCTGCCTCTCAGGACCGTGCAGCAGATGAGAAGCGGCTTGGCTCGCAACGTGTGAGAGCCCTCATTTCAACTCCGGGCCTTGGAGAGAGGGCTCGCTTCTGATTCCAGGAGACGCAATTTATATAACGTCTTCTTTGCATAAATGTTCGGCTAATGACAGAAGGCAAGCCAAAGGAGCCATTTGTTTTTTTAAAGACTCAATGGTTCCTGAACCTAATAGCAAGTCATTTAGTTACAAAGATAGAGAAAGTTAATAATACGCCCATTCATACATCCAATTACTTAATTTATGGATGTTTTAAATCTATTCATTATATGCGCACAGGTAGTGCTTACAGAAATAAGGTCTCCACTCTGACTCATTTTACAGAGTGCAGGATTCTTCTCAGTACAGTGCAAAAATGTTGACGTAGGGAAATGAGTATGAACAGGGGTTAAATTGGGCCGGGGCTGTCCGGGGCTAAGCCTCGCACATTTCTATTCCAAAAACGATATGTTAAAACTTTTCTTGTTCTTAATATAGACTATATTTAGGGTCGATATGTGTTGACTTTACTTTAAAATAGCAGATCTCTGTGACCGGATATAGTTTTTCGGCTTAGTGAACGTGTCTCTGCTCCGATAAGGAGCTGCAGCCCCCCCCCCCCCGCCCGGACTCCGCTGTTCCTCCGTGCAGAGAGTCTGCAGCGGTGCCGCGAAATCCCGACCCGTCCTGTAACACGGAGCCTGTTTCCTAAACCAATGTGTGTGTGTGTGTGTGTGTGTGTGTGTGTGTGTGTGTGTGTGTGTGTGTGTGTGTGTGTGTGTGTGTGTGTGTGTGTGTGTGTGTGTGTGTGTGTGTGCATAAAGCTGAGTCATGATCGGTCATAATAACACCTACAAATGAACTGAGATTTCCACACAAATATTCTTTAGCAAGTGTGCAGAGCAATTTTGATTTAAAATAGCAATTTGAAGGTTGGATATGTGTATACATTTTTGTGTGTACATTAATAATTTAAGATATAAATTAATTCCAATTTATTTGTAGTACTTTCTATTTGTATTGTGTCATTTGGTGGCATCAATGTGTGCATTTCATACAGATAATGGAGCAGTTCCTTTAGGGCCTCATATACAGTATAGCCCTCAAGGTCTAATAATGAGATCCTCGACCCCCCCCCCCCCCCCCCCCCCCCCCCCCCCTCCACACAGAGCCCCCCCACATATAAAATCCCAATTTAACCCCTGAGTATGAATGACATTGATTTGGCAGGTTTTAAAAGCAATGACAAACTATCACAATATTGAGATTGTAAAACTTGTTAGTAAAGAATTTCACATTCAGAAGATAACATACGTCAAATGTTCCCCCTCCAAATAACTATTTGGATGTTTACAATCCTAACCATCCACTGCTGTGTGAATAGTTCTCTTCTTGATTCATCACTCCCTGTAGGTGGAAAAATCCACCTTTCTCCAGAGCATCGTGTGTTCAAACAGATTCATGAGTTTGCATGGAAGCACCCTATGTGAGGCAGATGCATCGATTCAAATAGCAAAGAGTGACATTAAGGAGGGAATGACAGCCAATTTCATACAGGTCGCTCTCGAAGAGATGCCCAAAATGATGCTACCTGTTTTATTTTAGTGCTTATTATACGTCCTGTC
Source organism: Trematomus bernacchii (assembly GCF_902827165.1). NCBI lineage: Eukaryota > Metazoa > Chordata > Actinopteri > Perciformes > Nototheniidae > Trematomus > Trematomus bernacchii. The sequence continues at coordinate 5,235,398 of NW_022987821.1, read as the reverse complement.
TGCCAGGGAATGAAAGTTTACATCACCAAGAACAGCAGCCACACCACTCACGCAGACATAAAATGAATCTCGCCAAACATCTATAAACAAGAAGCATAGACCCATTTCTGGGTTTTATTACCGACATGGCAACTTGATAAAAGGTGGGCAATATAGAGAGCTTGAAAAGCAGAGGTGGAAAAGGCAGGTACTTTGAATAACATGCTACTCAGAGACACCTTAAACTGAGAGAGTACTTCCTTGCTACTCTACAACTGCTGACAAAAAAAAAGCTGAATAAATGTTATTCTGAGTCATAACTGATGTGATATAGTGTATGCTAAATATGTCTTTGCGCAACCAGTGGCAAGTAGAAGCAGATGAAAGCATTAGTACTCCATATTTGAAGATACCCCACAGTCTGTGTCACATGCTGAATTGTGGACTTTCTTGTAGAATGCCAAAAGTAAAAAATAAACTTGCACAACTTGCCTATTATCTCTCTCAAATTCACTGCCCTCAAAATGACACAGACAGGAGGCAGTGAGGGAGGCTGCCCTGGAGGAGCATGCTAAATGTGGGCTGGGAAACATACGTCTCAAAGTGCAGGCCTCCTAGATGCATTTTTGACTAGCCACATTTTGACAGGGGTTACAGAGGTGGCATTCTCAGCACCCAGGAATTTGGATGGCTGTTAGGATGGTGAGAACAAAGACAAAATGGCAGCAACATCAATAATACACATGCCTCTCTGGGTGAGATTGATTTAAAAAAAAATCTAATATGGAAGAAAACATCCCATGAACACTGTTCTTAGCTGAGGGTTTAAAGCACTTTCCTGACAATGATAAGGCTGTACAATATGATTGACATTTTACACTCACACAGTGGCACTTGAATGTGTCATAATGACCTTTACAACACGGTTTGATTTGGACTTTAATATGCCGGACACAGCCTGTGTAGTGTTGGTTGCATAGTACATTTGAATGCAGAGCAATAGAGGACGATTAAGTGCTTCTATTTAGTGACATAATAACGAGGCTTATGGACTGAAGTGAGGCCTACCCTTGTGTGCACGTCACTCAAAAAGACGAGACTGATTGCAATCAAATTTGTGATGGATGTATGCGTGTGAAAGAAAGAGCAGGGCACATACATGTTGGACATAACATTAATTGGTAATGAACTGAGCTGGGACACAATTTGACACGGTGGGACAAACACTGGGGGATAAAAAAAAACGTTTGTTCAAAGATAACCAAGTTATGATTCAGCACATGTTGTGAACGAGCTTTGTATTGTATTGCCGTGAGCACGGAAAAACACACGTTATGCAACTTTTGTGAGTGTGACAAACCTGCTGAGTGCCCTTAAGCGTGCTCTCAAGCGTGCTCTCACACTTTAATTGATTTGTTCGCCGCTCTATACCTGGAGAGAAAGCAACATGGATTTTCCATCACATTCTAGCAAGCTAGCCAGCCGTCATGCAAATTAGGGACATGCTCCTTCTGCACCAGGCCATTAAAATAAATCATGCAATACCATGTGAAGAATCGAAACTACATTCTTCTTAATGAAAACTATGTTGCAACAAAGTATGTAGTAGTAAGCTTCAACAAACTCTGTGTTAGAATAATATGTTAGTGAGTGCAAACAATACATGCATGCATTCAGTGCATTCACAAATTATTCAACAGTAATGTTCACATAATGAGGTTTGTTCTCTTAGAAGATTCCCAAAAGGAATAATAGCTAAATGTTCTCTATTGCAATTCATTAAAGAGCATGCATAGTGTATCAGTGTTGCAACAATGATATCTTAATTAGGGATAATCCAAAAGGGAGCAATTACCAAATCTGCATTATTGTGTTATTGGCTTGAGAAATACTTAATAGAAAATATGAAACAATGTACTTTTACCTAAGACACATGAAGCTGGGAGAGAACGAGTTAGGGGAGTAAGTTGTTAAGTGAAATAAGCAATTAAAAGCGAGCAAACATAACACATGAGCGAGCAAACACTTATTGTCTTGGATGAATACCGTCGAGAAACACTTCTCATTTCATTTAACATATCACTTCACTCCTACTTCACAGTGGGACTTAATAGAGAGCAAAGAAATGAGGGTGACCCTAAGCGTGAAATTAGTATCAACACATCTCCTGTCTCGACACACATGAGCAATGATGGCGTCAGCGATCATGATGGATGTACATTATTCTGATGAGGAGATTGATATGGTAATCTCTGGGTAGACTGACTTCTTATTTTGTTCCCCCCCTTTCTATACTTTGCCAAGTTTAGATTCTCAAGGTTGCAAGGCAGCAACTTCATCTTTCCTAAATTATGAAGAAACAACTCTTACGTAAGCTGACATTTTGCAGCTGTGAAAGTGAACTTAAAAACATGCGGCGCTGTGTTTGCTTTTGGATTTGTGATAATCAGTATTTGGGTCTTTTGAGAGTGTGTTGCAGAATGATCGATGAGGTGGAATGCTGCAATGTGTTGACCAGAATGCTGATCTTTGTGCATTTGGTTTTCCAGAAGAAGTGTGTATATGTTTTAACCCCATATGCACTCCTCCAACTTATTCTGAAAGTCAGCTAAACTTTGTACAACCTCTGTAACTCACCCAACAAAATACAAACTCCTTACATTTGAAGAACAAACACAGATCTAACAATTCTCCACTGCGCAAATCAATAATTAGCACTCTACTAACCTTGCTAGCTCCAGGTCTAGACGAATGCACATGTGCTGCCTTCCTGATACTTTCTCTGACTTATAATGACAGCCAAGTATATTATTTCTTCTTCAGTGTTTGCTAGCAGCACCATATGGTAGCAGGAGAAGTTTTGAGAACAAGGTTTTACATTGAGTCAGGAGACATCAATAGGTGGAATACACATTTCAATTCATTTCCATAGTTTTGTATGCTTTTTGATTCTCCCAGCTCCCTTTCTCCTGCTCCCTGGCCTATTTCTGTTGTGTTACTTCCTCAGTGTTTTTCCCCCTCCCAGTGCTGCAGATTACCAAACACAGATTGCATTGATTGCTGGGACTAATTGAAAGGAAAGCATCCCTGGTGCGGAGTGCATCTGCTTGCCGGTGCAGAAACGGGCATCTGTGCCCTACCTCACCTCATCAGGCAAAGGAGCCAAGAAACCTCTCTGCCTTCGACCACTTAACTCAGCGCTCAATCACACTTTGGGAAGAATCTTTTCAGATGAGGCGACAGAGCAGACAGACGATGTCGACAAAAACCCACCCACCCTTCCCTGTTCGACTGGGGAGACCACGGGGGAAATCATCCACGAAGACGGATGGAAATTCAGCAGAGCAATTGATGCACTCCTCCGTTTGGCTGGGACAAGATCTGAGGGACTATGAAACACTTGTCGAAGGAGGAAGTGGAAAGAGAACGAGGCCTCCGCTATTGCCGCCCTCCACCACTTTGCACAATTGCTCAGTGTGCTGAGGTCTGCGGATTGGCACTGATGGAGGAGCAGCGTTTAGCATATTGGGTATTTTGCAGTCTTCTGTTTAAGAGCCCCTTTACTTCAAGACAATGGCATGTTTGAAAGAACATCTAGGTCAGAAATGGTCTCCGCATTGTCAAGTAACAAACACAAAAGTGCCACTTCCTGAATCCATAACACTTGCAGGGGAAATAGAAGGCCATGCAAGCCTCTTTGGGTCTGATTGGGCAATTTTCCACAGCACTGTTGAATCCTCTGTGTCTAATGAGGTTAAGGATTTTCTGCCTGTCCCCATTCTCCACCAGGCACGGCTGGAAAATACTATAAGAGCCAGTGATCAGATAATCTTTGGCTTGACATGTTTTTGAGTCATCCGCAGTTTAAAGAGGGGTGAAGACTTGCTCAGCTTTACAAGGGCATTATCTTTGGTCCGTACTGTTAATGCTGCACCAGTTGTTAAGCCCCTGCAGGGATCCATGTGGCTTTATTTCCCTTCTTAACACCATCTTAAGAAAGGAACAATTGGGCATGGGATTTACACTGTGCAATGTCATGAGTTTTAATACTTAAGATAATAGTGTTGCTGCTTCTGTTGCTGTTTAAAGACGTCAGTGTTGCTGTCGGTAAGGACAGTCGTGCTCCGTGGCTCATGAACATAGGCGCTCATTTGCATGCAAATCCTATAATATGCAAAATTGCTGAATAAATGAATCACAGGCATTCAAACGCACATCACTGAGGAAATTGACAACATCCAAACTGATGCCCTGGGTTAATTTGTCATATGAATTTGTTACGACTTCTGACAGGTGGTTTAAGTTTGAAGGTGCGAGTAATGTCTGGGAAAGGTGACAGCATATTTATTTCGAGGACTTTGACACATTAGCTAACACAATCAAGTCACAATCCGTAAAATGTCCCGGTGAGAATGTCAGCATGCATTCAGTGTTGGTAAAGGAACCAGAATGAATGAGAGTGTCTATGCAGAGTTCATAATGGAAATCCTTTGGAGCAGTTCACTTGCATTATTATGAAATATACGTCATAGAGATGTTCTTAATTTTCTGTTTAGATGTATGTTCTGCCACCATGTATACTATTCACATCTCTATGTATAGGTTCTCAAGCATCATCATAGTTTAACTAGGTATTAATACAAAAAACTGTGTCTAAATAAAAAGGTGTTTGATGGTTAATGTTCCAAAATGAATAGTGGAAATGTGGGTTTTAACAGCAAGACAAAAAAAATGACTAACTAAGCCAGGGGTATTCAACTAAAATGCAACGAGGTCCAGTTAGAGAAAATCTCCCCATGCAAAGGTCCGGAACATCAAAATGTCTAACTTGCTTTATGAATTAGTGTGATATATATTGAAGTAGCCTGTAGCTTTATCAACGTCTGCATGTAATCAACAACTGACTGCCAATCAAATAAAGAAAGTACAATTCAAAAACAACAATATTTATTGTCAATTAACATTGAACTATACAGATATACAGTAACTGTGGATATGTGTAATGTTCCTCTCGGGCTGCATTTAAAAATAAAATAGAGAAAATAAATAAAATAGCTTTTGAAAATATGTGCATCTTAAAAGTTCTTAATTCTAGATAAATAAAATAAAGTGTAGCAGCAGCTTGAGTTTCCCTTTTTCTTTGTTAACCGTTTCACATCATGACCTAACAGTTTCAGACGATTATAGAACAATATCAGTCTTTACACATCATAACAATTGAACAGTTTTAAAGTTTCTCTTTCTTTCCCTCGTATATTGTAGTCCCTCACTCACTTTTTTTAATTCAGTGCGAGAATTGAGCTCGAGCTTAATCTTCCAGGAGTTTAAATCTGGGCTGAAATGGTGTCAGGGCCATTCTCATACACACATGCAGGTGCTCATTGGTTAGCCTCGGTTAGCCTGCCCTGGAACCATATTTAGTTTTAATTTTGATCCTGGTCGACTGATCATATTGGGCTCTGAGACTGCTTATTTTTTGTGGCCTCAGTTCTGACTTGAGAGGGAATGTTTGGTCAAACACTTTGTGTTTTGTCTCATAGTGGCGTTTTGGCACTTTTAATGAGCACCACGGTCTTTGAATGAGACACACTGGTTCTGTGCTCCCAGTGGGCAGGATGAACATGAATGAGTCCACTAAGGGTTAAAAGCTCTGTTCTCACTGTCCGCTTTCCTCTTCTTGGAGAGCGCCATGTGTAATTATTTGTCTCTCCCTGTCTGCCGCTAACACGCCTTTTCACTCTCCTCTCCGTCTTCTCTGCCGCTCTCTCATCTCTTCTTCTGTGTTTCTCTCCCTGTATCGCTCACTCGTCTCTTCACTCACTTTCCTCTCCGCTTCTCTCTGCCGCTCTCTCATCTCTTCTTCTGTGTTTCTCTCCCTGTATCGCTCACTCGTCTCTTTCGCCCCCTGTCGGCGGCGGTTAAAATAGAATCGCCCCGTCAAAATTGAAATCCCCTATTAATGTATTGATTATAGGTCCGGGTCCGTATAGGTCGGCGTCTGGGTCCGGATCCGGACCGCGGTCCGCCTGTTGCCGACCCCTGAACTAAGCCATATGTCAAGTTGTTCAAAAACTTAAATCCAATATATCGATTGATCTGTTAATAACCAAACTATTTTTGTTCTTATTTAAATTCCAACTGCCAAAGCATTGAGTGTCAGAACCACCCAGTTGAAAGTAAACTGGGTATTAAACTTTACTGACCATTTGCTCTTTGCACGTAGTGGCTGTCCCAGCAGAGAGAGTGAACTGCAGTAAGTTGTGGCCAGCCCAACAAGATTTATCGACACCAGGGGAAAGGGGACAATTGGTGAGAAGGTGTCTCCAGCCCGGACAGCTATGGACCCCTTGAGACAGTCTAGATGAGTCAATCCTTCATCTCTACAGCCAGGAGAAAGGCGAGGATAATTGCTCTGTTCTCATGGTTGCCTCAAATTGCTTTGAGAGATGGAGGACGGTCATAAAGCCAGGAGTAACTAAGCACCTCGCCTCTGACAAAAGCCTCAAGTCAGAGCGGGAACATGTTGTTTTTATGTTGTTTATGCTGTACTCACCCCTAACTGAACCCTTTGAGATTGAAGTTCATACAATGCTGAGCTTAGGTGCTCATAAAGGATGCATTTCACATGTACATCTATTGTGTATTCCCCTTCTGGCAAGATAAGTGTTGGTAAGTTCACACCTCACATTCATTGCATCAATTAATACGCCTTTTTATAACCATGTGCAATGATTGGGATATCTGCTTTTCTCATGTGGCAAAGTGAGAGTCACTGATTCATCGCACAAAGATTGCAATGACAAAATGCTGAATTAAGACATGTATACAGGTTCATATGCACCTGTATACTTACACTGCTGTTTGACCATCATAATGTAGGGTATAAGGCCACACAGGGGATGACAAATGACACAAATGCTATTTAAAGTGGACCTATCATGCTATATTTGAATAATATAGTGTAGGACCATACCTATATAAGGCATATTTATACTTTTTTTTTGCAAAATACCAAACAGATCATGCATTTTAGCCATGCCTCATTTCGCTCAATTTGACATTTTTTAGCTCTGTGTTTGTAAGGGAAGATAAGGGCAGAACAGCACCATCTACAGGCCTGGCATATGTACTACAGCGTCTCCAGCGCTTTCGAACGGCAATGGCCGTGGCTGTCTCCTCCTGATTGGTGGAGTTGGCCCAATAGCCGTAGCGCCACCGTCCTGACGTCAGGACAGTGTTCAAATCTGGATCAGTTTGTATCAGATCCGTTGCAGCCCCTTTTTTTAGAGATTTGGGTATGGAGGAAAATAGAGAGGGTTGTGTTTTCTGACACTTGGTGAGTTCCCTGGAACACCTGGGACACATATTCATGTATAAAAGACGTACAAAAGTGCATTTTGCATGATAGGTCCCCTTTAAGGTAACTCAAAGCCATGCTGGAAAAAACAGAGAGTATGCCCTGCAGAGCACCAGCTGTGTAGGTCTGAACATATTTCACTCAATCTGTGAATGTGATGGAAACAAGGAAACAACAATATAATGTCATCTGCATATCATAATGAAGAGGAATATGGAGCCACACCTGCTGAGCAGCAAAGCAGAAACAGCCAAAATACTTATATTTCTGCTTCCAATCCAATATCAACTAGAAGGTTGAAGTCATACACACACGCACATGAAGCTTCATACCCTTCAGCTGCTGCTGCTAACAAACCACCGAGCAAACAAGCTAGTCTCTGCTCCTCACAGTGTGCTGTCTGCAGCTTGTTTACTGTAGAGAAGGACGATGCAGGGGAAGAGCACACATGCTCAGCGAAAAAGTAAAAGGTCAAGAAAGTGACGAGTCTCATTAGTTTATTTGCAACGCTGTCATGTTTTGTTTTGAAGCAAATGCAAAGAATAGCCAGAGATATGGTTTACTGGGTGATACTGAAGAGCGGTGACATAAGTGGAAGAAATGACAGGATGGAATCTAATTAAAGGATTGTAAGTAGTTTTTGCCTGAGACAGTCTAACGGTAGCCTGTGACAGAAATGAAATATACATGAGCAGTCTTTTTATCTATTTTGGGTTTGGGACTCTGAATAAGCCCCTTTTGTTCTAAAACAAATGAATCCATGGCTTTTCATGACATAATAATACGTGTTTTTGGAAATATTTACATTTTCGACATGACTCAAATGCTTTGAAATCTATCTTGACACCTTACACACTTTTTGAGTTTGAAACGCATCATAGAAACCACACTGTTGCATGTTCGTTCAATGCCATGAACCAAACATATGTAGATTATTTTGAGACAATCCAAGATGAACTGAACTGGTGCTGTCACTACTATGTATTAATCCATGATGAAAGTAGGCAAAGGCACCATTTGAAGAGCCTTTTAAATACATCTCAGTTATCATCACACTGAATATACTACTTGTTAGAGCTGCTCACACTTCACTTTGTAAATATTGTATTAACCTAAGTCAAACACTTGTTTTGCAAGCTTACTCTCTTATCCATTTATAATCTATTCCATCCTGAAAGTGAAGCCCACCAGAGTTCCTATGATAGTGTCTACACTTTTACAAACGACAGCTTTTAAACTCAGGGTTCATGTGAAATGTATTCTGATGACTGGGGCATTTCACTCACTGCAAAAATGGATTCTCCGTGTTGTTGCTGTTGCACGCTTCACTGTCACGCTTTGAGTCAAGTAATCAGCATCTTAAAAATCTATGCTGCTCCCTCCAAAAATAATTTCTTCTCTTTTTGTATCTACTTAGTAAGTTCACAAAGTCACATGCTGATGTGTTGCTCAGCTTTTATCATCGCTGGCATCCAGATGAGCGCCTGTGAGGTTCCGCTCGGGTAGTTGCACGCACACAAACACACGTTTTAATGTGAAGCAGACACACAAAGATGCCCAAAAATAATCAATCAAGCGCATACAGTCTTTAGCAGACACACAAATATGGATACACAGCCCTCACACACACTTTTTTGTCTGGTTGGAAGTGGCAGCGGTAAGTGATGGATGCTGCGGTGTTGACAGGAGGAGTAATTATGCTTTGTACCATGGTTCCCGGTATGGGGGCCACCCATCACTCTCCATTACGCCCCGGTGTTGTGGCAGCCTTCCACTTTGTTTAGCAAATGAAATGCTTTTCCACCTGAGTGCTTCGGTAAAATAAGGAGAGGCGTGGTGGGGTTGCATGTCATGGGATGCAGTAGAACAAGGGTGAGCAACAACACCCGTGGTATATTTTAGGAGCAGCCTGCGTGTGCAAACAAGTTTCTTTTGGAAAGATAATACAACAGTGATTTATCCGTGTCAATTTAAGACACATGATACAAGTGAAGAAGCAGAGCAAACACATATTCAATAGTCTTGATTTTGAGCCTATAATTGAGTAATTATTGTCATTGAGGACATGAAATAACCTACAAATTAAGTATAAAGCAACAATGTCGCTTGGAATACAGCTACTTTCGTCTGAAATATATAATTAATATGTCAGCTAGTGCTTTAATTCCTGTTAAAGTTTTCGTGACGGCGTGTTTACACTGGCGTTTTCCTCATCCAGCTTGGTTAGCTTAATAAGATTTCCGCCACCTGGACCCTGAAGGTATTATGAGCAATGATTGGCAGGAGTCATTACTGATATCAATCATCATTTGCCTCAGCACATTAGAACCATGTGTATAATCAAGCCTACGGCCAAGGTCAAAATTATGAAATCACGACGATCTTTTCCGTCCAAATGACAAGACTAATCACTGCACTTTGCAACTATTGCACTTGTGTATGTGTGTGGGCATGTATATGAGAAAAGTTCCACTTGTACCATGATTAATCCTTGCTGTTGGGGGTTAATCAGAGTCATTTGGCCGTGTGTAATGGCTCTAAACTTCCCCAAGTTTAATAGCGTTATGATTTTATTATGCAGCTTGTTTCTCTCCTGCTTGTTAGGGGATGAAGGAGCGGTGTAGGTCGAAGAGAACACACAAGACCGAGTGGCTACATTTAGCCGGAGGAGTCTTGTCATTGAGGGAGGAAAAAGTTAGTTTTCGATGCAAATAGCCTCATTTTCACACTCTGTGCTCCACTAACCGACTAAATCTACAATATGCGGGAAAGCCTCGAGACCTAGTTAGAGTAGGTGAACGCTAGAATACATTTCAATATGAATGCTTCCATTAAGCCAATTTTCGACAGGCAGAGCATAATATTATTTAGCAGCGTGGCTGTGAGATGATAACGAGAGCAGGGGAAAAGCACCACATAAAGAAAGAGACTGATATTAGGGCAACTTAATAGGGTTTATGCTGTGGAAGAGGGAAGTTCACAAATCATCTGACAAGAATATTCTCCGATTCGTATCAGCTTGCAAGACTCACAACATATACGCCACTGTCGATTAATGTGTTTTTGTTAATGTGTACATTGAAAGAACATAGTAATTAGTACAAATGTTGAATCGGTATTACCTAGAACAAATTAGTGATTGCATTGCAACAGTTTGTTATTCTATAGCAACAGAATACACCTTTCCAATGTCACAAATATGACTGTAATAACTTGAACTGCTATGTAAATTACAGCATGATATTACCTGATAATGTAAGGCACTATGTGGCTATTCCATTTCTGTGAAACAGCTATGGAGTATAGCGACACAGCTTTTTCACAACGCTGACTTTTTGAGACTTTTGGAATGAACCGGGGAGGTGAACAATACACATTTGTACATTTGCTGCTAGCTTAGCGTGCAGACATGAGAGAATCATTATTCTTTACATCAATATTCTCTACAATTATTGTTTGCACTCAGTCATTACTTTATGATGTGCACACAGATACATAGATATAACTTGCACAGTGAATCATCCGACGGCAAATAAGAACAAGATCTGATTCAATGTGTGGACTTGCCAGTGGTTGTTAGCGTTGATGGTCAACCTTTACAGAAACCCTCTCACACAGAGCAAAAGTGCTAATAATTACACACAGTACTTATAGGCATGGGGGCTACTCAATAAACCTTCAATTTGTTTGAGAGCATTTTGCACTTAAGTCTTTATTTCTATAAGCATTATACAGGGAAAAAAGCCTGTTTAACAGCCGGTACTCAGCATGGCAGATAAAATGGCAACTGTATCCTCTTAGTTCTCTCGCAGTGGCGGCTCCAGAGTATTTTTGTTGGGTAATCTATGGTAATGGTGGGGCTCAAGTCAGTATTTGCAATGTAATTACATACACGCTATATCGCCCCCCTTGACAGTGAAACGCCACGCGTGAGGTTTAGATTATTTCCCTGTCTCAATCCAAATTGAACTGTATGAAATTATAAAAAGGCATATTTGTCTTGTAGTAAATAAAAAGGGCGACCTGGAGCCAATCCTGCAATTTCCCCACAGGTGAAAGGCATGCTGAAAACCCAACCCCTGCAGGGGGGTCTGGGGGGATTCTCCCCCAGGAGATTTTTTGAAATACTAACATAAAATACACATTCTGGTACTCTCTTGAGAAGAAAAATAAATAAATCTATTACTACACATTTAAAAAAATGAATGCCATTTTTGTTTTGTGTTACTTTGTTCTGAAAGCTGAACCTGCTGCTCCTCACAGAGAGAAGAGGGAAGAGGCTGTGTGAATTACTTTACATTGTGGATAAGGGTGGATAGCCCCTATTGTTCTGTGTGTCAAAATGAAAGACAGCCCACACACCTATCAATCATCAAACCGTGGGGTCTTATTTCATTACGTGTTGATTTCTATCAACACGTAATGTTGTATCGATGTAGCCAGATGTACTACAGCAAAAGTATTCTCCGTCGGGACTTCCTGCAACAACACCACGCCGTTATCGTGATTCTGATTGGCCCGAAGACATTATCAAAGATGTTTTATTGAGAAGACGATCACTACGTGACAAAAGTTTTCAAAACCGTTTCTAGTCTTCGGTATTTCCAGACAAGTGGCTACTGAAATCAATCGTACTAACTGCTGTCTGTGCAATTTACTCCGCGCGAGTTGGCGGACTTTATTTTGCTTACTTTAACATCATTTTCATGGTGGGGCTAAGGTGGGGCTAAGCCATTTCTTGGTATGGCTGTAGCCTACCCCAGCCATACCCTGGCGCCGCCACTGGTTCTCGGCATTAGCGCTAACAATCTGAACAGCTATTCAGAGCATTGCCAGCATATCAGTCACATGGTGTTAGCAGCAAGTAAAGCACTTCAGTTAGGGCTACCAAATAGTAGACAGGTCAGTGATAACAGAATATAAAAATACATGTTGAACTGGGAAGGCAACTGTATTGTGTCTATTCTGTTGATGGATTGATCGTTATGTGTACACCATCAAGTCATTGACAGGTCGAACCACCACGTAAACGTCACTATTTTCACCCAAGGACGTCTGATTCCTCATCAAAGGTGAAACACTGACAGGCCAGGGTGAGCAGCAGTTCAAGAAAAAACAAGACACAACGTGCAGTAAACCTGTACTGTTTTCTTACTTCTATTTGTATTCTTGGGGCTACTGTCTGTGTGTGTGTGTGTGTGTGAGTGAGTGAGTAAATGTCTATCTGTCAGACACCCGTGTAAGGCAATTGTGACACCTGGGACTTCACTGCATGTCCTGACAAAATGCACCAAGCCCTTGGCGTTTTAACAGGGCTGTAAGTCACGTTGTAAAAGAGAGAAAGAAATGTAATGGTACTGCAACTGCTGGATAACAACAAAAAAAGCTTATAAAACTGTCAGAAATGTCAGTGTGTGGTGAGCTTGATCATGAGGGTGATTCTGATACATCACTAATGAAATGCTATGATTGACTTATTTTACAGAAATGCTGTGATGCTCATCTTATAGGGCTGTAACAAATACTTTAGCTTGAAGGTTTTCAAACAAAACTTCAAATTCTCAGTTTGAACAAAGTAATGAATCCAATCAAATTGTTTTTCAATGAAAATGCCTTAATGTGACATGCCAGCAAGGTCAAGCAGAGAACAGCCTTTGTTCCAGTAATTAGAAATCCAGCCTGTATTACAAATGCTGTGATAATTCAGTTCACATGTGGTTTCTTGTCCAGTGTGACTGCACTTTCTGCTAATGACCTACTTTACAAAAAGTTGAATGGCTAAATTGTATTTGTTGCTCAAAAAGAAATAAGTAGACCCAGCGTTTTAACTTTAACTACTCCACTTTAACTCAAGCTATCAAATACTCTTTTCTTGCAAATGCTTTAATCAATTGTCTAGCCGATCTCCTTTTGGCAAACTTTGGATATGCACTTACTTAAAAGGCCAGGGTGCAAATTAAGATTCGCTTTACACTGGAGTTGGAGAAATAAACTCAAAGCCATTTCTTTGCAACGCTGGGAAGCTTTTTAAGATGATTTTTAAAAAGGCCAGTCATTGCCCATTCATTACACATGTCTCAACTGCTGGGCCACATCTTTTTGATATGCAGTAGTGAGCAGAGCACCTACTTTGGGTGTAGGCAGGCAGCATGGCCTCGCCTCATGCCCGAGTCACTGATTATGCAGCCATGCTCTTCTTCCACACGGCTCACCCCTGGCTTGTGTCTGGTAATGTTACCCTAGATTCTAGCCTGGAGTGCTGCTGCATAAACACCCCGATACAGACAGACAGACACGCAAATGAGAGACGGATACAACACAAACACACAGCTCCTGGTATCGGTTCTGTGCACTCACAGGTTTTGCCTCACAGCCCAATGCACCGTGTAGTGTGTAAGGCGTGTGTGTGTGTGCAGAGATATGCCCCCTTGGCTCCTACTTGCTCTCAGCGCTTTGATAACACTGCAGACAGACCAAGGGCACCTCTCCCTCACTGTTCTCACCAGTGTATTAAGTTCACAGCAGCAAAACTGTTTCCCAAAAGAAAAAAGTATCCCACTGTGAAGAAAATGTTATCACAAGAATATTCGCTCCATAGGCACAAGTTTTCAGTCGGAGTTGAGAGTGTGTCCTGGTTCCTCATGGGCATCTTTTTGAAGTAAAATCCATTTTACATTTATGCAGGTCAAAACCCCCAAGGAGAAACTGTAGATCACTGTATTAACTTCTGCCTTTTAACTACAGTTGAAATATTCTTCAGTTGGCATGTGTAAAATATTTAGTCCAGCTGGTTGTTGCGCAGCCAAAATAATTGGATTGTTCTTTATAGACAGGTTCATTGAAAATAGGGGACAAGAGGGCAGGCATCTGATAACACCAATGAAATGTTCTTCAGATGAAAACAAATCAATCAGGGGGGGGGGGAAATCAAATATGTTATTGAATCAGAATATTAAACATGACTTTAATGAAGTTGCCTGCAGTTATTCTTCATAATCAATGAGTAGAGCAGACAAGCAAACATGCATGTTCTTTAACTTATCATCATTGATGAGACTACGGATCAAGGGATTTACTTCACCCACACCCACCCACCCACACACACACACACACACACACACACACAGAGGTAATATTGACTGAAAATGGTGCCCAGAGGCTGGATAAAATTGAGCGCAGATGCTCACAATTCATCACATGTCAGATAGGCTCCCTGGGCCTGACAGTCAGAGCATAATATCAATAACACACACAGACTGGCACACACACACACACCTGAGGCCTGTACTACGAAGCCGGATTTTCCTAAACTGGATATGTTGGAGTTAGCCGGTTGGCCCAATCCAAAACATACGCGCTCTCGCTAAACTGTACTACGACGCTGGTTATCAAGTGGATCGCTCAAGCCAGCCGTGTCCTATCTAGTTAGGTGCGCGTTCACATGAAAGGGGTGGTATTTGGAGCATTCGACCAATCTCAAACATGGACAAGCGTACTGACAGCGCAGCGTCATACTTCCTGAATGAAAAGTGAACTTTAATATTAGTCAAATATGAAGAAGTTAAACTTTAAACATCCATGACTTAAACACTTTATCCAGGATAAAAGCAACATAGCTGCACCTGCAAGGTGAATACAGCTGGTAAAAGAAAAAGCGTTTGAATGCGTACATTAACAGGTTTATGATATCACTGCCCCATCCAAGACACGAGTGGATCTGACTTTAATTACATTTGACTCGAGTGTTTCGTCAACTTAATGTGTTGCTTAAAATAATACTTCTGCATACAGTATGTGACACTGTGAGTGTTGCACGGCCAGATACGGCTCAAGAAGCTGACTCAGATAAGGAAATATATGATACATTATGATGTGATGTGATATGAATGATAATGGGACACATCGACGTCTGCACTCACAGTGCCGCGGACTGTATGCTACGTAATGTTACTTTGATCCGGTTACTTATGTTGTGGCAGATATTTAAGTAAGCTTTCTTAACGCTAATGTTATAATAGTCAGATTGCTCTGAAGATGGGAGGGGATATTCTATTAATTTTCACGTTCACACAGTCAGTTGATTTTTGCCGGCCGTCTTTCCTGCAACGGCAGTTTTTCTGTATCCTCTATCCTGTAATATGACTTGATCGCTTTAAACTCTGCACACGGAGCTCTGATTGTTCAGCAGGCGGTGCTTTCACTGAGTTGATCTCTTAGCCTGCAACCTAACCTCCTCCCGAGGAGGTTAGCCGCTCAGCATAAGTTACCATGGAGATCTAGCCCTCTAAAAAGAGAACCAGCGTCGTAGGACCGGAAAGCCAGAGTTTTCCCTGAAGTCAGCCGGCTAAGCGAAAATCCGGCTTCGTAGTACAGGCCTCTGCTCTCATATACTGAGACTACATGGTGTGGACTGTTCCATTAGTGCTAAACAGAGCTGACAAATATATTTTTTAGGCTACTTATATTAATTATAATGAGAAATGCAGATGCATAAATAGAAAGCAGACAAGTAAAATAAAACAGACATGAATGCCTAAAGAAAGTTACATTTTAAGTGGTAGGATCAAATGAGTTGCTGCATGTAAAAGTTGGTCTCACAACAATTAATACATTGTCACTGTTTTAAAAAGGGATATTTCATCATTTTACCAGCTTTGAAAAGAAAACACAAGTTACAGACTGGAATAACAGCATTGTACCGCTGAAGAAAAACGTATTCTAACCATCTCAAATAAATCAATACAAGTTTAAGGGAAAGCCGAAGCCATTATCTACATTCTCCTCGAAGCCACACGACTACTCCATTTCATCTGTTGAATCCAAACTAATCCTTTAAAACACCACTATAACACAAACAATCAAAGCGTGAAAGGCACCAGTAACTCACATGTTCCACGAGGGTAAATTCCTTTTTTGTCAAAGAATCTGGTCTCTTTGAAGGGAGCAGACGATGGATTGAGTTCCCCTCCGATAAGGGCTGTATTATGGCTCGGTAAACTCATGGAAATATTTGGTATTAATGATTATTATTGGGCTTTTTATTAGATGGCTACATTAATGTTTTACGGCTACCCCCGTCCAAAACAGTGCAGTGCTTTAATATCAAATTAGGGCATACAGAGAAGGTAAAACAATGAATACAGAACACTTATTCTTATTTTAAAAGGTACTTCTAGATTAGATACCGCCAAGCATATATATTGTTTTGTCACGCTGCTGGTGTACTAGATTCCCTAGATGGAGCTTGATATTAAAACGAAATTGAAACTACATTTTCCAGCTCCAGCTTTGTATAAATCAGCCTCTGTTATATTTCTAGTAGAAACTCGACCTCTGGTGTCAAATGCATTGCAAAGAATGATGGAGGCTGCCAACTTTTCCTTATTGATCGCATTCATTTACTGTAGCATTATTTGCTAAACTAATTGAGTCATTTATTGAGGTTACAAGGAGGCCATGTTGAAGTTCTTACCCTCACCAGATGTATTGTGTCCATACGCTTTGTGTTGTTGCATTGTCTGCTGCAATACACCAGTCTTGAAGTATAAATATGAAATACACATTGATTGTTTCATATTGAGTGAATATTAAAAACTGCAGCAACACAAATATTAAATCATCAAAGTATACTACTCCAACTAAAGTCTGCTCAACCATCTGTTCCCCAAAGTTAAGTTTATAACAACTTAGACTCATGGGATCGAAAAGCCTCTCTACGATTTGATTGCCAATTTTGTAAATCAAATTTGATGATATACTTTTTGTTATGGCCATCTGCCACACGAGAACCATGTCAGCATTTATTTAACATCACTGCGGGTTCTGATCATTTACTTTAACGCAGAATTATCCTTCACCCACGTCGTGAGGCGAGGCTTGGCTCCGATCCATCCTGATTTACAAGGTAATGAGCTCTATGTTTCACTGTGATGTCACACAGCGGGGGGTCCAACTAATGAGTCTGACCACCACTGAATTAGTCTCAGTTTGTGGACAATTCTAGTTGAACATATGCCTTAAAGCAGCATGAAGAATATATACAGGCTTTGATTAGGCACTCACTCAATGATATTCAGTACTTGAGTAGCGGCTGAACACAGGGTGCTGCCAATTTGATAACACATGGCATTAGTTGCCACAAGTTGATGCTTTGTGCCCAGAAGGCTCTCTGTTGCTCTGGGTCCAATTAATATTATTTAGAATACTAAGTTCTGGGTTTTAGAAGGCAACCTTAGTAAATGTCGGTAGAAACACAAGGACAAACACAATGGAAAATCCCTTCAGCATTCTTCACACTTTCCTTATCATTCATTTGTAAACATTCTCGCAGCCTGGCTCTTGGGATGGCGATGTCTACCCATGTGGTTCAGACTGATACATCTCAACAACTATCAGATGGTTTGCCATAACGTAATATACGCCTAACTTATATAACTAAGTAACTTAGGCTCGATGTGGTCAATGCTCATTTGCCATAAGTATTTTCGGATAAACGCGGACATACGAGCAATATGTCCATCAGCTGGCCAAAAGGCATCATATTCATACGGAAAAATGCACCGTTTTTGACTTCCTTAACTCGGAGTTCTGTTGCCACCAATTATTAAGTGTAAGGTGGGAGAAGTACTCAGATCAAGTACTTAAGTAAAAGTAGTATACTGCAGGGTAGCTTGTTAATTTATTCCAGCTGTAACTAAAGTCTGATTTAAGAGTTGATTATATTTCACATAATTAATCCAGATCTGTAAAGTAACTAAAGGTATTAAATACATGTAGTGGAGTAAAAGTACACCGTTTACCTCTGAACTGTAGTGGAGCAGAATTAAAAAGAAGCAAAAGTGTACCTCAAATAAGTACAGTATAAACTACTTAGTTACTACCACCACTGCAGGTATGTCATGTGTGCTAGCAGCTCATAATCCACATTATACATAAAATAAATCAATGTTAATTCTGTTTCAAATTTGTTTCGTTTTTCCCTTAAAAAGTAACAAAAATAACCTATAAAAATAATGTTAAAGTACGGGATTGATAAGCAGTATTTGTAATTGTTTCAAATAGGCCTCATTATTTCACAGTGACACAGGATCATCTGCCAATACAACTCTACAGGAAAGGGAAAACCGCCCAAAAGTATAAAATGGCCTCTTTAATAGACTGACATGTTTACAAGGGAAAATGTTCTTCATGGAGAGTTGAATGAAAACATCCAGAACAACTAATAATAGACACAGAGTCCTGTCATTACCGTCACTCGCTGGCTCCCTCTCTTTACTCTCACCCTTACTCACATTGTCTCTCTCATCAGGGGGGTTAGCCAAATTGCGACCAGAGGTTTTTTTTTGTCGGCAGCGCCTCGCCTCCTCCCATAGATCTCCTCGAGTTCAGTCATAATTACAGCAACTCCTGCCGCTTACTGACGTCTCTCCCCGTGTTACCATGGAAACGCCTGCCATCATGACGAGGCGGTGGGATTGGCGTGAAGGGGATCTCTATTTCCCATTGGCCACATCTGATTAAAAAGCCCGGCATAGCGAACAAAAGAGGGAGATAGAAAAAGGAAAAGGGGGGGGGGGGGGGGCGGGTGTGTTAATTTCCACACACCGTTGGCTCCTGAAGGTTCCTCTCGTCCCGGAGGAAGATACAGGGTCGCCGCTCGTGGCTCGAACGGCTGCCAGGGGGTAAATTGTATACCTGCATTCTCAATAAGACAGAGAAGGACGATGATAGATCATATGGGTTAATCTAATATGACTCCACTTGTATGATTTATGTCTATTACGGGTGCGTATGTGACAGAAATCGACTGCATGACTGAGCATGACTTAGGAGATAGAATGTGATACACACACACACACACACACATTTCCCTAGACGATCTTTAGGTCGCGAGTGTGAATTATACTTTTAGTGTGTGTCTACAACTTTGACGTGCCATGAATTATGAAAACTTCATTACTTTGAGAGGATCTGCTCAACTTGAAGGGTTGAATTATGAATGACACACAAAATGCGCCTCATTATAAATTCGGGTAAGGTCAAGTTAGGAACCAGAAACCTCCAAGTTTTGTTTGGCTCTGCATTCCCCTCAGGTCTGGCTTGGGTTGGCCAACAGAGGGATGGGCAGTTAATTAAACAAGCAGGAAATGGACTTCATGAAAAGTTAATTAGGGTGTTAATGAAAGAGAAGTGGGCTGGACCGGTGCTGCACTGATAAAGCAGTGTCAGTGTGTGTGTGTGTGGTTGTCTGTATGTATGTACGCACATACACTTTCAGCACTACGAGCTGATAATAAGCTCAGTCTGTTCAGCTCGGGAGAATATTGGACCGCAATCACCAGCTCCCTCCCATGGCGAAAATAAATCGTTTTGATTCAGCGTGAATGATGCGGCAGTTTCAATTGCATCTATCAATCGCAGGGAGAAATAGTTCAGATATGCGAGGTCGGGGGTCATGTTTGCGAGGGGATGAAGCAGACTTTTATCTGCAAGAGGCTCTTGTTTTGGCCTGGATTTCAAATGGGTTACCAGGGATTACTTTCCCCTCTCATCTGCCTCACTGTTCACTGTGTGTAAAAGTAGTATTAGGATTTGTGAGCACTAAGCCGGTTATGCTATTTTTGTTTTCAAACACAAAATTGTGCTAAATCCTCAGACAGAGTGGAGTGCCAATTTATTTTCTCCCTTAAATCATTTTGTGAGAGACAAATAAAGCAAATTGTTATTAAATCAGAGTTGCAATGATCAATCAATTCGTTGTCAAATATTACATGAATCGGCAACTTTTAATAAATAAAGCACCTTAGTCCAGCTTCTTAAATGTGAATATGTAATGGTTTATTTACTCTATTAACGTCGACATATTACAGTGTAAAAAATGGTTTGATGTAGCCCTAGCTTAAAAAAGGTATCTGCGTGTATGTTTATATTCAGTGGGAATTACACTTTCAGAGTTGTGTACTTGAAATAACCTCTGTAAATATGCTTCAAGAGTATCTCCAGTGAAAGTTGTCTGCATGTATAGGTTCATTGCCAACAGGAGCAGCTAATGTAGCATACTTTTAATGGTGCCAGTCTGACAAAATGTAAACAACTTTGTAAGTGTGCAACTCTGAAAACCCTTGCTAAATGTCACGCTAAAGGTTCTGCACCTCTAATAGGATTAGCATACATGTATTTTCAATTCAGGACTACCTAAGCTTGAACACAGATATACTGCTTGTTAAATAACTCTCACAGACCAAACGATGAATGAACCTGGTTTCCTTTTAGAGTTACATCCAAGTTGCTTTGTCTTTGTGTGTGTGTGTTGTCTTCTGTACACGTGTGGCAAGAAAGTGGAAAACGCACTGTGGAGTTACTATGGATACATATATATTAGAATAGGTTACATTACTTTGTCAAAGGTTAATTGGACGCTTCAAATAATTCTTATTCCATCTCTACTATTTACACACACTGCACCTACACAGTTAATACTTTGCCACATAAACCTCTATTATAGCAATTAAAACAATTCCTACTCCTTATCTGCTACACTGAACTAATGACAAACATGCCAGTCGTCTTTAAGGGAATTATACCATGTACGCATTTATATTTGGACCACATACACAGAGCTTTGAACATTTAATAGTTAAAGTTGAATCTTAAACAAGCCATTGCCTAATTGTTATATATTCATCTACATTTGAATGTATGAGACTATAAGCTTGGTGAAGTGCATGTGTTCAAGTCAATGTAATGCAACAGGAAAAGTGTTGGAACTATTGGGGGTGAAAATAGTTGAGCAATCTACCAAATGTGTATGTAATGGTTTAAAAAGCCATTGAATGTACCTAAATAAGGATATTTAAAGAACACACCACGCACTACTCCAAAGTGTTTTACACCAGCAGTGCTGCATATCGCATTTCAGGCTGTGTAAACTTAGTAAGACTTCGCCTTCCTTCTGTGGCCCGATTTTACACTTTGGTCAGAGTAAAGTTCCCTCTGAGAATGCTGGAGTCAGACTTAAGTCAAAGCTATTACAAGGGGCAAAGAAGTTGCATGAAATATTAACCCAAGCGCATGTCCAGAGAAGAGCAACAATAAATAATTCACAAGAGGAATTTAGAGGCAGGTCTGTGTTCTGCTGGAACATCACATATGCTAAGGCCTGGTGACTTCTCAATACATAACTTGGTGCTCATGCATCCTAAATACTTGACACCTAAGCTGCCATGAAGTTTAACATGCTGGACATAGCGCTGCGTGCGTTTTTGTCAACGTAACCCTAATGACAAGTGCAACAAGCCCCCCCCTCCCTCCCTATGTTACAGCTCTACCTGAATTAATCAAGTAAAGTTTGGAATCAATAATGCTCCGTGGGCCCCGGGGAGAGACTCGTGGAGAGGTTTCAGGTCTTCTTATGCCAGGCATGCAAAAGATAGTTATCACTCCGGCTGAGGAATGAGTGGCTCAGCAGCAGCTTCGGCTGGCGGATAAGTTTAAAACTCAGCTTGAGGAAACGGAGCCGGATGATGAACGACGTCTCCGGGAGAATAGCACACGATGAAGCTACGGTGGAGGTTTTTGTAAAAGATGATGTGCGAGAAGGAATACAAAGGCTGTGAGTAAGAAACATGGGGGTGTGATTTGCCGGCTGCAGAAGAGAAAATGTAGAGATACAGTAAAGAGATATTTTTTAAGCCATTAGTGGCCCTGCTGTGGGCTGAGGGTACACCTCTGTGATGGACCCACTGCTTTCTTTCTTACAAAGTTGTTCTCACGGATTGTAGAATAACACATCAGTGCCTTTCAGAAAACTGCCATATAAAGCTGCTGGAACATAGATTATGTGTGAACTTGAGGAAGACCTTTTCAACCTTCTTTTCCATCTGGCCTATTCAAATGCAGCTGCTTACAAAGCATCATCTTTTCACACAAAAAAAAAATTCTGCTATTCATTTTATGTTTCGCTCAAAAGGTGAAATTAGCATATCCATTACATTCTGACTGAATGCAGGAATAAGTAGGAAGCTGGATATTCATCAAGTCTTACAAGATGTGAAATTGTAGGTCAATATTGAAAATACTTTGAATAACTCGTAAAACTAAAATTAGAAATTATTTGGAAGCTTCATCTTACAAACTAAGCTTGAAAGAAAAATATGCAAAAGTAATGCAAGCTTGCATCATGGCACCTACTATTCTGAAGGTGTGTGTGATGATGTAACAAGTATATGGGTTTGTTCTAGTAGCACTACAGTTGTGTTGGACATTAGGCATTATGGCTCAGGTTTGTTTTTTTGCAGAACCTTGCAATTCAAAAATCTAAGGCTATATTGTGATATCTACGAAATACCTATGGCATATGTGTTGGCAAAAGAATAACAAACTCTGAGGCTCTTCCAACATTGCAACACACAATATATGTATCAAATAAAATGAATAATGAAGTGAAATAGTGCAATGCAATATTGCAGGAGTACAATTCAGAAACAATGAATATGTAAAATAGCATAAGGTGAAACAGAAATAAATGCTATACAGTAGAATACAAACTGTAATAATATATAAATATAAGCATTTCCAGATGGACGGTGTCTTATATACATTTGTCTCAATGATACGCGTTTGCATTCAAAATGTTCATTGATATTCATGAAGCTGAGGCCACAGTCATTTGCATTGCTTGCAAAGTCAATACTGAGGTCCACCCACCAGCTATGAATAATTGCAAGAGCCCAAACTCTCGTTATAAAATCAAGGACACCGAGCAGAGGCATTATGTCACATATGTGTGCCTGTCAGCCAACACGCTGCCTTTGAGCAGACTGACTTTGCTCATATTCCACAAGCACATACTTTGATTGTGTGATCTGTGTGTGGAATATTATCTGATTCACCCTCAGGCAGACAGTTTTATATCTAAGACTGCATTGGATGAACATATTGTTCGTTGCACATGGTACACCACTGCAGCGGACAGGACTGAAACTGCTCGTTAGTTTTCATATCCTTCATTTTCAAATGTTCCACTAAAATACAATTATAAAAACACAGAGATCTCACAAAGGACAAGCCATCTGAGCCTTCCTTTGAAATGAACTATGTGTCGATATATGGTAGATGGTTAGTATAGTAATATATTTACAAATAGAATGTTGCCTGAGAACTGACATTTCAATATGAAAAAACCTCTACTTTCTCTCTCCACCTTGTTAAAGAATTGTCATGAAAAGAGAATGGCCCTAAGACAGTTAAATCCAACTTGAGCTTAAGAGCCACATAACAGAAACATTTAAAGGAAGTCTACACAGCGGTGGATCATCGTTGTCAAGGTAATAGTCTACTTCCAATACCTTTAGGTAAAATGTACTTTAGTGCTTCATTGATCTCTGGAAATGAAAATGCCAGAATGTTTTTGAACTAGCCAGAAATAAAAAAAAGAAAAGGACTGAAGCATCACTGTACTGACCAAATCAGGCATAAAAGGCAGATTGACCCTGTAAACAACAACTCCCTTTAAAGAGAGCAAATCCCAAGTTAGACCACTGAGTTGTTTACATGTAGTACATTTAGCCAAACCTTGTATTCCCAAAGCAGAATTAAGATGTTTCTACACTGCCCTGTGGAGCGGCTGATGGAACGACTCTGACATTGTGTTTTCTACATGGACATACTGAGGCTTCCCACTCGGGAAAGCAGCCGCCCAGCATGTCGGCTCTCCATTGAGATTACATTTTAGGACAGCAGATAAGAGCGGGGGGGGGGAAGGACAAGAGCTGTCTGTGAATTGGTGCATTTTCACTCAGTTCATTGGGATAAATCAATGCCTCATGCAGACCAATCTGATCTTTTATGTCAAATGAACGTCGGTGTCAGGGTATGCTAGTGCCAGGTCACTGGGTCAGTGCGTAATGCTAATTAGCACTGAAGCTGCTCCCAGGGTGCTACCTGAGGGTGCTGGAAGATTAACTTTATCTAATGCTAATGTAGAACCAGCAGCTGTAAAAACTCCACAACTTGATGAACTGTCAACCTATCAATTCACTTTGCCAATCTGAGACGTTGCCAGCAACCTCTGAGTGATTAATTCCCCGTGATTGGATTAAATGCAAGTGGAGTTCATTTAAGGAGGGCACTGATCTCAATGATCTAACTGTATTTATTTGTTCCTTTTTTTGGCTGTTCTCTGAAAGGCTTTTTTCGATAGTAACATGTGTCAAAATCAGTCGAATGACTTGGTTGCTTGTCAAATACGTTTCATTGAAGATGAGGTTTTGATATTACACTCCTTGTCTTTGTCAACAAACTGTTCTGGTATTTTGAAGAACACACCACATCTTAGCTTTTGCTGAATTGACAGCACTAATGAAACGCATCAGATATCAATGCAAATCCCAAAGGCAACGTGAAGTAGCCGATAAGGAATATCTCAGGCCCCGCGGCCCTCACCAGAGGAACACATGTCTTTCATCTTTGACCAGCATCGCAAGAGGAGTCAGAGGCCACCGCACGATAAAGAGTTTTGCAACCGAAGCAAGAACCGCAACACACACGTACAAGCCCAAGCATACAGATTCCCATGCAGCCATTGCAGAGTCCCTGCCCCCCATCGCCCTTTCACCTGCTCCCCTGCTCGCAGTGATCTTCCAGGCTAAGCCCACCGAATCTCCTTTTAATGAAGTCGGGAGGTAAAAAGTGCACATTCCCTCGGTAGCACTGCCTTTCATCATTACAGTAATCTCTGGGTCTCCCACGGAGCAGTTTTATCTAATCCCTGTTAATGACTCATATATTCTTTCAAAGGCTAGATTGTCTGCCTTTCCCACAACTCTACCAGTTTACATTGTGGGATGAATGTTGTAAAGTCAAGTTGTACAGTAGATCCTTGCTGTGATAATTGCTTTCAATGATTGTAACGTGTTGTTCATTGTTGTGCTGGTGGCTGTTAGTTACGGTGGCCCAGAGAGATAAGTGCAGCAAAGACCCGTTGCAAATACAAAAATATGTGTTGAAAATGACTGAACTGATCCTTGGGTAAACTAACATATTTAAAAGATGTTTGACTTCCAAAATGACACATAGTACAGCCACCATTTGGAAAAGGTGAGCTTTAACCAAGTGAATGTCAGAAGTAATTATTATCCAAAGTACGCCCACGTAACATCTGCAGCTTTATACCGTGACATTTGATTCCTCAACCAATGTGGTACCCTCTGCGTACGGTGTCATAAGACATTTTAACATTCATAAAAAGCCTGCTCTCTATCTATGAACATTTGATGTAACAGACAAGGGATTTCCTGTATGGCTGGTTCATACACATTTTCAGATTGACTGACACACGTGTACAGAAGGGAGTGAACCTATAGGACAACAGACTAGACACAGTAAACAGCACCACCTGCAGAGAGTAAACCTTTCTCAAGCTAAATCTGACAGATGTGCAAACAAGTACAAATCAGCATGATGAAAGGAGCTTTGGTAAGTGCTCATATTTTACGATGCTTTATACTTGATGCACAAAATGTAGCAGCGATGAATTGATGCTATTTTACACTGTGGTTTTGCTCTAAATTCTCATCCATTTGAAGGCTTTTCAGAGACATGATTTTCAGTATGAGGCTAGTATATTATATTTGAAGCTAGTTGCAAAGTACTACTAAAACCTCAAATATCCTTTCCCCATTGTTAGAGTTAATAATTCAGCCTGCTGTTGCTCAGTTGCAGTGAACCAAAATATGCTGTAATGTTGCCATGACGCCATCCACAGAGGTTAGCCTGGTCAAAGAGTCACCTTTGACCCTAAAGTGTGTGACATCTCATATCCTAACACTGAGGGTGTTTCTCAATCGCGAGTAAAGCTGCTTCAGAGCCACTATTTCAAGCATACTACGTCATCGAGTACCGCCGAAGTACTGTTCCAATCTCCAGCATACTTGGAAATCTACCGAGCCCGGCGCACTCCGTTTGGAGAAAATATCGAGGCTGCACATGAGTAGACTCCGCGGTCTTAAAATCCCCACAATGCTTTGCGCACGGACCAATTTCCCCAAATCTGTGGCGGAAGATGTAAGGCGGGGGCCTCTCATATGACGCACACCTGCACACTTGCTAGCGTGTTCCACACTTCGTTTTCCGAATGCCAGGAAGTATTCTTGACTCGCTTCTGAAGCAAGACGCTCGGCAGACATGTGCTACCAAGCAAGCGTACTCGCGATTGAGAAACACCCTCTGTCATTCGGGTTGTGTTTTTTTTTCGATGGTGGCCTTTTGGCTCTTTTGGTACAATCGCTGTCATGGTGATATGTTTCTGTGAAGCTTATAAAACAACTGTTTCTCACAAGGAAGCACACAGTGGGATGTAGATGTTGATGTCTTGACTGATGTTTTACACAGGTAGATAGTAAGGATGGGTATTTTCTTTAGTAGGAGTACAAGTCAGTGCCATTGGCAGGTGAATAAAAAGCTGACGGTTTCCGATGGTCACCTTTTAGGGGAAAAAGTGGTACAAACAGACCCCTTTTTACCCGTCACTAAGTGTAGACAGTCATATGCTATTGGTTTCTATGGTTTATGACACAGGATACACATTTTCTGAGGGATGTGGCCATATGTAAGGATGTTGAAGGACATCGCTAATTCACCTTTTCATTCAATGAGAAGCATATAGAGGTTTCAGTATGTGAATGCCTACATAGAAAAAATCAAATCAAATCAAATACATTTCTGTCTATGTGCAAACACAGCTCTTGTGCATCTGAGCCTTGATATTGTAAAGCTGAGCCATGTGAACATAAAGAAGCATTGCTGTGTGAACAGACTAGAGTGTGTGTCCTTGTTTGATAAGGTTTTATAATTACACTTGTTGTCACACATGCCTTGACATGTTGTCAAAGCAAATGGGTCTCAAACAGAACAAGCGGAATACTCTTTGTTCATTGGTGAATACTCTATTTGTGGGCCTGTTTCCTTGATCCAAACCCATGTTTTATTTATTTCTATTTGATCTCATTTGAGTCAATTCAAATGTTGTGTACAGGCCAAACATAATCAAACATCCTCTCTGACCCTCGTCCATGTTATTCCTAGACTAAACCTTTTTTTCCAGCATTAAAAACACCCACAGTCCCAAATCACGTTCTATTGATGCATAGCAATAGACTCACTTCTAATTCATCTTTTCCAATGTATTTGTCCCCTTCATTGCGCCTCCCCAGTGATATCATGCTATGCAGAGTGAAAATCCTCAGCCGAGTCCAAATATTCTTAACCTATTCATCAAACAATGTGTTCAATACATATTTATGGTTCACATATCATTGGTCAAAACATTTCGTTCAATAAAACATTTGGGTGATCATTGAACCGGTCTACAAAGGGCCGATTTATCTCCAGGGCTTCTTTGCACTTCTACGAGCCACAGTACTCAAAACGCAGTCATCACATTCAGCTGCTATTAGATCAGCCAGAGTTATTAGAAGGCACAGCAGGTCAGTCTCCATGCTGAGAACTGGATCTAACACATACAGGGACATGGCTTGCATATCAAAGGGAATAAAACAATACCTGTGCTAACAGAGGAATCACACTCTGCAAATAGTGTTAGTTGCACACACGTGTCATGGATGCTGGGTTATTAAGTATCCAGTTGTGTTGAGACATTCAAAGGTGGATTATAACGATATGGTAACTTTTAGTAGGTGAGTTCCTCATTACCCTTGCCCAGGGCTTGCATTAAAGTTATACATGGATATTAAACCTGTATTAATTATAGTTTTATATTAACATCACCTTTAATGTATAATGAGAAGATGGTCACACATACTGATTGAGGTTTTGCCCGTAAGTCTCGTTGCAGTTGCAATAAACCAACTATATGCCGCCTTACATAACAGATTATTTTACAAACTTGCCAGTTTATATAGCATTTAACTAAGAGCCAGCTCTTCAACTCAATAGTTGGTGGAGACTACATGTAAATCAAAGATAATAATTCATTGGTTTGACACCAGATAGATACTCACAGTTCCCATAAATGGCCATTAGTAAATAAAATAAACATTGTTTTTCTCTAATTTAATAGGGTTTATAGAGACCCTGCATAATTTAGTATGTCTACTTTTGGCTTGTATATTTGAAGATACCTGCAGAGCATGTTTGCCTCAGTCAAATATCTGTCCAACTAAAACAACAACCTGCTGAGATTTCACATTAACAAACCATCGACGATGTGTCTTTCAAATATTTTACGAGGCAGTCCATATAGAAATCCCTCTAATGTGGTATTGTGCTCCGACAAAATGCTTTCACAACTCTGCATGAGTCCAACACATCAGCACATAACATTAGCCGCCCCAAAAACAATCATTTTGCAGACTACAATTTTGCCTGGTACTATAATTCATGTTTCGTATTCACTGGTAACACCTGAGTGATTCTGGAAAGACCAGAACTCTAAATGTGCACAACCTGGTAGCGTGAATAGGAATGTCTTAATTGACTTGTGTTATGTCTTCTGTTAATTGCTCATCCAACAATATCTTTCACCAGCTTTTTCTTTGCAGTTTCCACAGTGTTTAGACAAAGAATAATAACCCACAGGTTATCTGACATATTATAGTGTTCAGATATAAATTGCCATAACAAGGTCTAATTAAAGTGCCATTCCAAACCATCCATCTACGATTGCCCTAATCTGCAGCACAACATTCCCAGTTGTTAAGAAGATCTCCAGTGACCTTCATTGCGGCCATTATACAGACGCACACACACTCACACACCTACACACGTTTATTGTATTTGACCCCTGGAGAATTAATAGTGGCTTCAAACGGGATTTGTCTTTTGCGGAGCTCGCCATTAGCGTCTAATAGCGGCGTTATTTCATAGATGGTGACAACTTGGCAGCATCAGACATAATAAGGACGGCTATCGCAGGCTATTTAGCATAGAGATAGGTTTGAAGCAAGATACAGCGTGATCTTGATGTTATCATGGATTACTGAACAATGGGAAATATAGATTTTAATAGAGAAAATAATTATCTGTGCTAGCCATTAATAATGGTTTTTAAAGTACAGTACATGCATTGAAAAAGTCAAATGATGGATGCAATGTCATTAACATGGTTGCTGACTATATGTATGAATCAATAGTTAAGCATCATTTTAAATGCCTTAAAAGGTGAGTTTAGGGTGGAAACAAATGAAAAAGAGCCATCATAAAAATAAAGATTGTGTAAATCCTGATACATTATTTGGTAAAAGGCATTAGCATTTGACGAGAATTAGGTTTTGAGGACCAGAATTAGTGTAACAAAGCCTTCAAAAGCCTTTTTTGTGACTATTTGTATCACCCTTTTCTCTAATTATCATATTTTTTAGGTTGTAAGGATGCTCACCTCTTGCTTCAGAGTTACAGATTGTGACATCAGTTGACATAGAAGATTAAAAGTTCTATTCCACTGCAGCAAAAACGCCTTCTGACATGCCAATTTGAAACACATTTTGTAACTTTAAAGTAGGACTATGTAACTTTGGATTAGAATGTTTCACCTCATAGTTTTTATTATTTATAAAGTTAACGAGAAAGCACGTGTTATTCCTTCCTTAATGGTACATGGTCCTCCTTTTAGTCAGGATGAGGCATGTTTCATTACAGGATTCGACAGTTGCCGCTGAAGCATCTTAAAAATACATCCCCGCGCCATTACTCTCAGTGGACAGTGATGTATTCTCCTCTGTGGTCACGGATGAACCGGCATAATATCGGTGGCAGTGACCAACCAGTGTCGGATTTTTAATAAAAACGCTAAATTAGCCGGATGTATTTGAAGATGAAATGGTGCATTCAGTAATGTCCAAACCACGAATGTGTGTCAGAGAGGATTGATACAAAAAAAGAAGAAGCTGTCTGCAGATGATACCTGCCGCTCGGTTGTTCTCATTTCAAGGTTCTGGAGGTGCGATGGATGCTTGGCTAGTGGACGATGATATTACTCCCGTGTTCCCGGAGATGTAAACCCCACCGCCAAGACAAGATGTCATCGAATTTATGATTATGGATTACTTGCAGATTGTGTCCCACTCCCAGTGGCTACAGATGTTGAGTGTCATTCTGAGAGAAGGGAGGAGGAAGAGACCGGAGAAAGAGAGGAAACTGCTACCCAGGGTATACTTTAAGAGATGTACCCATAGTCTGCGACAGTCCTCATATGTTTTATTTCTTTCATTGTTTTCAATATTCCTTGGCAATTATTTTTCTTTCAATATTTGATTGTGCTGCTTTGTTTGGATTGGAATTCTCATAAAGTCGCAATCACTCCGCTAAATACAATATTAAACCCAATAACGTGGAAGCAATATTGTTATTCCAACAACATGCCTGACTGAGGCTTTGGGGCCGTGCTTATTCCTCATCTGCCTCATTTCATGAAGCTTTAATTAACACAACAAAGGTTCGTTGTCCTCCAGATGCCATCACTCAGCAGACGATTTCAGATGTGGAAAACTGTGAAAATCCCAAAGTTTGAAACTAAGAGATATTGTGACAAACTGTGTATAGCTGTGGAATATTTGTAAAAAAACAATGTCACCCTCTTTTCTGACGAATCACCCCTGTAGTGAACAAAAGGTTGCACGTTAAAAGAAATAACAAGCCGTCTCATTTTCTTGAGTGCCTCTTAAAAAATACCCACTGACAGACAGTAAGAAAAAGATTGGTCAGGGCTAACAACACAATGTATCAGCAATCAGGGGGGGCTGGAGTCATCATTATGTTCTATAGAAGCATCTATAAGCACAATGGAAACATCTGATTTGAGAGAAATGATAAAACATATACTAATCTAAAGCCATGGTTTGGATGGGATACTCTTGGAAATATGTTGGATGCAGTTAAAAACCTTTTTCCAGCATCTCCTCAGCATTTACTGTTAATGTCTGACATACTAAAGGCAGCACAGGCCAAAGGATCATTCTCCTGTCACTGAGGCTGAAGAGAGCCAACCCAGGGAACAGCTGGTCAAGCTGAGTGGAAATTGACATACCAGATGAACTAACATTTAGCTTTTGGAATGGTAAGCCTGGCCTGGCATTTAGTGACATTTGCCTCGTCGCAGAGATGCATTTGGAGGGTCGGAAGAAGAAGAAAGGCTGGAGGAGTGTAATTGCAGTCTGACCATTCATTGTGGACCTATTAGCGGATCCCCAGACAGCACAGTGGACAGTGAGTAATGTTCAATGAAGTTGTGGTATGTCACTCTGTTCTAATTTTCTATTTCACACAGGCTGCACCCTTTAATGGAGCTCTAATTGAACCAAAAAATGTAATCTGCAGTATGTGCTTTACCAAACGGATCTTATTAAGCTCTATAAGGGATGGAATTATGGTTAGTACTGAAATGACCGGCGGCCACACAACTCCAGATGCTCAGATGTCACTAAGAAATCGGCGACTTCTTGCTACAATTCTTGGCATAAAAAGGTTAAACTATAAAAACATGTTGACATGTTATTCTGCTGGGAAAATAAATGCACGTTTGATGTAAATAAAGAAGAATGACTACATTAGACTAGAAAACAATCTAGACTGTCATTTCATATTCTCACAGTATCTTTTTTTGTGATGAGTTTGATTTGCGCTTTATTTCCCAAACGGCAGGGCAGGCAGAGACATACCAAATGTGTCACTTTAAATGTATAAACACAGGGCAATGTTTTTAAAGATTCAAGGTGTTACTGATAGAAAAATGGGATCTATTTGACATCGATTCTTTTTCCTCGACAGAGTGCACACTTCAGCGAGGACGCATAATGCTGAACATGTTTAGATGACACTTAATTGAGAGGCTGATTCTTTTATATTCTCCATGAAACACATCTTCACTTTATTTCGATTCAGAATAGTGTTCACTTGTGTTTTCTGCTCCTGATGCCTCAAATCAATAATTCCCTGTCTGGCTTCGAGTTGGAAGAGATGTTCAAGGTTGCACTTTTCATCTTTTTCTCATCCGACCTTTCGAGCAGCAGACATCATGGTTGAGAAAAGATTCTGCAAATCGACAGAGACGGATCTTTTTATTAACCCTTTGTCCGGTATCCAACCTTATTTTTTTCGCATTACCCTAACCCTCTTTGGTACGACTAGTTTTCCATCCATCCTGCTGAGTCTTGTCATATATCTTTGAGGCTTTGTGCCACAAAACGAAGGCCTGTGATCAAATAAAAGTTATGATCTCAGAGCAGTGTGCAGCAATTACCTTTACATTTGCAAATGGTTGAGTCTTAAAAGCCCTGGCGTGTCCTTAGTCATTGTAATCAGCTTAATGAACAGGATGTAATCATTGCCATTTGAAGATAAGAGATCACAAATCTTTCCTGTTCATATTTCAATAGGTGAATGTAATCAAGCAGAACAACTCATCTGTTAACCTAATGATCAATTACAAAGCCTAAGAGAATTCAGACAAAAGCCTTATTTTCAATTACCAACACACATTTTGAGATGTTTTCGATGAAAAACGTAGCACAAGCACAAGAACTCAGCCATGTCAGCCCTTGTGTGCTCTCTTGAATACATGCCTGTTACAGTACGTCAGGTGATTCCTCCCACCTGTGCACCCCTCTCAACATCTCCATTACGAATTTATCTCTGGCTCGCAGAGGTTGTTGCGTCACCCCGGTATGCACGGGTCCATTGCAGGAGAACAAATTAGCCTTGACAAGAACACAGAGAGCTCCTCTGAATGGAGCATTTGTATTCAAGCACCAGGTGAAAAACCAGTTGAGATGTTTCGCATCACTCTGTGCTTTCTTAAAAAGATTAATTCTGTTTTGAGATCCCTTTCAATTACAAATCAATTATGGTTGCGATTGGACGTCTGGGCATTTTCACTGGTTACATTGTCTAGTGCCACCAGGGGTATGTGAGGATTTGATGTCATGCATTTGAGCCATGAGACAGTCCAAAGTATAGCATCAATCCAATATAAGTATTTCCACAGTCCATCATAACCCCCTTTTAATCAATTTCAAAACATACGTCACACAAACTTTATTAGAGCCAATTTAATCGAGCGTAATAGAATCTAGGGTGCTCGTTTTTCAGGCGCTGGCAACACACAGCAAACAAATCAGACATGCATTACAAGCGTCATTCTTTCTGTCCTCAACAAAACTTGTTTAGCTGTTTGCATGTTAAAGACAGCAAACAGTTAGATTTCATATTGTCAGTGTCAGATGTCGAGTAAATACACATCTTGTGCGTATGTTACAAAATATTGTATCTTAACACTATTGGCTGAAACAACTATGACAAAACAAAATGGTAGTGGGATGAGCATAATAAGGAATATAATAAGGTTAGATTCAATGACCATGTTTTGGTAGAACCACACCCATGTTATCCGGCTGCTGCCAGTGTAATTACTCAAATATGATTAACACCAATCAAACCAATCTCCAACAGAATTCAACATGAGGTGTCAAAAAGACTGCTGTGTTTCCGATCGTCCACATGTGACACAAACATGGATGTGTTTTAATGCCATGGTTGGAGCAAGTTGAGTGCAGCACAGTTATAGTTCAGAGGGTTCATTAGGGTCTGTCAGCGACCACTTTGATGGTGGGCACTACAGACGAAACACTGGCCAGCCACTGTGTGACATCTCACTGGACACACACCCTGCGGTCAGCGCTGTGGATACAACCTGCTACGTCATGTTCAATTTGTCAGCTCAGCTTCCTGTCTCCCAGCTTGACACATGGTAATCTAATCTGTTTGGAAAACAAGTCATACAGAAATATACAAATTGAAAGAGGTTGTTTTTTTCTGAGCTTAGATCTTAAGATACAAACACTGCTCCCTTAATGAGATTGACTTATATTAAAGCGGTTGATGTGTCAAAGATGTTGATGCGTGATGAGTTTATAAAGAACGCCAAAGAGATGAGAAGAGGATGTTGTGACGGTTTTCTGAGAGGAATCGCTAATCAAGAGCCTGGCAATATCAAAGCAAAGTAGTTCTTAATAAAGCACTAAAGTTGTATTTGTTGTGCTTTTAACTATAGGTAGAATTATTTAAGATAATATCGCAATACATTACCTGTGAAATATGTTCCAGAGTGGCTACATGTCAAATATTTACTTCAACAAGAGAGATGGGTATTGCATTCAAGTGAGTAGGCATCCTTTTTTTTATTTAAGCTGATAATATGATTGGAAATGTGAATTACAGTGAGTGCCTTTTAGAGTGATTTTAAAGCTCCATTAAAATGCCACATCGTGCAAACAGAGTAGCCAAAAAGCAGTTTTGTAGATGCCCGACCCTGAGCTGCAGGATAGGAGAGAAACACCCCACCAGCAGTGAGGATATTTGGATCAGTGTCTCTCCGACCCTTGATCAATGATTTCTGCTGAGGGATGTCTACCCAGATTCTGCTGAAATGGTGGAGCATGTCTCGAAGGCAAGCAGAGCCATATCACCAGCTGGGTAAACCATTAGAGTGCAAGTGCAGAGAAAGAAACATTTTAGACAAATTAAGTAAAATAGACGTGATGACAGCAACAATGATTTACTTTACATAATTAAAATACAGGTAGCAGCAATGGAAGCAAAGACACATTGTTGTCACTTTGAGGTATAATATGCAATAAGCATTTAAATGTATAACAACTACTAAAATCATCCTAATTTATTTCCCAAAACGTTCAAACAAAATCACAATGGAACAACATCATTTAAATAAACCTGATTCACCAAACTCCAGTCGCCATCATCAATTCATTATCATACATTTCCAAAGAGCCTAGACTAGCAAAACATGTCTGACTGAAGACACTTTTGTGACTAAAGCCAAGTGTTATGCAACATGTCTCAGTGGGGAAAGTGAAAGAAGAGGACTGCCAAGGAAGTCCAAGCGTAAGTGAAGTCTCCTCAAAGAACCCTTAAGAAGAACTGCAGGAGTAAGGGAGGACGACTGTGGCTTCTGGACACAAATCATTTGTGAAGAGGGGCATTCGGTTTAAGATGCAAGGTCGTCTCCTGATTCCTCCAACCCGGGTTACTCATGCCTTCAGAATGTTTGTGTGTGTGTGGCAGCGGGGTGATGAGTGTATGTTTTTGTGTGCGTGTCAGTTTGGTTACTCATGGGACCAGAGGTTTCTTACAGAGACAGACAGCGTTAACTTCAGCAGACACACGGACACACACACACACAGGCACCAACACAGATTAATGTATGTTGGTACTGGCAGGGCCACTGTCAAAGTAGTTTGTTGGTGGAAGGACACAGAAGGACACGTGAACTCACCAGCAAGACATATTGCTGTGGATTTTGCCAATCATGTAGGTTAAAAATGTACATCTAATAACTCATTATTACCCATATGCCATTTACATTGTAAGATGTTTTTACTGATCGAGCGTCCACTTTCATTCTAATGTAGAATTTGCCTTATTCAATCCACCCATATGTCTTTGCACCAACGCTGCCCACAATTCACCCCCTTGCTGACAGATGCAAGGACTTAAGTGTCTTCAGGGACGGCATGTGTTCTCCTTTGCATTCTGAACAAGGTCAGTCGGAAATTATTAAGTCAAAAGTCATTTCTAGCCGGTTTAAATATTGTCTAATTATTCTCCACACAAACACACAATGTCTGACTAAACGCCGTCTTGGCACATTTTAACGGGAGGAGTCCCTAATGTTGGAAGAGATCATTTCCTAGGTTAGGAAACTTGATAAAAATACTAAGGTCCAAAAATGTAGCAGTCCATGAATGGAACTTTAAGACTGATGTTATACAATGAGACCATTGATAAGAACATACCATAGGCAATTCCTTTTAATATGCAATGTAAATGTACTCCTGGTGAGTATCTACAGTATTTTTGGTTCAGATAAAGAAGATAAGATAATCATTCCCTCAAAACATGTGGGGGGAAACTGGAACACTTGCAGTGTTACAAAAGCAAAGTGCAACAATGAAAGGAAGTAAAAAAACGATAACAAATAATGTAGTGTTAAAAAACACATTGCACAGAATGAATATGAAATTAAAATGACTGGACATGATATATGAGCTATAAATGTGTCTTATCTCGACAAAATATATATAGAAAAAGCAACTCATTGGTCCCTCTCAGTCCCCTGATAAAAGAAAATCATAATTCATAAATTCAGTGTCCAATAAGACGATGTTTACATGTCATACAGTATAGGACCCTTCTATTCTACTCTAGGCAGTACACATTTGATATCAAAGGGTGACATCAGCAAGGGATTTAATATTTGAATACATCTACACTGCATATATGGTCTATTTAATTTACATATAAAACAGGTAGTACTTTTCCATCTGTAAGCCTCCAAGGTAACAGTGCTCCACAGAGTTGGACTGGAACACAAGCTGGATATGACGGGGGGGGGGGGCTCAGTACACCACTGCCAGGCTTTAATAACATGTCATCCCCTTCTTACAGCCGAGTGTGAGCCTCTCCGTGTGTGCATGTGTACGGCCTTGTCACAGGACTGCCGGTGTTCTCTTTTTCTGTTGCAATTCAATACACCAACGTGACAACTCGCAGAAAGACTTTCAGGCTGGAAGCAGGGGGTGAGCTTTGAATGTGTGTGCTTCCTGTTTTTTTGCCATGCACACATGTGAGTATGCGTGTCTCAAACCGAGTGTTTGTTTGGGCCTGGAGATTCAACAGAGCCGGTGCAGCAGAGGTGCTTTGGTTCTGCCCTTGACCCAAGTCAATCTGCCATGTTTAGTTCTGAATTAAGCACATGATGGCTCTGTAGCCCACGCACCTTCTGGCCACATCAGATCCTACAGAGAGTTGCTACTAATTAGCTAAAGTGATTGGCAGTGTCTATGTTGCATAACGTAATAATTCATTTGGGTAAATGGATATGTAGCTTTCAAATGCAACACAAAAAACTGTCTTTTCTCAGCTTATTCAGTATACAAATGGAGAGTGGGATCTTGGCCGTCCATGAAAGTGACTTATGGCCTTGTGCTTGCTGCACTTCTGCTATTTTGATACAAATATATATCTGTATTGAGTGAGTTTGGAAGTGAATGCTTGTTTTTTAGCCATATTAGTGGGCAGTACAACATGATAAAAACCAGATCTCACAGGAATATTCTAAGACTCTTCAAGATTTTGGCTCAGCCACATTCACATATTTGATATTATTGCCAGTGTTCCTCATTTGAACATGTGATAACACCTACTGGTAGGCACCTCAAGCGCTATGCACAAGTTTAACTAAACATGTGAATAGGCTTTTTTTAAACAGCTAATGTACAAAATCTTCACCAAGCTTAAAAGGCACATTAGATCAGCGTGTACATGTTCTTATTTTTTGAATCAATAGAAAGAGTACAAGATGTGTTTTTATGTTGTTATGAGGGGATGCCATTTTTTTGCAGAGTAGAAATTCTCAGAAAACTACTTCTCAGAATCTAAGGGTCCATATTTAATTCATACATCCAGAAATATTAATGAAACCCATAAATGTTTCAATATCTTACAAGCTATTCCCCCTCAAATGTAAAGATGATCTATGTTAGTCCGTGTGAGTAAAACTTGTGATGTTGTTTGGCGGAAAAATGTGGCGCTGGCCGTTACAAAACGAGAACCCAGAGGCCTTAATGACTTGCTATGCCCTTTCATTTGGTCCTGTAGAGTTCAACCGATGAGTCCTTGAAAGATCTAAGAAAGCCCTTAAGGTGGCTGGCGAGATGTTCAGGAAGAGCAGCAGGGAGTAAAAAAGTTATTTACGACGAGGCACATCAAAATTGCCGGCCATTGACCCAAAGTACTCAGGGCAGTGACTCCAGACCAGGGGGAGTTGCTCCTGACGCAGATACTTCTGAAGGCTCTGTGAGGCATGTATAAGGAGTGTGTCGAAGCTAAACAAAAACAATATTATTCTATTAAAATATATATCCACGTATTGAGTCAGCTGTAACAACTAACACTATAGATAGCAATGAAGATAGCACTGGAGAGAGCACATGGTATCTGTTTTGTCTCATACCTAAAAGGGTTATTTTCCCTTTTCTTGCAAATGATGGTAACATTAAACCTGTCTCAATTAGCCATCTGGGGGTCGATGGAAAACTAGCACTCAAGACTGTAATCATGGCTCCCCTACCTTGCTTGCCAAATACTCACTAACCGGCTGTGCTCTCCAGCTCCCTACTCTCAAATGTCCTGATGCACTTGATAATCACTCAGTGGAAATGTTCACAAATATGCCCATGATTGTGTCTGTGCATATCACAGTTAATCTTATAGTATGAATGACTCTGTGTGTCTGTGTGTGTGCGTGTGCGTGTGTGTGTGTGTGCGTGTGTGTGTGTGTGTGTGTGTGCGTGTGTGTGTGTTCTGTGCGA
This sequence comes from Trematomus bernacchii, assembly GCF_902827165.1. NCBI lineage: Eukaryota > Metazoa > Chordata > Actinopteri > Perciformes > Nototheniidae > Trematomus > Trematomus bernacchii. Next base: position 5,196,662 of record NW_022987821.1, on the reverse strand, counting down.
TTGATGATTACCGAGCGAAAACATTTAGATTGCTTGCTTCTTGGTGCCCGTCTAGATTAGGCTGGTGATGAGACCCATTTCTACTTGATTACCGTTATGGCGTTTAAGGGTGCATTGTTAACAGGGACCTTCAGCAAGTGGAGCTCTGTGGACCAGACACCAGGTACATGCAGACACATACAATCCAGATAATTGACTCATCATATCATTGCCAATAACCCCCTTCCTTTCTCGGTATCCCCCCCCATCCCATTCACACTCTCTGTACTGTTCTGCACTCAGGGCACACAAAAGCTATTTGGATTAAAAGCATCCGCCATGTGTGACGTGTGAAACCCCCCCGCTCTCTGTCTCTCTCCCTGTTTATGCTCAAAGGCACCTCTGTATCTGCGCTTGACTCAGCCACTGCATGCAAATTAGCCGATTATCTCACCACAAGAAAAAAAAAAAAAACAACAAACTGTTATGTCTGTGTGTTTCATGATGCATTTTTATAATGTGTTTCCATATGTACAGTATCATATAATACTAGGAGGTAGTAAACAAAGATTAAATAATCTTCTTACTAATCATTTTGTACTTGCAAATTGCACACATAATTCTTGTCGAAGATTATCCATCAAACAGTCTTGGAAGGGTGTAAACATCTTCTTGCTTTTACAGTATACACATGGAGTTACTAACTGTTGCCTGTTACTTTTATGATGTGTACCTTTAAGAACAACTGTTATTATCGTTATATATTTCAGTTTGTCCAAATCATCTGCATGCTTATGTAAAAGTGGTCCATTTAGCAGTAATGGAGAGTGTTGTTCTTGTAAATTCATGTCTTCTATAACCCTGATGATGTCTCAATGTCACGATTCGGTTTGGGGATTTATAACAAAAGGACTCCGTCATAATACTGACTTAACATTTAGGGTATATTGGCATCTGCTGGTTTCATTTTATCATGTGTTCCCCATACTTTATGAAGGAGAATACACATAATATATATATATATGATGTAGGAGAATAAATAAATAGTCTTTTATCTGGATATAGGTCAAGATATAGCATGTTTTCTGGTAATTCAGTAAATGTATTGAGTCTAGACATTACCACATCCTACTCATCTGTGAATTAAATATGTGACTAATGAAGATATTGGAAGATATGTTGAAGGTAAATGCATATGCAGTCAAACTGTAGTATATCAAAGTTGTCACTGATGGTGACATATATCACACTCTTAACAGCTTGTCAGTGTTATCTTTAGTCAATGCTGGTGTTCTGTGTACAGGAAAAAAGAACCGTCGCCCCTGGGTAACACTGTGTCAATGTTTCTATTATTTAAAGGTCAATGTCAACAGGGCGACGTCAACACTGGCTGTTCTCATTTAAGGAGGGGAGAGGGTATCAATTAATGATTCCCCACGTCTGTAACTGACATTTCTTTATATTTGTGGTCTTGATGCCTTATGATGATCACCGTCTGGAGCTTGTACTTATCCCGGCGTTTTTTATTTACTGCTACATCACCGGTCGCGTGTGCACATTGGCTTTGGCAAACAGCCCCAGCTTTAAATCTTGTGAGGGTGCGTGTGCCATTTTTGCCTGCGTACGTGCCCTGATAGTTCATGAATAACTCTTGCTTTAAGATACTGAGAGTGGATTCGGGCAATGGGGGGGGGGACATAAATCTGAGGCTGACACCCTCAGTGAAAGTCATTAATCAGCTGTCACAGACCCTGGCCCTATGCCATGTCACGAGAACCCCCCACCCCCCTCCCTCCCTCTATCTCCCTCTCTGCCCTCCTAACGAGGGCTATCTTGCTTGCCCATAGCCTCATTCCTCTAATGGAGGAGGATTCATGATGATGCAGCCTCTTTGAGATTTAGAAGCACAAAACACACACACACACACACACACACACACACACACACACACACACACACACACAGGCTTTGTTTAATACTGATGGCATGTTGAAGGTAATGGATATTAAGTCGTGACCCATTATTTATATGTAGCGTAAAGAAGCGTATTGAGTACGAGGATAATGGAGGCACCTGCTGTTTTCTCCCAAGAAGAATAGATTCTCATTATAAGTGTATCTGTGTCCTCCCACTTCAACATTCAAGAGCACACATACTGTATAGATAAAATAGAACTTTAAACCCCCCCAACCCAAGAGGAAGAAACCAGTGTTCAAAGCAAGAGCAGGAGATATGTTTACCAAAGCACAGCCCAATTCATTGTGACAGGGCACTGAGGAGGCGGGAACAGCGTGTGCTGCAGCAAAGTTCAGGAGATTTAAAACGGTCCTTTTTGTACCTTCAGTGAATGTGATTGATGTTGGGCAGCCCTCGAGACAGCGGGTGGCTTATCCATTGCTGTTTTCAGAAGAGAGGTGATCATGTTTTTTTCACTAGAAAGTGAATCTTGGGGGGATGCACACGCTCTCTGGGGAGCTGGCAATTTCAATTTGCCCAGGGAAGGGCAAGCTTTACAGCCAAGAATATACAAATGCACACAGGCCATTTCCTGAGGACACAATGCTGGATATCGTTTAATCCGGAACAGCGTGTGTGTAATTGGCGCGTGCAGAGGTCAGACTGCGAATGAATCAATGCCCGGATCAATCCAGAATGTATTTAATTTAGGCGATATGCGGAGCCCTCTTTGTCCGTCCGGTGGCCTTTATTAGATGAAATGTAATCATTCCATTCAGGCCTTATCAGCAGCCGAGGAGACAGGAAATTAACTGCTTAGAAAATATTAGTCAACTTTGTCACGCTGAATACAACTTAATTGTGTAATAATCCCTCGATGGCGTGACACAAGACCGGCCAATAAATGCCAAAGCTAAACAAGCCCAGAGCAATGTCAACATGTACAGTTCCATTAAGCTGATATTTATGACTGCTGTTATCATTTGTGCTTAAGCTTATCTCTGCGGAGGGTTTTTGTGTTGCCTGCAGAAAAGGGTAGGTGCTTCTGCCAAGAATACATTGAATGTACTGCACCAAAGATGTATGTGACTGTGGGACTCTTGGATGTGCAAACTGGGCGTGTTTTGGAAGAAGAAAAAGTGATTTGTTTATTCCTTCCAGGTCTTTGCAAAGTATTAGGAGAACAATGACATGTCTGCACAGTGGCAGCTCAGTGCCAACTTAGGTAAATCCGGCGGTGCTTTATTCATTTAAGACCACATTTTTAACAATGCATTGCATTTTGTTGGCAGGCTCTGATTGTGACCTGGGGCTTTTCAATAAGAAATCGTCCAACAGTGTCAGAAACAGTGGTATTAGCAGTAGCAGATCAGAATAGTTTTGACTGAATGTGTTTTGCTCAGTTGCTCAATATGTTGGGTTTGATTTCAACTCTTGTATCATGTTCAATTATGTCATTTCCGAAATTATTTTTCTCAAAGATTGTAATTTCAATACAAGTCTGTTAAACCTTGTGTTGTGTTCAAAAGCTGTTACCGTTCATGGTGTTCGCGGGTCAATTTTGACCCATGATTTATCTCAGTCCAAAAACACACCAAAAAAAAGACTATCATCCTATATTGTTTTAACTACATCATAACTAACTTATAATGCATTCATAACCGTACAATCATGTTGTAATTTAATGTTATGGCCCAAAACACATTACACCACATATTGCACACGTGCATGTGTGTGTTCAGGTTCAAGTGTTAGTGTACATATTCTTTGAGAAAGGTTGAGTTCTCGTGGGGGGAGGGGGGCAGAGGGAGGGGAGACCAGGTGCATGTTGCGGAAAAAAATGTATGAAGGGGGCGGGGTGTCTAAAGTCAAAGATGAATCTTGATTGGGCCAAATTGGACCTCGAGTCACCCAAAACAATTCTGCTGGGTCTCCCCAGAACCGAACACCAAATGATACACCTTTTTTTTTTTAGAGACCTTCAGACGTGGCAAAAATGGTCAAAATCTGTTTTGTAGTGTTTATATAGCTGTTGTGGAGGATATCATGAAGCCTCAAAAAAACTTCAGCGTAGTTATTATATAATTTGAACTTGAAACGGGTCACGGGAGACCCGAACACAACATAAGGGTTAAGTCAATATTGCAATACTTGTATACTAGCAGTATCACAGGCTGGACGTCTGTGGTGATTACACTATACCCAAAATAATTAAGCTGAATACAACAATAATACTTGAAATGAGACAACTGCATTCTTCCTCTCAAATAGAAAGAGGTTTGAGTTTATCAAAAACAGAAAAAGTCAAAGATATTCAAACCATTTTACTTCCTTTAAATAAATTCCAGTGCAACATGATTTATGATTTGATGTTGTTGGTATGAGCTGCACCACCTGAGAATGAGCACCAACATCAGCGGCTCTACAAAGAGAATCACATCAAAGCCGGCGTTAAAAGTGTAACTCCACAGGATGCATGACATGCCTTGTGACGATTCACCTTTCATTGCCGAGCCCTTGGAGCATGACCTAAAGACGTGGCAAAGCCTTTCCACATGGGTGGCATCAAATGAGAAGCAAAGGTCAATATTGGCATTTTCGTATTTTGAGAAGCATATCATAAGGATGCAAGCCAGAAAACAAACCTGCATATATGCTCTCAACACACATACAGGTACGCTAGTTTGTGACGGTTAAGAAGTATCAAATGAACAGTTCAAAGTCCAGAGGGAGGTGAGACGAAAGAGAACGAATACAAAAATGCAAACAAGGGAAAGATCTGCTCCCTATCCATCCTCCCTTGCTCTCTCCAGTCCTTTAATCCCCTTCACGGGCTGCTTAACACTCACCACACACACACACACACACACACACTGAATCCGAACACTCACCACACACACACTGAATCAAGGCGACAGAGAGCAGCTGAAGTGCCAGTTGAAGACCATGCATTCAGTATGTGGTCGATTTGAGTGTCCGTCCCATCTGTCTCTCCTTGTCTCCTTCAATCAGGGAAATGTTTCATTGCAGGTGCAAGATACAAAACAAAAATCTTGGTTCTCATAAAAATACAAGACCATAGAGGTAATTTAAATGCATTTCTGAAGGATTACACTTTTTTCAGAAAACCATAGAAAATCTGAAGGTTGGTCTCCGCTGCTGTTACCATGGACACGCTGGAAAATCTCTTCTTTGTAAGCCACTATCGAGTGATCACTTGTCTTTGTATCTGTGTAATTATATCATAAATCTGTTCTGCAACCTGAGCGACAATTATCTCCGAGTGATGAACAAGCTGGGGAGCATATTGTCTTTTGATTCTTGGCCGTGTGGAGTATTATGTTTCTGCTTTGATGCCATTGATTCCAAGATGCTCTCACAGGCCTGCAGGCTGGTCATTTGGCACATATTACAGAGGTGGAGAGTGAGAAGTGCTCTTTGATTTCCCAAAAAAAACATCACGTGTGTTGTGATTGCTTCTTTAAGTGCACCCTGCCATCATAACCGGTATGTGGTTTTGCAAGCACACATAAGCACACATAACTGTTAACTGCAATCATGAATTCACCTTTGGGAAGCGTGTTCACTCCTAAGTACTACTTATTATAGTTTCTGCAATCTATTTAAGACTCAAAGCACAATCAAAACACAGAAAACAAAGGCAACTGATGACAGATTGCGACTGTGTGAAACATTTACTCCCCACCTCCAGTAGTTTGGGTCCATTTGGAGCCGTGCATGCACACACAAGAGAGCGAGAGAGAAGCAAACTAAGTAATCTTAAAATTGTCTAAATTGCTTCAAGGTCTCAGCCAGCTCTCGCTAAAAAGCCAGGACATTTATGTAAAACAGAAAGCAGAATTATTCTCAGCACGACTGCTCCAGCGAGACATTTCTGTGACAGGGCGCTGATTGGAGTAAATGTGGACCTTTTCATTGCCACAGCGCTGATAAATAACTAACTGGGAGTGGGTTGAAGAAGTGATGTAACTTCCCTGGTGGGAAACTTAGACACACATTTAGTCTGTTTTGCTATAAACAACAAAGACAGGTCTATAAGACTTCACTTCCCACTTCAGACTCACATTTTGTTTAGTGTTTGGGTTCACTGCCTTGCTCAAGTGCACTTCCATGCAAGTCTAAAGATTCTTTTTTTTCTCCTCATGTCTCGTAGCTTAACTCGACAAACTCTTTCAAATTCATTTTAGTGCCAGCCCAGTGCTTTCATTTGACTGAACCCAATGCTGATATATATGAGAAGGGGCTGGTTGAACAGTTTAATGACCTCTACATTAAGAGTGCAGTCACTAAGGGGACACATTCATTTCAATGTCCTGCACCATCTATTCATTAACTCCCTCTGCAATAGTTACACACATCATTTGTGTACCGTGCAAGCAAAAAAACGGGAAAGAAATCTGCCTTTCACCGCGGGTGTAGCTGATAGATGGTGCTTTGCCTCCGTGTGGGTGCAAAGCATTTGGAAACCTGCAGCATGTGATTTAACTGCGAGCGGGGAATGGGTTTCAGTGGCCCGGTAATGGGGGGGCTGGGTGTAAGGAAAGGATGACTTGGCTCAGGATGAGAGTCATGCACCCGTAATGGATGCCAACTGAGGGGTAATCATAGCAGACACAGAAATTAGTCCCATCCGTACTGCGAGACTATGAAATATGAAAACGGCTGAAGAATAATTCAAGGATTCTTCTGCTTTAACAATCTCAGGGAGGAACTTAATGCGTCAAAATCAAATATGGACGGGGGGGGGATCCCTGAGAAGCTTCTGTTTGCTTTGTCAGGTCCTAACCCTGGATGCATACTGTAGACGCTGTGTGAAAAACTGGGGATATACAGCTTGGCCAATTATGCGGGCGTCTCGCTGATAGTAGGTGCGTAACAGCATCAGATACAAGGTCTTTGACGGATTATCATATTGGACCACCAGGCACTTTGTGAATCCACTAATGGTGTTTCTGTAGGAGAGGAAAAAAAAGGAATTTACTGTACATGTTCAGACAATTCTTTAGATCTTAACATCTCTGCTGCCATTTAGAATACAAATGAGTAATATGTGCAGGGGTTTTCTGCGGGTATTTTCGAAAAAGCCGGCCAATTATGGTGAGAAGGTGAAAGGTGTGGTGACGCATCTCAAAGAAAGATTGATCAGTAGAGAAGCCCAATTCACATTTCATCGGTGAGTCCTTTCCGAACCTTTTGTTTTGTTATAGCAGCTGTTATATAAGGCAATCTAATTTCCTTCAAACAACTTGATAAATTCTATTTGCCACCAACACTAATTCGACAAAATGAGGTTTAAGATGTTGAAATGCGTTACTGTCGATCTCCCCATCACATACTTTTAATAAATAATGGCTGATAAAGATTGGCAATCAATTGGGGCATCTCCTAAGATTAATATTTGATATAACTTGTTAGGATTTAAAAAGGCTGCCTGTCTTTGGAAGCAGTGATAGGAAGTCGACGGTGTGTGTAAGGGACACTGTGTGTTGTCACTGCAGCTTTAGATTCCAGTCACATTGTTAAAAGGTGCAAGCGACAAACTATCATGAAACTTTCCACAACCTTATCCCACCCTGCCGGGAGCTATTTCAGTACAACCTGCGGTACGGTATCTATACTGTATGATTAAGGAAAGAATACTAATGCACACACATACTGGTACCTCCAAGATGAATAAACTGCAGCATGACAATGAATAGATGTAGCAGTAGCTGCCCTCGAGCCACTAAACATATGTCAGGGTAAATATGAAAACACTGAAACATTAATGATGTTTGCTGCAAAGGCTACGATAAATAGCTTAAATACGAGGAGTGATATGAAATATTCACAACACGACTGTGTCTAGAACTTGAAAGAAATCAAAAAAACTATGGCGACATACGCACAGACTTTGAAATGCACAGCGCCTTGTGCTCATGGTCCCGAGCTTCAGACGCTGCTGGCGTGATGTGGAATAGTGCACATCGCAGAGGGATTTTCATACATTATGGGTTATGTCCAGGTTAACCAAAGTTGGGCTCTTTGTTCACATGTTTAAAGACATGAAGAGGTTAAATCCAGCTAAAACACACATGAATGAAAACATATATAGATTGTGTGTTTATTTTCTGTGTAATAGTTTCCATATATCTTACTGTCTTTCTGTTGACGTAGCATAATGCTGATCATGAGCTCAACATCTCCTTTTTGCTTTGTCAAACCCCACTGTCTTTCAAACGTTTGTATTGGACCTACATTTAAATATTGAATAGAGTTTTTATGTGATGTTCTTCTCTCCTCAGCATGTTCATTTTCACAATGGAGAAGCTGTCAGTCAGTCAGTAAAAGGACATCATTGTTCCTGACCAGCATGCTCAGTGGTGCGGCTAACATATGATAAAATATACTGTTCCCTGGACTCTGAGCACAAACTGGGGAACAAGTCCCTGGATAATACTCCTATCAACATATAGCGCCTAAAGATAATATCTGCAAAAGTAAAGAGCCTAATTATGAGAAGAACGTGTATGACCATTCACACTTGGAAGGATTTCAAAGTGTAGTTTCAAACAGTTTGACTAATTAACGTCAGTTAAATGAGGTCCACCGTATTTTTTGAAAGGTAATTATATCGTTTTACGATTCACTGACCATTTGTCACCACTGAGTATAAATTACTTCTTGTCTGCTTAATTGTGCCTCGGCATATTGGGCGATGTGCAGGGAGATGAAAGAAATGATCCCAGAGATGGTTCAAAGTTTAAAACATTGGGATAAAGATGATGTGCCCGGGGGGAGAAGAAGCAAGTTGGAAGCAAAGTTGGCCATGCAGCCTGTTAAAACGCAGATGCAAAGCTGTGCTAAGTTTAGAAACAGCAGGGCAGACTCTGTCTACTGTCATGTGCTAGCGCTTACACAACACTACAAACTGTGTCACAGCAACAGCAGCCTTTCTCAGTTTCTACTCTTTTCATCATGGAGCTGCTCAAACGTCTGATCCAAGGGGATCAGACAGATTTTCTCGGGATAACTTCAGACTGCTTTGATGTTATTAAAGGACCAGTATGACAACGGAAATCACAGTGGTTGTAGGACTGATGCTTTTGTTTGATGTTTGCTGTATAAATGATGGTTATTGGGGTAAATTCTGAATAAGATACCATGTTTATCGGCAGAAAGAGGCCTTCAGTTCTTGTTAAATGTGGTCGATTAATGCTGGATATAGTAATTCCAGCGTGTGAACTTGTTTTTTTGACCAACCAATAATCCAAAACCCAAATATTTCCATTCGAGAAGCTTAAACAAGATCATTTTGTAATTTCTTCTCCTTGCACAACCTGGTTCCTGTCAGTACTTTTTTGGAGTGAGGACTTCCACCTGCCACCTCGTATGGGACAGCCTTTCACCTGAGTCGCGCTAGGCTGGGTGCCCATCAGCTCCATGTCAAACCCCCATTACTGTCTGAGTATCAGCTGTCGACATGTCAGGAAGACTCAGAGAAGGAGCCACTCAGCGAAGTGCTTTTCTCACTTTTGTTTCTCTTCTTTTCATTTATCAAGTCTCACTCCTTGGCGGAGCCATGATATCTGAAGATTGAAGGCCTTTGTGACTCTGCGACAGCGTCTGTCACAGGATCGCATCACTTCTAAAGGTGGAGTAATAGAAACTTGGGAAACCTAATGTTACAGCTGAGTGAGCTTAATCCAAGGAGAAAGTTAAACGACTTTCACTGTGTGGGTCGAGGGAAGACATTCTTAAACTCAAATGGACAAAAATAGTTATTTGAATAGTTATTTTTTTATATTTTCTTGCAGTGTGGATCAATTTGCACTTTTTTGCTGTGTTGTCTAGCCCGCTCAAACTAAACCGTGAAACCCAGCGGGAAAAGCTTAATTACCATTTGATGAGTTTGAGCACAAAGCGGTGGCCTTACAAGTTGAAAATTGGTTATCGGCTTCTCGAGCTGTTGCTATAATTTGCTCTTGGTTGTGTTCAATGTTTCAGTCCAAATTGTTCTGTCACTAGAGGTTATAGTAAGAAAAAAAGAGAAGACTTCTAGCACTTTAATTGTCTTATTTCTTTCAAGCATGGACATTTCTCTAGATGGAGTCAGCTCGACAAGAGGATGGGGAATATTTATCAACTTGAGAAAAATGAAATGGCAATTGTGTTTTTTCTCTGTACACATACCACTTCTTAACTGTGAAATGTAATCAAATCAACTGCTTTATTTGATTGCATCTTTTAAATCTACATAGCGGATTTAGAGACTAAGAGAATAAACAATGTGACTGCAATCACAGTACAGGTCCCCAGGTAATTTAGCTAAATCCAAAAACCAATAAAGTAAATCTAATTTATTTCAAATGTTCAATGTGCATGACTAAGTAAATATGCAGGACACCAACCTCATTTCCAGAAAGAACATCAAGATTGGACGATTCAATTAATAGTAGAAGTAATTAAGTCAAACACGTCTTCTTCCAGCTTCTCAAATGGAAACACTTACTGCTAATACTCTAATACATTGAATGTCCTCGGTTTCAGACTATAGGCAAACAGCACATTTGATAATGTATCCTTCAGCACTGGATTTAGATTACAATGTTTGATATGGATGCCTCACTTTTTCTAATGTTTATGGACTAAACACTGGATGTATTAATGAAGGTAATATTCAACAGATCCACCAATCAGAATTTTTTTTTATTTGCAGCCCGACATCTAAATATAAATAACATTGTTGCATACAAAGCAAATGTTACAATGCACATAGGAAACGTGAAAATAGGCCTACCAGAAAAGGCCCAGTATAAATTAGCTAAAATAAATCATCATAAGAGGCAGTCATGTGTTTATGTGGTAAAGCTGTGTTGCCCATAAAACCCTAACGACCATTAACTGTGAATATATTTTGTAACACTAATTAAAAATTACAATCCAATCATTATTAAATATAATTATAAATGAAATACTGCAGGCCGTTGGTTAAATTGAAAAAAAAAATCAAAAATCTCCAACGAGGCGTTCTGGGGCAGCATAGACAGGTATTTTCTGTGTTAGAGTTTTACTCGCTACAGGGTGTACTTTGAGGGTTTGTGACTCTGCAGACCGTTTACATGCAGAAAAAGCGACATAACACACAAGGGGACATAAAAAACATGACATGGGACCTTTAAGCTCTGGATCAAATATGCTCCGTCTAGCACCACGGTGAAATTATTCATTAGAGAATATAATAGCAGAATATTAATAGCAGCATAGGATGGAAAATGCAGCTCTTCCCTTTCTAATACAGCACATTTAGTTTGCAGCGCCGAGACCCTTTCGTCAACTTCCTCTGGCTCGCACAAGAAAGTACTTTGTGCATCAGCACTCATCAGATATTGAGCGTAAAGATGCTCTGAGATGCACTAATGCCTGATATGCACGCCACAATGGCGCATGGAAGCGAATGCTTACAGTACCTGTCAGTTCATCGAAATGGGATTTTTATTGATTTCAGACTTCCCTCTGGTTGTATCATCACACCGGCCCTCGGCTGAGTGAACTCTAAATATGAAAGGTAAAATGCTCATGCAGTTGGCATTTCACAGGTGAAGACCTATTCCTGCTGGTGGTAAATGATCAGCTGTGTTTAGTAGGTGGTATGATGCACTTTAATGTCGGCGATTATACTGGATATATAACTTGCAGTGACATTTACGTCTGAATGCGTACAGATAACGATTTCAGAAAGGTTTTATAGGTGAAAAGTGTAGTTTTGTGCTGTGTTTTACACACACACACACACACACACACACACACACGCGCACACACAAAATAATGGGTGTTTGCTGCATCCCTGCCAACATGCACTATTATCACCTGTAATGAAAAGGTCACCCGAGCCAGCTTCTCTAATAATGGCAGATAACCCAAAGTGAGCACGACTCGCATCATTCTATCATGAAAACTATCACGTCGGAAAATAAGGTCCCCAGACATCAAGAAGGTTGAAATGTCCTTCAGTTCACTCTGAGAATGATTGAAGTAGTTGTTCTTGTTGAATATCAGTATCTGTGTTTTACATTAAGTACACATCTAGTGGAGGTGGCATGTATGCAGTAGCTACAAGTTTATATAACACAACTGCAGTGTAACGCTGTTTCATCCGTTAACAAGGTGTCCTGTATGATATGGATGTGTGGTGAAGGAAACAAAGGAATAATGTTGAAACAGCGAATTACCATTGTAGTAGACTCCTCTCGTACATACACGTACACAAAAACCCCATGCCATGTGGATTAATCAGAGCAACCAACAGTGATTACTTCCTATTTACACTCCCTAATAAACACAACATAAGTCAATACAGAATACCAATTATATAGGACTGACACTAAATACCTAGTGCAACAAAGCGTACAATCATGTTAGCGTAAAACAGGTCAGAATCAAAGGGCGCCAGCAGTGGTTACAAATATTGTTCACTTACGTAGAAACACGTCTTGTGATTTATGTTTAAAATCTGAATTAAATTCAAAACATTAGTCAATGTTGGTATTATTAACTGCTGTTGTTTTAAAATGTTCCTCTCTGCAAGTTGGAGGCTGGCTATACATGCTCTCATGCATTCTCATACAAGAATATTTATAATTTACAAATCATTTTTAAGAAAAGTTCCCCATTCAAGACAGCATCTTCTCTTTAGCAGGGAGTTAACAAATATAATAAACACACAGCTCTTCATACAGCCATGAATTGTCCTCATTTCAATGAAAGCATGAGTCAGCTAGTCTTTCCAATGTTTCACAACGGTGTGTCATTAGTAGAAACACGCTTTGCTTGTAATTGTAACGCATGGTTAAACATTAGCTCAGCATGCAAAGCAGAGTGGAGAAACGTTCGCTTAATTGTTTCAGCATTCATATTTGTCTAATCTGTTTATGTGCAGTGCACTGTCCAAAACACATTTCTCTAAAGTGCATTTAGTTGTCTTGCTACAAGATTGTGCAACATGATTATAAATTAAAATGTCACACTTTGCAAGTTTTACTAATTATAAGCCTCTTTAAATAATGGTCAAATGCATAATGATGATGTTTTCATATTGTAGATGCAGGAGGGAATCTCAGTAAAAGGCATAAATAATGCAGCTTGTGTTCAAACTACAGGCAGCAGAGCCCACTTTATCCCTCCTAGTTATCCACTCTAGAAGGGGCGATCCACTGGATGACATTATTTAGCTCTCGTCCATATGGTAAACATAGCACTTGATCTGCGGCGTTTATGCACACCCTGGTATTACACTCAAGGGCTCCCAAGATGCACTCTGAATACTCACTTTACAGTCAACATGTGGCTGAAAGGGATGTGATTTAAGGCAGTCAGAGTGCTTCAGTAACCGCTGCCATGCTCACAGTGCACGGCTCTAATTAAGCCATGCCATAGACGTTCTGTAATTACAGTCCATGGGGCTCAGAGCGTGACTTTAGAAACATGTAGGTTCCCCTAGATTGCGGGGCACCATTTTAATTGCAGGTGGTCACATAGTGTAATAAATAGATATGGGTTGCTGTCAGCTAACATGCTATTCATTATTCAAACAGGGGCCTATTAAGAGTTATTTATTATTTAAGGAAGGGAAGGCTGCAGTGAAGGTGAGGTCTGCCGCAATGCCAGGAAAGAATATAATTATTGTTATTATAAAAGCAGAAGTACTGATATTAACATTATTAGTCGCATAGCCATGGGGAACATCGTGTGGCAATCAGTGCCATTAATTTCACAATTAATTAGGTAAAAAAGGGCAGCACACATTGATTTAGTTAAGGGGAATGTGAGGCAATCTCACTTTATGTATTTGCATTGCAATTAAAACGTGCGGGAACAGTGTGTTCGCTCAAAAAGTCAGGGAAAGTTAAATTAGCTTGACGCGATGTAACAGCTCAGCTAAACGTTGTCCTTGGCACGCTCAGCCTTATGTTTCAACATGTGCGCTTTGCTAATTTCCCTCATGGGATTACCAAAGCGTGTGTGTGTGTGTGTTCACGTGTGTGAGGAGAGAGCCCGCACACATGGAGGACTTTAACTGAGACAATATGCATACAATTGCAGGCAAATTATTCAATGTGACACGGATGGAACAAAGACTGTGTGGTACTTTATGGATAATATCATGGACTTTTGTTTGTCCTTGGGAAGAATAAACAATTAAATTAGCCCCCTGATGCATGTTGAATTCATATTTAAACCCTGACTGTAGAAAAACACTTAAGAGGACTACACATGTAAAGTCTAATATTTGACGGACGACCGTATGACAGTGACAAAAATGACTATTCTTGGCATCAACTCTTGCACGGTTGATGTTTTGCTGCAGTTGGACATTGAAAAAAGTTTTTTTTTTTAATCGTCTCTCCCATTCCCTGGGCTCCCTATCTATCCATGTAATGGCAGCAGTAAGAAATGATTACTAAACTGGTTCAGTAGGGCTTCTTTCATCTCCGGAAAATCGATAAGATCAGAGCCAGAAGTGTCATTTCAGGACGGAGGAAGTTATTCATGCCTTTGTCAAATCCAATTAAGACCACTGGGATTCATTTTTGCTTCTGTACCATCAACTTCACATGTGTGGTTGTTTTAATAGGGTTTTACAATTTCTTGCCTAGGGGATTTCTTTCTGCTGTTAGGATTGCAGACAAAAACTCAAATAATGAAATGGATTCAGCTAGATAGAAGAACATGATTTGATGTAGGGATGTTGGTACTAAAACACTGGGCTTCTGAGAGACCCAAGGTTATGTTAAAGGACAACAGTTTTGTCTTCAAATCCAATGCAAAAAAGGCAGTATTTGTATTATTTAATAAGATGGTAACTATGTCAAAGTTAAGGTTATGGACAAACTATTGATGCTGCTGAGTCACATGAGAAGCAGTGACTTTAAAACAATTTCCTTATAGAGAAAAATGACTTTGACAAATGATACTAATGTACGGAGGTGCCTGGCTTCACCCAAAGTGTTCACCTTCCCTTGATTGCAAGGGGTGTGAACATCAAAAGAGGTTGTGATGATAACGAGCAAAGGAAAACTTGTAAGACATTTCAAAGACAGGAGGAAATAACATCCCAAAAATACTCTTGGAAACAAAACACTTAGTAATGCCAGGTGCCAGACACCCAGCAGCCGGGATGAAGCAGGATATTAAGCCAATGACTGGAGGGTATAGTTTAAGCACTGTGAGAAAATATGAAAAGGTATGTTAGGAATCTAGAAATAATGCAGGGCGGTAAGAATACACCTATTGTACTGCTTCCGTATCACATTCATCAGTTCCAGAGTTGACATTTGAGTGTTAAATTGTATCTATAAAACAAGCTCTAGTTGATAGTGTCCGTGTAAGTCATCCGCTCTGGACAGATCTAAGGAAAGCCTATAATCCGTTCCTAACTCTCAACTAGTTAGCCCCATGAGAACCGTTTCTAAAACCCTTTAAAGATTGTCCCTTTAATCCTCATATCCCGTCATATTCCCACTGCTTGTTATGGGGGGATTGTTGGTCTGTTGAAGTTTGTTTTGTGTGTCCCTTTGTATCTAACCCTTAAGTGCTTAACACCAATTTAAAGAGCACTCACAACTTCACTTCAGCTGCGACTTAAGATATGCTAATAGCCGACCATTTGATCAAAGTAGTGTGTATCTAAATCACAGAAAATGTTGATTATTCCGAAGCCTGCTCAATTCAATCACCAGCAGACAGACGGATTCAATTAGACTCTTAATGATGCCTGATACGTGTATTCATTAGGTTATGATAAGTGTTTCTTATTTGACAGAATAACATTTAAGGTTAAATGACATTAGGAACATATTGTTGCCTTATCTGTACACCACACAACCCCTA
Organism: Trematomus bernacchii; assembly: GCF_902827165.1. Classification (NCBI taxonomy): domain Eukaryota; kingdom Metazoa; phylum Chordata; class Actinopteri; order Perciformes; family Nototheniidae; genus Trematomus; species Trematomus bernacchii. Next base: position 5,180,837 of record NW_022987821.1, on the reverse strand, counting down.
TATGTTGCCCGTGTTCCTTGCAGTCAGAAGGCGCTCACAACAAAATGGGAAAGAATGATCAAAAGTCAGTAACGGCCGTCCTCTGTCAGGGGAGCCCCAGTTTGGCAAGGCGTCCATTTCTCTGTTTTTCTTTTTCTTTGCAACTTGGCTCACATTTTCATAATCATTTCAAGGTTCCCTCCAGGACTGTGTCACTAATCCGTTGACCCTCCTCTGTATTATTGATTCTCCCTGGCTTTAACCAGGATACTCTCTGTTGACTTTTTCTCCTTTTCTATAGGCTTGCTGTCTCTCTTTTCCTCTTCTGATATATTCCCCTGGTCTTCTATTGAATGTGACATAATTGCATTGTGGGTAATCTAATAGAGCACATTGAGTTAATTACAGTTCATTATCACTGCGTTTGTTTTAATTTTGAAACAGTCTTGTAATAACTACCACTTGTTAGAGTTCATGTCGTGTCTAATACTGCTACAAATTAAACACTTAAATAAAAGCTGATTTCACTTGTGTATCAAACGTAATCTTTTCCTATTACAATCAAATGCTGATCATCTCAAAGTGTATGTTTAAATGTGGCTCTAAGTTTGAGCACATTCAAGTGTCCTCAAAATGCTTCCCGTAGCCTCGTGAATCTCTTCATATTGGCTTGTTATCTTAATGACTGCATAATGACTTGCTGCTGTAGCTGTAGAGTGTGCTAACAACGCTCCTATAGAGTAGACTACGGCACAATTAATCCATTTTAAAAGTACATTACATTGTGTTTTAGCTGATTTAAAACTTGTGGGACTTAATAATCTACAGGAATAAAATAATAACATTTCTTCTCATAACTTTTAGTGCAATGCTGCTAGGGACAGTTTCTCATCATGCTGGTTAAATGAAGCCAGTTTAAAGGCATTATATCGGGGGGCAGTGAGGCACACCGTTATTTGAATCCGCTTTGAAAACAAGCAGACGTGGCCTAATTGTAGCTCAGACACAAAAGACCCTATTTCTTCTCTGGCTCGGGGGGTCTCGTTTGTTGCTGACAAAGGCTGAATGTGTTTTGAAGCAGCGTTTTGACAATAGCAAACAAACAGAAAAGTGTTGCTGAGAAGCAAAACAAGCCAAGTTCATTGCTTTCATATTACGCTCTGGGTGATGTAGTGAGTTGGAAGTTTTGAACACTTTGATGTGAGCTTTTCTACTAAATGCCTAAAAAAATGGGGAAAAAACACAAGTTGGCATTTTGGTTTGATACACCACTTTAGTCCAGACTACATATATATATAAAAGATTCCAAACAAATGATATACAGATATTTAAGGTCCTCAAATAATTAATCCTTAAGATCCCCTGAACTTTCCTCTAGTGCTAAAATCTGGTTGAAGTTTAAAAAAATGTACACATCGAAATGCCTTCAATTCTTATCTAGTGCCATCAAGAGGTATATTGTCCAATGAACAAAATAATAAGCAACCATTGTCAGTATTCATATTCACTACCAAAGGCAGCGTGGCATATATGGCTATTGTCTGTGTGGCATGATGATACAGTGAAACAATCTCTAGTTGTGTATACATTGCAGATAAAAGGCCTGCATTAAATCCATTTCTCCTTCACATCTCCCTTACTCTCAGTTCAAAGTAAGGCTTGTTTACTCCCTTCATACCAAGCTCTCTCACACACTCTGCTAGTTTGCCTTGCCTTCCATCTTTCATAATCTCCATCTCTCCCCCTTTATCATCCCCACACTTTTCTTGTCTTTGTAGCACTCTGCAGCTCACACTCTTCTCCTCCCTTCTTCCCTCAGTGCCTCAATTTCTGTCCCTTCCCTTTCCTCATCCTCACCCCCCCCTTCTTCATTTTGAGACTTGGTGTGTCTCTGATTTCTTTAAATAGCTCGCATCGCCTCCAGCAGGTTGAAGCTGCTCCTGCTAATAAATGACAGCGAACAAATGTGAATGCTGAATCAATGGCATACACCAACTCACCCTGGTGCACACAGACACACACAACATCAGATCTTAAAAAATGGAAGCACTGCTTTTGCCGAATAGTGACATGATGTGACATGTTTTTGCTAAAAAGACATCCATATAGCCCTTACCCAATATAGCTTGGAGTTGTGTGTGTGTGTGTGTGTGTGTGTGTGTGTGTGTGTGTGTGTGTGTGTGAGAGTTTCTCTGAATTCAGGCCTGGTCTAGTCCATATTTTACCAAACGATATTCCGTTCTGCTCTTTTCTATTCACCCTCTGTGAAAGTAAGTCCCAATAATAGATTGCAAAGTCCTGGTAATTTCGCACATTACTTCTGAGTCATTGCCTTGCATAATGAATGCCGGCTAATGCATTTTTTGTTAATTCTCCACAAAGGATTAAAAATGCTCTGCTGTTATGAATCACTGCAGAGCACTGAGTATATTCCTAGCATACTGTATGCGTATTTACCCAAAAATAAGTTCATGGGAAATGGGCTATTGCAAATTAAATAAGTCTTAATTTAGTATTTTTTTACATTCAACAGGAGCATTGCTTTGTCCACACTTGGTGTACAAATATTAGAACACATTTTCTAAAATGATAATGTTTCCAACCTTAACTAAATCTGAACCTTCAATACAATAGTCAATTTGGCTATTCACAATACAGGTCCAGTGAGGTCCTCTGTTGTCGTTATTGATCGCAGTCCCTCCTCATCTATTTGCATCGGTCACTGATGGGAATCTCTTTTTATCCGGAGAGAAATTGACTGAGAAGTCTTCCAGGTCTAAAGCCAGTTTAAACAATGCTATATGGTATTCATATATATGTGTTTATTGTCTGTTAGCAAATAACAAACTAAATATGGAGAGTGTGGTAACGTATAAACATTCTATTTCCTTAAGCATACTTTATACAGTTCATACCTCTTTGTCAAATCAAGTTTAGAGTAAGTGTTCAAGGAATAAATAAATATAAAATAAACTAAATTGACGTCTCAGTAGCTCTAGGGTGGCTGCACTGTAGCTGAACATTGACTTTTTGACCTCACTATGGCGTAGGCGAGCAAGAGCTCCAAGAAGTCAATCATAAGAAAAATAACATTTGACCTTGAAGGATCACTGTGAGAAATACACAAGTAGCTCAATCTGTCCACGCTATAAACAAATCAATAGTTACATATCAATGCAACACGGCTTCCTAAAATGCAGCACATCGTTTTATTGATCGCTCATTTGTTACGGTTGGAAAATCTGTACATCTGAAGAGACCAATTGAGAGATGTTGCAGCTTGGAAATAAGTGAATGCATAGCTGGAAGTATGTCTTGATTCTCATGTATAAACGTGTCTCATTGATTGCAAGACTTAGTGAAAGGACCCTCCATTTGTTTTTCTGTATAAAATGTCATGCTGACAGTTCCACACATGACCTCAGATCCCAGAGCAGGTGTATGGATACACCATGACGGGGAAATAGAAGGCTTTGCTCCCTATCATCTGTCACCATGAGCACCACCTTCCACATGGACCCCCATAAATCACGGCACACCATTTTAGGAGTGGTCACAAGGAGGTATACTTATGTCAGTCACTTCTATGCAGTGCTTTTAGGGTCATAAAAGCCTCTAAAGCTTTTGATTTCAACAAAAGAGTGTTGCCACAAGACACCTTTCCAAAAGGAAAACTGTTATTTATGTCAAAGCCAGAAGAGCTCAGCTATTTGTATTCTGATTTGGAGGAATTGTTATACTGCACAGTAAAAAGTAATGATGTGAATTGTCTACAAATTGTTTTGTCACATCCAGGATAGAAGTGATCGGCTGGTAATGCATTTCTAATTAAGTTGCAGTCTATTATCTGAGGCTTTTTGCGTTAACTTGGCAGTGACTTTAATCAAATAGCCGACAGCTGTTGACCCAGTGTTGAGGCACTCCGTCTGACAAACACTGACAAATGCTAATTTGTTATGTTTTTTTCATTCCTTCATGCGAACAGTGTCACCTGAAGGCATGATTGACACCACCGCTTGTCAATCTGTCTGTCAGCAGAGGCGGTGTTTATGATTGAAGTTGTTTCTCTGCTAGTGGCAAGGTTAGAAAATTATTGCATTGATGCAATCTATAGAGTGGCAAATATTGATTTTGTTTGGTTATTTATGCTCTCCAACAGCAATCCATTCAAAAAGATCATGATGAGAGATAATATGTTCAGTGTGTATCATGGCAAGGCCTGGGTTAACATAGGAATACATGAAAACCAAGGCCATGTTAACTTGAATATTTGACCAGTATCCTTTGATGGCTAATGGCCCGCATGACCTGCCATAACATTGTGAATTGACATTTACAGTTGCTTGCTGTTGCTTCATATTTACAGTAACAGGAGTGATACAAATGTCTGAGAGGAAACTAATAATGTGAAACTTTTGTCAAAATTGCAAACAACTGTAGTTCCAAAGGTACATGTGTTCACTTTAAACACGAAAAATGTCAAAACTGAGGATTGATAAAACACAAAAAGCTGATTAGAATGGACAATTGGCTAGAGTTGCCATTTAAGGAAGATTTAATAATATATCTGGGAAGTTGAGTTTGTATAGTATATAAATAAAACAGCTTCCTAAACACTTTTAGTGATTTAAAAAAATAAAAAAATTGACAACTACAGTATAGATGAGAGTAACACATGCGTTACTTCCGGGCAAAAATGACGGCTCCGCCCACTTTTGGGGGAAAACAAAGCTGTCATTTGAATGGCGGTCAATTCAAATTCTGAGGTTTTTGCCAATCCGATCAGAAATGTAAGAAAACCGTGGATTTTTGGATCTTCAAAGAGCCCGATTACGATGGCCAGACAGGCAAACAATTACATGAAATCATTGGAAATCGACGATCGGGCTCGATATATGGTTAAATATAGCAGTAGGCGATCGATGTCCATAGATGAGAGTAGCATCTATGTCACTTCAGAGCGAAAATGACGGCCCCGCCCACTTTTGGGGGAAACAACACTGTCATTTGAATGGCGATCAAGCCTGAAGCCACAGAGCTCTTCTTTTACTGTCCTTTTTTCTTAGAGGAAGTACAGAAAAACGATTTGTTTTTAATGCAATAAACGACACGGCAGCTTTTAGGCATGAAAAAAAAAAACTATTATGTTCCGCCTCGCTCATGAGAAGTGGCGAAAATTACGGGCTCGCCTACTGATTTTAATTGAACCATATATCGAGCCCGATCGTCGATTTCCAATGATTTAATGTAATTGTTTGCCTGACTGGCCATCGTAATCGGGCTCTTTGAAGATCCAAAAATCCACGGTTTTCTTAAATCTCTGATCGGATTGGCCAAACTTCAGAATTTGTATTGACCGCCATTCAAATGACAGCGTTGTTTTCCCCCAAAAGTGGGCGGGGCCGTAATTTTCGCCCGGAAGTGACGTAGGTGTTACTCTCATCTATGGCAAAGGATCACAACAGCGACAATTTGAACCTGTATCTTAATTTAACAGTTCTTATATTGGTCACGTTGCAATGCGTAGGTGTAAAATAAAAATAGAGAAAGACTATACGCTCTGTCTGACGGCAAACACCATGTTGGGTAATTCAACGTTAAGGATTACCTGTCACAGGAGAGGATATTTACAGAGCAGGAGTCAGTCAGTTGATGCATGAACACGTGTGCATGTTTCCGACAATCAGACGTCACGTTAGTCACGGTAACCTAGATGTATAGCTTATGTCGAACATGATTCATTGAGTGTGTCTACTGTTCATAGCTCCAATGCAATGCAGTGAGTGACACTGATGAACTGAAAAACCATAAGAGTATCCCTTAATGCAAGCAACTCCACGTCCATTCTGATAAATAAATCACTGATCTGCTTGTGACATAGATTTCCATTAATACAATATTAAGCCATACAGTTAATTAACAGCTAATCCACGGAGCACTCTGTCACTTTAAGTCTATTAATATTTAGAGGAACATATTTCTGATGATAATATATAATATCACCAGTAATGCACACTATATAAAATATGCACACATTGCAGATGTTTTATGCCTTTTTTAAGCGAATGCATTAATAGAAAAGTACATGGCATCAGCACAATTTCACTTGGAATTTGTTAAGTATTCTGCTGGCTCTAGGCATTATAAAAAATGTATATGAGTCAAATAATTAACACCGGGTAGCTAACTTTCCTTTTTTTTTGTGCTTTCTAATATGTAAACATAGGACGTAAATACACACTTGATGTAAATAATGACATACACACACTGAACTGCACAGTAAAGAGTGCACAAGTCATTTGTAGATGCAGCCGGACCAGATGCATCACTGGCACTGTGCTGTGCTTTATGGCCATAAGCACAATTTTTTACAGCATGCAAGCATTTTCCATTTGCTGTGAAATTATCCCCTGCAGATTGCTTCTAATTTAGAGCCACTATATCTGGCTACATAAATCCACACTTTACCCACTTAGATTCTTAAAGAGTTGAGTAAAACTTGTTAATGTAAGCATTTTACTTTCCTTCCACAGCAATAAACACAACTTAAACAAGTGTATTATTGAGTGCAACAAATATAAAACGCATGCAAGTCTCATATTTAGTTAATAGTAAACGCTGTCAGTCATTGGCTAGCACATCAAATACATCATAAAACATGTTTATGACACTAAACGGATTCCCTACCAATCAGCACCGTGTGGGAATCTAATAAGTGTGCTCAGCTGTCAGAGAGCAACTTTTGTCATTTCCAGTCTTGTTTTCAAGCATATTCAGAAGTCAGTTTGCCTCTTTGTGTTTAGTTGAACTGGTTTCCACTGACCACACTATTTCCAATCCTAACACATCTCTAGCCGATGGTACCAGCAAATAATTGCACTTCCATTTAATTAGTCTTACTCCTGTGCGGTGATTACACACCATCAGGTGCCATTCGTTTTCTAAGTGTGATGCTGCAATTACATAGGGTTATGAAGTAAGCATTACAGCAGAGCCACGGCTTCACACGCATCTCATTGTCTGTTTGACTTTGAATTTGTACTCGTCTCGGGATGTCAACCGTACCTGACACCGACGCGGGCTGACAGCAGATCTAGAAAGATGAATGTTTGCTCACAGTAACAATACAAAAACAAAATGTGTCACATTCATTTTGGTTGCTGCGTTTCTCCTGCTTGTTTGCAACACTCATGTCATGACTAAATTGAGGTGTCTCCCTGAATGCAAATCAACTCGGCTGGTTTGGCTCTTATGTTCATTGTTGTACCCCAAATATGACAACTGTCTCGTGTGAATAATCACAGTTTAATTGTTATTAAAGCAATAAGGACAAATATGAAGTTAATTCTTGAATAACGACAAAAGAAAGATTGAACAGCAGTTTTGGGACTCGTTCGGCTGCAGTTTGCATGTTGGAAATTGGAAAGATATATCACTGTAGCCACTTGATTTGAAACAGTTTTTAATCAGAATATTATCATTTAAAGCAGCACTTCCTGGAAGTTGCGGATTTTTATGAGACAAGGAGATGCAATTAGCCGTTTAGTTTTCTCTCTACGCCGATCATCAATTAAATTAAGCAAAGTGTACATTTCAGCAGGTAGGGAGCGAAGGTTGAGAAACATTATGCAAGGCAAGGCAAGGCAAGTTTATTTATATAGCACCTTTCAACACAAGGCAATTCAAAGTGCTTTACAAAAATGGAAGACATTAAGAAAATGGCATTTAAAATCAGTCATTAAAAATAAATGATTATAAAATAAACATTAAAAGAAAAAATACATGGATAAAAGTTACAGTGCAGTTTAAGATGTCAATAGTTCAATTAAAAGCAGCGGCAAAAAGAAAAGTCTTCAGCCTGGATTTAAAAGTAGTAAGAGTTGCAGCGGACCTGCAGGTTTCTGGGAGTTTGTTCCAGATATTTGGAGCATAATAACTGAACGCTGCTTTACCATGTTTAGTTCTGACTCTGGGGACAGAAAGCTGACCAGTCCCTGAAGACTGGTCATGCACAATATTTAGTAGTTCAGCTTCCTTTTTGTGCCCACATTTTGTCCTTCAGGCAAAACCTACAGTCCTGCAGGCGAGATTCTCCAAAACCCTTGAAAGGTTTTAGCATAGTTGAAAGCCCCCGCGATGATTGAACTGCAAAATGGAAGTGGTTGCTAGTGCAGATAAGAGGTTCTTATTCATGTCAGTTAGAAATATGGAGATATATTTGCCAACTAATGCAAATCATACCACAAAATCTACAAACACATTCATTATGGTAACTGCAAACTTGTTATTGTCGCTAAGGGCACACTTTTTGTCAAACAAGAATGGCAATATTGGATAACTCTGCATAATCTAATTAAACTTTCAAGCATGATTTAACTTTTGAAATGCACATTTCAGAATAGGCTCAACTGGAGATAATTGGAGACATATTTGTTTAGTCAATCCACCCAATTTTGCCTAACCCTGATCTGCAATTGAATGAAATTATCTTGTCAAAAAGGAAATCCAACTAAATATGGTCCAGAAGCCACAGATGTTTAGTTGCACGTGTGTAAGTGGAAACATTACAAAATATGAAATAAATAAATGCTGTCTGAGACGTTTCATTTTGGAGAAATGGAAAGGGAATCCTATTTTCTTTTGTATCGTTGTATGAAGAGGGTATATTGTTCTGTGAAGTGCAATGTTTTTGTCTCACAGATGATGGAAAATGTTGATGGCTTTGATAGCTCTGTTTGAAAAGCAATACTTTTTTTAAAAGAAACAACCATCGATCAAGCAGTGGAGTGCATTTGTGGAGCATGGTATCAGAAGCAAATAATTCAACCCTGCTCGCTAGGCCTTAAGATATATTCCATTAAGGCAAGTTGATCAAACCATTAAGGAGAACTTCTAGCTGTAAGGACAAATTGTGTGTCCTTGTTGACTGTCCTTGTCAAACAGAAGGACCCTGTTATGCTCATTTTCAAAAAAACGATAATCTTCTCTTCTGGAGCAACATTTCTAGACTGAATATATCAAATCAAATCTGAAAAGGCCTCTTGATCACTGCCTCATGTTTCCAACCGCCATTTGCTCTCAATGAGTCCATACAGAGAAGCCATAATCCTCACAGCCATCCGAGGAGGCCGTCTCATCGTAGGTGATTATAGCACTGGAGGGCTTTTGTCATCATTTCAGTCTTTTCCAAATTAGTGGCCTGACTCTAAATGTGTAATTCTATAAAGTGACTACTGATGTTTCATCCGTGTAGCAAATGTAACTCATTAACTGTTCTCAGACTGAGGCAGGGAAAATAAAACTCGCCACAAATGACGCCATCTCGGACTTCAGTCCTCAGTGAAAGAAATGAAAATAATATATCAATTCTTAATTACTCTAAGGCTGTTAGTCTGTTTTTGTAGTACTCATTTTCTGGAAGGAATCAGTTTAGGGAAGAAAGATGCTGCTATGGAAAAAGGTTTATTGAATTTAATCATATGCTCATTTCCATTCATTTGTTAATATTTAAAGTGCCCACATGTTTAGGGAAATAATCAAGTCAACAAACAAGTGAGACAAAAAGTGATGTGTCTATACTTTGTGACTCATAAACAAACAAACAAGGATATTTTATACGTGTCAAATTGAATATATGCCCTTAGCTTTTTCTTTTATCTTTCAGCTGTGGCAGCCAAGAAAAGTCTTCAAAAAATTACTCAGACTTAATGCACCGTTTCCTTGGCTACTTTACAACAAGAGCATTATAAGTGTGGGGAGTGGAAAGGTGAAGCTAAAATATAAAATAAATAAAAACACCAGTCAACACATAATCTGCTGCGCTTGCATGGAGACAGTCGCTGAATAAAATATGCAATTAAACAGACTGGAAAAACCACCGCGAGAGAGAATGCAAAAGTGTTTTTGTTTTTACTTTGCATGATTTGAAGTGTTAAAGCTGGAAACATATACAATACTTGTTACACTATAGAAGATTCGAATGGAAAATTGTTTAAAGGGCCCATGTCATGGCCATTTTCACTGATCATAATTACATTGTTGAGGTATACTAAAATAGATTTATACTGTGCAATTTTCCAAACTCACATTGGTTTCGCATACAGCATCTCTGTCAAGCATGTGTATTCAGCAGTATTCACTCTCTCCACTAAACGACTCGTTGGAGCTCTTGCCCCCCCCCTCCCTGTGAGCCTAGTGTGCTCCGATTGGTCAGCTCGGCCACTCTGTTCTGATTAGTCAACCACCAGAGAGGCTGCGCTGATGTCTAACAGTGCTTTTCCCGGCTGCTCTCAGCGGAACATCAGTCTTATCATGGCGTCGGTACAGCCGTATATTTTATATACATATATATTTTTAACTGTTGTTATAGAAGAGTGTGACGGCCCCAGGGCCTTTGTCTTACGATGGGGTGGAGCTGAAGAGGCTAATCAGCGCGATCACGGACACCTCCGGAGCCGAGGTGCTATTAAGCCCAGCTGCCCGGAGTCACACGGCGGCCCCTGTCTCTCTCCAAAGCGGCTGCAGGAAGACGAACTCTGCGATCCTCTCAACCACCTATCTCTGCATTTACCACAATAAATGTGCCGTGGTTTTGTAAACTCGTGTATGTCTCCTTGTCTTTCCGTTGTGGCCTACGAGCCGGTCATAACAAAGAGTAAGTTATTTTTACCCGTTATAAACTACTACTGTTTGATGAGAAATCAAATCATGGTTTGCTATATATGAATGATATGTTATAGGTGCAAATAATTCAGGGAAGAAAGGATAGGCCTACTAAGTATTTCCATTAAACTTTATTTTTAGAAATGTACAAAATGAACGTAAATATACATATATTGTTGTCGGCATCTTGCCTATAGCAGACGGGGCTTTTTGAGACGATGCCTCAGTGTGGTCGTCCAGTCATGTATTGTCCGGCAGGTTCTGTCTGGACGAAATAAAATGCAAATCACAAAATATTAGAGAAACTTGTTTTAGATTCGTTACTAGTAGTTGTGGTAGGAGTGTGGATATATCTAATGAACAGCTTGCCTGCTAATATGCTAACCTAGCTTTGTTTACCTTGGTAGCTAACACGATATGAACGTTAGCTTGGAGGAACGGAGTGTAATAAAACTACTATGAACAAAAGTTAGTGGTTCATGTTAGGCTAGCAATAACGTGTTTATAATTGCATTATTCTACGGGTAGTCTGCTACGTTCGGTCATACAATGTTTCCCGCTAGCATGTATAGCTAGCCTCGTTAGCTATACATGCATAGCTAGCCTCGTTAGCTATACATGTACTGTCACAATGTACGGTAAATCACCCGGAGTATACTGTATGAGTATTCCGTGTGTGTGACTGCAGACATTCTCCTGCCATGACAAACATGTAAGGCCATCTGCTGACATTGTAGTTGATATATTTAAACTCTAGCAACTTAGTTAGCACAGTTAGCACTGGCTTAGCAGTCCGAAACATGTTTACACATTTAAACAGTCGTGGTAGCTACCTTGTTTGATAAATACACAAATAACAATGCAAACTCACAGGTTGTGTACCCGAATCTTCCCCTGCTCCAAACGGTCCAAACAAGCTGTGCATATCCGGCCTCAAACTGGGCAATGTTTTGGAAGCTTTCGTCTGTGAAATGCCGGTTCTTCGAACCTCTGGAGGAACACGCCGCTGCTGGTGTGGCCATAGCTCTTCGGGATTGGTCCATTTCGTTCCGGGTACCGCATGACATCAGGCGGTACCCGGAAGAATCAAATGGGCAGTGACGTATCTCCAACGAGGCGTTTTGGGGAGGTATTTTCTGTGTTAGAGTTTTACTCGCTACAGGGTGTACTTTGAGGGTTTTGACTCTGCACACCGTTTACATGCATAAAAACCTTCATAACACACAAGGGGACGGGTAATAACCGGAAAAGCATGACATGGGAGCTTTAAGTTTAGTTTGTAAAATACATGTTTTTCACTGGGAGGAGAAAGATATGTATATTGACGAAATTGTAGATCTGATTATAAAAAAACGCACTGGAGCAAACGTGGTTACAGAGATCAGAAAGAGTAAGCAGGGCAAAGCCATTCATCCACTCCCTCTCCGCCTGCACTACAGAGTCTGGATCAATACATCGCAGAGCTGCATCAGGCAAAACTAATTGTGGAGGTGGAGGTCGGGCAGTTCGCCTATTCTTTAAAGTGCTTTCAAATGTGCAGTGAGCTTTTCCCGTGGAGCTGGGAGACCCCTCCGAAAACACAATGTGCCGACAGACTGTTTGATTGCCTATCTGCTGTGTCAGTTAAAAATGAAAAAGGGGTAGTTCAGGCGTTGAAGCCAAAATGATTGAGAAGTTATTTGACTCTTTTACAGCAGGTGGTGGCTCAGTGGTTAGCTTTGTCACCTCGCAGGACCCCCGTCTCATTGGCGGGCGCTTTCTGTGGGGATCTGGATTGCTCTCCCTGGAGTCATTTCTCCGTTTCAAAGTCAGATTGATTGGAAACTGTGGGGGAAAAATGTGAGTGTCTGGGATGAATTTCTCCTAATGTATGCTGGAGACGACTCAAGCCCCTGTTCCAGCGAGGATTTATACTGGAAAAGTGCCAGTATGTATCCGGATGATGTGACCTCTGCTATAAAGCCTCACATACAGCTTTGTCCACATACCGATAGGAGAATATCTAACAAAACAGTGCTCAGTTACTCTTTACAGCAATATCAATAATGCATAAAATATCAATATTAGGGGTGTCGCCTAAAATAGGATTCATAAAAACTAACTTTTCTATTCTTCCTCTTGTCTTATATTCTGTTCAAACTGCATCTTGCCTCATTCAGGAGCAGATATTGTTATTGCTCACTCTTTTCCATTGTGTGGAATGAATGAATCTATTTAAATGTCCAGATTGAGATGTGTTTTGTGCTCTTCTTCTTTGATGTGATTATAATACATCAAAAGGGCCTGCTTTGCATTTGTATACAATGTAGGATTCAAGCCGTTTGGTAACCTTGTTTTGGACATACAAGGCAAGTGATACACTGCATGCTAACTGTGATGGAAAGTGTTATTATGTTAACTGGAAGAGAAGTCACAAAGAAATATGACTTGAGACTGCAAAAAAGCCTCATTTATCATGACTAAAGCATAGTCAATAGGCTAGAGTAGAATGGAAACAGGAAGAAGGTGGCATTTCCTGTATGGATGATGGATGTCTGTAATTTAGCATTAGCCGTGGAATCACCTTAAAATATCTCACACTACAAGCTGTTTTGATAGCATCACTTGAGTTGATATGGTCCTCCTAAAGCTTCTTATAACGCCTTATTTTAGCAGCTCTTGATTTAACCACAGGGATTATTGTGCAATAAATCTTGAAATCTCAATTATTTTCAGGCAATTTCCTAATGCATAATAATACATCCGCGTGCACTCACACTAACACACATGTACAGACAATACAATCGGGGAAGCAATGAAGTCCAATAAAAGCTCTCTCAAGTTATATACGATTGAACAACACGGCGCTTCTCCCTCTCTGCGTATCTGCGTTCCCTCAAATCCAATCACACCAACTGGGTCTCACGGGTGAGCGGGGAAATGGCATAATCATCTGTAGACATTCAGCTATCGTAGCCTTCTCACGCTTAAATTTAATTTTTGCTATGGAGACTCAATTTGTCATATGAAATTGCGGTTTCATTAGATTCCAACTGACCCCTCTTTGGCTTGCTGAGAGGACGGGGGGGGGGCGGAAACAATACAGATTTGGTTGTGTGCGTGTGCGTGTGCGTGTGCGTGTGCGTGTGCGTGTGCGTGTGTGTGTGTGTGTGTGTGTGTGTGTTAGTAGACGACAAAGAGCTCTGTCGGTTTTGATTCAGTCAATGAAATCCTATTTGCAACAATATTGTGTATTAGATGAGAGCTGCTGTATGATAACAAGCTGTTCCTGCGAACCAGGAGTTCAATCAGAAAAGCTATAACAATCCATCCCAACCACTAAATAAAATTCACCACCACATCAAGTATTACCTGAAGATAAAATAAAACCTGAATAATATTAAGTCACTTAAAACGGCTCATACTTAGGCTAAGTATTCATTTATTCACCCTGCATTACCATTAATTATCTTTATTGAAATCAAGGTCTCATTAACCCATGATCCTTTTATTACAGACCATAAAGCCATGTATAAAACAACATATTGATATGACCCATTACAAAAACAGCTAGCTGGACGCACCTGGAAATGGAAATGTCTGAACTTTCATTACTTTTGCCATTTTTGGGAAAGTATCTGAAGTGCTGTTGGATTATATATTGAGCTGCGAACTGCACAGACGATATAATGAGAAGTCTTAGCTCTCCAATTCACGATAATTGACAGCCATTTTTCCGAGAAGAAGCAGAAGTGAACATTTCCGAGAAATAAAAAAGTAGCTGACGTGCGAGACGAGAAAAGAAAATGTCTCCTGCACTCGTGTCTCTGGGGGTAATCAACAAATCTGTTTTGCCGCAAAGGAAAGGAGTGAGACTGTGAGAACATCCAAGAGAAGCCTTTCAAGACATGAGAGACCTACTACTAAGAGTTGAATCTATTTTTCTGTTTAGCCTCCCTTTGTACTGCTACCGCTACTTCTCAACATTTGAAAGAACAGGGATGAGTAAGACGGAGATATTTAAGTCCTCTGGCAAGACTTATTTTCATCGCGAATGCTTTTCAATTTCCCTGCTGATCTCTTACTTACCTGCTAGAGTATGTCAGTGAGAGACAAAGTGAAATAAGAACTCCTATGTGACCATGAAGCCTATTGAATATATAATTGAAGGCCAATCCACAGTCTTCTTCACATTCCCACACAAGTGCTTTGGGCAACTCTCAGAAGATGTTTCAAATTTGGCTTGCCTTATTCCCATATGAAGAGGAGAAATATGAAATGTATTACAGCATGTATCCCATTCCTTTGTTGTAGCCACCTACGCCAACCATGTCAAGTTGTTATTGTAGGCTATTAGCATCCAACAGAAGCCTCCAGAGTGCTCATTTTCTCTCCAAAAGGGTGAGAGTGAAAGTTGAATCTGTGTGCGGTCGGCTCTGCAGTGAATGCTGCAGATCTGAGATAATGTATGCAAATAAAATAAGAACGTTGTTATCCTGTGCAGTGATAAAATGCTAAATTGTTCAGCTGCTGTGCTCCTGGCAGCTCCTGTGTGACATTAGATTATTTTCTATGGATTTTGGCTGACCTTATTCAACTGCATAATTCACTTTTGTGTCAAAATGAAAACAAACTTACTTCATTCAAACTACTGCACATACAAGTCCAACATTATGCCCTGTTACTCAATGGTTTGGTGAACCACGTTGTTAAAAAGACAAAAGTGTAGAATGACAGCAGAAAAGCCCACAAGCTCTTGTTTGGCCTTCCATAATAGTAACTCTTTAATGTCACATAAAAAGCTGTAAATATAGCACTCTATTCCCCTTCCACAGGGTTGTAATTGTACATTCGCCCCACAGCGACGCTCTGAAAGGCTTGACCTTAGTCGGGGGGGCAGACGCTGTCAGGCTGCTCTGATTGCTAACATGGCAGTCTGACTAGCAGCAGCTCGTACCAATGAGAGGTGACCTTACAGCATCAAACAAACAAAAGAGAGTTGGAGACACCAGTAACACGACCACTAACACCAACCCTGATGGTGTTTACACAACAACGAAACGAGTTGTATCTACTTTTCTCTCGTGTATAGCCTGTTCGTTCACACGAGGCCGTAACGGAACTAACTACATGTTGCTAAATCCACCGCGGGGCATAAACAGAAGGGCAACCATGGCAACCATGCTCGGGTGTCTTCTTCGCTGCTTTTGGTGTATTTTGTGGCGGAAGTACAGCGCCACTTACAGGCCTGGCATATGTACTACAGCGTCTCCAGCGCTTTCGAGAGGTCTCGTGCGGAAGTACAGCGCTACTTACAGGCCCGGCATATGTACTACAACGTTTCCAGCGGGTCGAGCGGTCTCGTGTGAACGGACACGTTAATTGAGCCGAATGCGTTTGAACGGAAGACTTTTTTTATCTCGAATTCGGTTTGTTTGCGTTCCCGTGTAAATGGGGCCGAAGAGAGCTTGCAATTATCTCTATTTTATCAGGCTATATAGAAAACTGTAAGTAAGATATTAATGATTATTGTAATTAATTATTTATTAAATAAATGATTCAGTGTCAGAACTAGGTTTACAAATGATTAGCCAAATGAAGGATATCATCTTAAATAAAAAAATAAACAAACATAAATATAGAATTCCTTTTTTAGAACATCTACAGACTTTAAGGATAAATATTTATCTAAACCAGGAATGATTATATGCACACAGTGTGATTTATGATATGTTGAGAACTAGTGGGGAACTTGGGGTAGGACTTAGAGATGAAGCTAAATTGGCACTTGTGTTTGATATTCTCTTAGAGGTTTATAATTCGCAGTTTACTTTAGGAGTAGTTTACAAAATGGACTGTCCCGGAAAAAGGAAAATGGTTTTCAAATCAAACTACCGCCATGTATTCAAATGCTACCAAGATGTTTGAAATCCCATTTGACAACAGCAAGAGTATTTCAGAGGGATAACGGCATTACTTTCTTAACAAATGTGTACTGTTAGAAAGCCATGATGGTTGCCCCACTCTGAAGTGTTAAAAGAGTTGGACCTATCCACAGGCAGAATAATGGGAAACTGCACTGATAAATATTGAACATCCTCTAATGAAAGAAGATCAAAAAGCCTGAGCTGAAGACGAGCAGAGCAGACACATCTTCGCTATAAATAAAACATGAGATACTGCGGGCTTCTACTCCCAACCCAGATTTAATGAGAGGAAAAAACAAACACATATGGTGGGACATAACGTTGCACTGCACCCTCAGATTATCTCACAGCAGGGTAAGCTGCTGAAGGAAACCCTACAGATGATTTTGAAAATATAATTTCTAATGTATTTGCTCCGGTTAGAAACAAAGTACTTTGTTACATTTAATTTGAGTTTTTTTTTTTGCTGAAGCCGAAGGTATTTTATTTTGCAAATCAAAGTGTGTGATGTGTAATTTCGAATCTGAATGCAGCAGAACTGAACACCCGGAGAGATCAATCTGAGATTCTCTGAATATTAATGATCATGCCCTTCATGCTGAAACTCTTTCTAGGAATTCCATGGTGGATGCTTGCATAACATTATGTTTGAGTTAAGTAATGCACATATTAACAAGAAAGTATGATTCTGATATTTATTTACCCCACTTTAGATTGTTTACTAAATGGGCAAATGATCAAGATGTTGGATGCCCTTAGGGGTCAAGGAGCACCTAGGTCAGAGCTGTCTTTAAAAGACTGTCTATACATATTTCGGTACCACTTTACAATAAGACGAATAGTTTGTAATTCATTTAGGTTGTGAACACTTTATAAATCAATAATAAGACATGAGATAAACAGGGCAACTGTGACCGGTTGCTTGCCAAATAGTGAGCCCACATTTATCTGTCTTATATTGGCTACTTAGCTTACTTCGTCTTCTTAAACCCCGAGACCAGGATAAACTGAAAAGAGTCCAAGGAAGCTCATAAAAGTGAACAGCATTTAATTAAACCAAATGATGCAATGATATACAAATGAGATTCTGTATAATAATTCCAATATAAGGCTTAGTCATCTGCCAAATAGTGAGCCTTTGTTGATGTATGAAAACTATGTTAGAACTGGTTTATAAATGCTTCTTAATGATTAATAAAGTGTTTACAACCTAATTCATAACCTAATTATAAACCCTTTATGAATCCTTTATAAGGGTAGTCTTATTGTAAAGTGGTACCCATATTTCTTAATAGAAAATAAGCCATGTCTTGATTATACTTTGCTAGCATTTAGAATCGTTACATTTTGCGTTTGATACAAAGAAATCCTGTCTAATACAACCAAATAGCACATCATTAATATACAATACATCCACATTACCATAACCACTACCTACATAAATAATAACTTTCAACAGAGATAAAGCAGAATGCCCACACAAGTATTCATCTCCTCCTGCTATCTGTGTTTCGAGCGTTAGCTTCACAGCAAGCTATAACAGCACTTGAGAGTAATACAGTTTAAATAATTGATTTGCGACACACAATGTGCTTATACAACTTTCTCATTACAGCTGTCAGAAACAATTACCGATAACTACGTAGCCTTGTGTCCAAATGACCCATACAGGTAACTAAGTAAATGAGACTAACAATGATGATGACAACGAGAGCTGCTTTGTATATCTAACAAGGTTGAGTTCAGGGAAAGACAGAATATATAAGACGTGGACTAGTTTGTTAAACCAGTAGTGACACAAGAGAGGTGTCTCAGTACAAACAAACACTGAACCAGAACGTTTTAGGTTACAACGAGGTGAAGGTTTAAGCATAAGTCTTATGAACCAAATACACAGAGTGAAGGGATATTATTAAAGCCAACACAAGAGATACAACATTATAGAAATTGATTAAAATAAAGCTGTGAAATGATATGTTCCTAATGCAGAGCGAACAGCTGTCAACGTATCAGTGATGTACGTCTGAACTGTGAGCTATCTAATTTATAAAGTTTGATTAAAATAAAATCCAGATCAAAAAAATGTGAGCATAATTGAGTTATAGCCTTTAGCTACTACCCAGATGCAGCTTTAACATTTGATTCTAGATAAAGCACACCACGCGACTGCCTCACTGCCATGCAACACGAGAACAAAAGGAATATTTTCAGAGAACAGAGCGATCGTGGCTCCCCAGAGCTCTGTCTCTGTGACCTGAGCTGCTGACCCAGCCAGAGTGGTCATGTGACCGCTTGATGTTGAGGGATACTCCCCCCCCCGCCCCAGTGCAGGCTGGCAAAGGCTCATGGCTGTGGACGTTGATCCACCGTCATAATGCTGCTCTCAAAACCGCACTACATTAATCATTTTTCTTTCAAATGTAGCTGCCAAAATGCGGGGTCAATATTTCACAATATTGTGCAGCACTACTTCACACTGGTTGGCAGAATGACCAGGGAGCTCTGTTGTGGCCCCCTGCTGTTTGATAATGCACCAGCCAGACGCTTTGCTTTGGGTTGGCAAGCCGGATTTTTTGGAAAAAATAACAACTCCATCTGCTACACAGCTAAAAGGGGGCATCTTTTGAAACAGTATCCTCCTGATTACATACTTCCCATACTTAGCTTTTACGAGACAAGGTTGCAATGACCTTTCAGTGGATTTCTGTCAGATTTACTTTATCTGGTCGCCCTTTATTTATTTTGTTCATTTTCAAGCAAGTGCTTGCAGGGCATTGTCATGTTGAGTGACATGTCCGCACCCACATCTATACTCTGAAGAGACGTCTATGAATCTGTCATTATCATGTTGCTGTCAAGACTGCCTTTGAATTCATATGTTTTGCACATAGCCTTGCTGACAGGCATTATATGGAAATGTCAATCCCTACTGTAAAACTGACGTCATCACTATACGGGGAAAGCGTTAGACAGACATTAATCTACTATAGAATACAGTGGATCACATTTGACTGGATGAAAGTCGTATTGTAGAGAGCACAATGTAGCCAACACAAGGCAAAACCAAAGAAATATTTGGATATGTGGATAAAAAATGCAATCTTGCTGTGAGAGAACATGATAGAAAAATTACAAGATTGTATATGGTATATGTGAAACGACAACAAAACCTATTAAAATTGACAAACAACAGTTGCATCTCCACAAGTGATGCTCCTCTGGCTCCACAGTCTGTTGCTACAGCAACCACTCAGCCCCAGCATGCTCTTGTGTCACTTTGCCCTTACCCAATTCTGCCCTTTCCAACATGAACATGCCAAAAAGGATGTCTGTGAAACCGATCTGGAGGTATTGCAAAGATTTGCAATGCAGTGGCGGTTTCAAGGTGTGTGAAGCAGGAGCTGGCCGGTCCTTCTGCTGGCAGACGAGCTGGCCAACACTCTGCAGATATCCTTCAACTTGGACTGCTATCAGCAAGGAAGCCAGCTCTGGCTGTGGACACTTTGTATGTGGGCCTCAGAGAAGGATGGACGTTTTTTAATCTGCACTACACCTCCTGATATGCTGCCACTCGGAAAGAAAGATCCTAACAAAACCATTGTGGGAGAGGAAGACGTCTGTAAACGTTTCCAAATAAAAGACACTAATGAGAGATTGTGTGACAGCAAAATACACCTAATGTGTCATCTAGTTATAACTTAAAAACACTTATTGTAGATTTAAATGTTGACAATACAGTTGATTACAACTATTTAAATTAATTTAAAAAACTTGCTTTGTTACTTCAATTGATTATCGTATAGGTTTTTACATTTGTTTCAGGGTTCATTTGTCCCTTTTTTCAGTCATTTACTTTGCCACTTGACTTAATGAAGTGGATTAACCACCTGGGTGCAAATCAAAGAGTCCTGAGTACAGGAAATAAGTAGCACTTATCACCATGAGTCACGAGGGCACACACTGCATCTGTTGGGTTCACTGATTAGAACATTTTCCGTCAGAGAAGTGTCCTTCTCTTTGAAAATAGCAGCTTTAGTTAGAATAAACACCTTCATGTTGTTGGCTCAAGGTGAGCTGTATTCTTGAAAATACGGTATGTGAAAGCTTAAGCACACACATTGCCATCAAAGAGATACTTTGTGCTCATTAGTTGCAATTACACTCAAATGAAAAAAATGTCAGATCTCTTATTCAGACTAAACCATCTGAAGTTACTGGGATAATATTTAGAAAAAAGCTAAATATCATTGGTATTAAGGCAATAACCACTGCCAAAAAATAAGAGTTAAAGGTAGGGTATGTAATTTTGGAGAAACCAGCTCGAGTGCGCTAGAATCTGAAAATATACAACCGGAAAAAATCTGCCACTTCCTTACAGAGCCCCTCCTCCAACACACACGAACGCGCACATGACCAATGAGGGCATGAGATAAGTTTGAGCACAGATTGAAGGCTGACAGGCAGGTAGGCCATGCAGTTATTTTAGCCGGGCCGGCTCAAATGATTGGTCGTTGGCTTTTTACAGTACCACGGCTTCCACAGATTACATTTTTTTATGTATTTATTGTCAAAGCAATTAATATATTCATTGCTATCGGGATGTTAAGAGCATTCCATGGAATATAACAAAAAGTGTGTTTCTGAAATAAATTACATACCCCACCTTTAAGTTCCGTTCAGGAACAAGGATGAAAATAAGTCGGATAAGGTTAATTGAAGCAATTTCAACTTTTAGTGGAAACTATGGGATACTGTAAATAGGTGGAAGCAAAAATAATTACTTTGCTCTTTGAAAAGGGGGCAACGTCCCAATTAAAATATAACAGGTTAACATAAAATTCCAATTATGCATGTTTAGCAAAAAGCATTTCATAATCAGACCACTATATATTTAATTGCTTGTTATATAGGTAAGAGGCGACCCGTGTCATTTCTCATGGAAATGACGCGCTCCCTCTCTAGCGGATGACAATTACGGCTAAAGCCTCCACACTATTTGTTTTTCAACTGTCACGGAAAAGAAATGGGCTTAGGCTGCTGCCAATCAAATGTATTAAAAAGGGTTTTTGAGCGCCATATTAATTAATAGTCAGTTAAGACTTGGAGGCTGGTTAAAAGGTGACTCCTAATACCCTATGGATGTTTTCTCTCCTTCACCGCATTAACCTGTCAGTTTCCAAATCTGAGAGTCCTGGAGCTCGATAATTACACTTTTTACATGCTTAGTTGTGTAATTACTCTTAGGCTTTGTAGTACCCACCCCTATCATCTCTGCCTTTGCTCCATTTGGAGGCCTCATGGGTAGACTAAGTGGAAGGGAAAAGCAGAAGTAGGGCAGTTTAGAAACAGGCATGCAGGGTGACTCATCACTTGAAGCAGGAGGAGCACCACCACCGGGCATAATGTTCACAGTGGAGTCAACGCTGATCATCGGTATGACCGAGGCAGGTTGGCTTCTGCACGGATCATTCTCTCCAGGAGAGCTGACTGGATGCTCTCCACTATTTCATATGTGACTGCACCCTCTCATCCCTCTGAACATCAATCAACCCCACAGTGTCACAGTCACATGTCAAGTCAGTTCCACCTTGATAAATACACTGGGAAACTAAGGGGAATTTAATCAAATACACTACAATAGAATACTTTTGGTATTGCCGTTGATGATAGGCCTCTATGACCTCTGTAAACCTAGAGCCTTGTTTAGATACAAAATGTTATTTCTCATTCTGTGACTACAATACATTTTCTCTCACAGGTCTTCCCTTGATGTTCCTGAATGATAACATCTCAGAAACAGTTATAACTGCCATCATGTCCAGCTTATGGTTAAGTGTCTTTTTTTGCATTTCAAGTACTGATTTGCTTACCGAGCCGTTGTCCTATTATGTTGATTTTGTTCATAAAACCATTTGCCCAAAAACACATTTCCTATAGGAGACAACATATGTCCTTAGAGACTCATTTGCATGTGAATGTTACGCTATTTGAGTACTGAATTACAATATATATATATATACCTTTTTTCCAACAGCCTGCTCTGAGAGCCTTTTACTGTGGTGGACATTTTGAAACCAAATAAGTGTTTCCTCAATGTGTTCACTGTTTGAGGTTGTGATGGTCATTTATATGATAAACTGTTGTGAGCATGTCTTGACAAAGCTACTGAGAGTACATGTTTTCAGTGCATTTACTGTGGAATTAGTTCAGAATTCATTTGGAAGTTTACAGTTATATAAATGCACAAAATATGGACCGAGTGAACAGTTTTGTTTTGTATTGGGCTTTAATATTTCATTTGTATGCTTTCATAAACATTGAAAAATATGTAAATGTCTAGATTGACAGTAAATTGGCAGATACAGTGAGTTGAAATGGGAAAAGGAAAATGCATATAGAACTGTTGAGTTATGAGAATAAATAACCTTCTCCCTGTCAAATCACATCATCCTTGTACTTCAGGAAACAAAAGCTCTAAGTGCATTGAAAAAAAATCGTATTTATATTTGACCAGGATTTATTCTCTGGCAGTTACCGTGGGCAGCAGCAGCATGCGTTTATATACTGTTAGGGCATTGGCACATTTATTGCATACTGTCACATATCGTTGCCTGCAGGTATAAAGGTTATCTGATAATATTCTGAGCACATTTCTTCTACTCACATCAACGCTGTCATAGTCTAGTAAATGAGATTCAAGACTTTGCTGTTCTGTCTTTCTATGTGAAATCAATCAATTAAGTCTTCTGAACACACAATACCTACTACTGATATATTCCCACTTGTATACCCAGCCTTTGGGCTATGCTATGTTATTATGTATCGTAACAACTGCCACACAGCTCTTGTTTCACAACACTGGATTTTAGTGTTGGCATCAACAAGGCCTGTTAGTATAATCATCTATATACCAAGCTTGATACCACCCATATGCCACTTGCTGCCCAGACACATCTTCCATCTGTTGAACAGTATTTTAATTAAATGTATGCTCAATGAAGAATATAATGGCCTTCTTCTAATGGATGCTATTGATTGCTGAATATAAACTCTGGAAAGGATACTGCCAGAATGAGCAATTAGTTTGTCCAATTTAGGGAATAGCATAAGGTCGAAAAAAGGGACAAAGACGATGGGGAACAGCTGCTAAAAATGCTATAAATGGGCTTCAAATCATTTTAACTCACCACTCCTTGTGACCCTTTTAACAGAAGAGATGTTTTATCCTGCTTGGCTTAAGGGACCTGAAACTACTGTTCATAAAATAACACTTTGGCTAAAGGAGTGTTGTGACACCTCGATATCCTTGTAAATAGCTAAATAAAACTTCTCAAATTCCCTTTTTTGTCTTCGGATGTTGTACTACTCGGAGGGATCATCCCACAGCACATACTGGAGCAAATGCAATTTTAAAAAAAAGGACTACTGAACTATAGCTCAGACAGCTAAACCCGACCAAGTACAGCTGGCTTTTCTTCCCCTTCCATATGTTAAGCCCCTTCTCTTTAATAGAATGTATTTAATCCGGAAGCATGTTGTGCAAAGCGGTATGAAAAATCATGTTTAGGAGATTAGCATTGGAATCCCCGTTCTTCTCGCCAAAGCTCATCACTAGAGGGGCTTTTTGATGCAGAGTGCGGGCCGCGCTGACTCAAGTGTTTGTGTGCGTGTGCGTGTGCATGTGCGTGTGCGTGTGCGTGTGTGTGTGTGTGTGTGGACCTACAACGGATGCATTACTCAGCTGTTTTGGCTGAGGTTGTTTTCCCAGAGCGGAGTCTGTATACAGTTCAGAGAGACCAATGCTTTGGATTTTTCTCTTTATCATGCCATAAAAAAAGTACTTTCTTCCACTTTCTCGATATAACTTATGGAGGAAATCTTTCCCAACTTGCTAAATTTGAGTCCAAATGTAACCTAATGAAATAAAAGATATTGGCAAATGTTGGTCAAAAGGTATGTGCTTTCCAAACAAAAATACAAGGATCCCAAATCTCCCAAATCTTAGTGCTCTCCATTTGGCCTTCCGTTCAGTGTGAAGTCTCAAGTGCACTTCAATGCAGCCAGGCTCAACAACAGCAGTGTAATTAATGTAGGTATGTTGAGGGCCATGTTTAATTGATCAGAGACCTTAGTTTCTGAGACACACATGCTATAAATAGCAACACAGACGGAAAAGGCATTAAGGCTGATTGCCAAAGAGGGGGAATATATATGGTGTGCCTTTCCAAAGCTCTGGGACACTACCAACTTTTAATTGTTCCACAACTTTCAATATTGAATTAGACATTCTCAGTTTGACTGTTTTCGGAAATGACTGTCAGATTGTATCAAACAGAATCAGAAAGATGCTCAGTTTAATCATCGTGTTACAACCACTGTTGGATTTGTGTTACTCCTTCAATTAGTCTTCATTCCCTTTCTTTAAATAATTTAATCAATTTGGCTTCAAGTCTTATTCGAGCTTGTGTCTCTTGGATTGTTGCATTTTGTGCACACTCTGCCTACTTTGGAGTTTGATATATGGACCTCTCAATAACTCCTCCATACCGTAACACTATACTCTATACTTGCAAGGTAGTTAATATATTTTATTCATGAGGTGGCCCATCAAACCAAGGGTTGTAATCAAAGGGAACTTAACTGACTTGCACTGAACAATTTGTTAATTACATTTAATTAATTTCTGCTAATAGGCATCAAGTTGCTGCTCCATACTTCATTCAATCTCAGAGATTTATGCGCATCAAATTGTGGTAAAAACAAGTCCCCCAAAAAATCCCTGCATACGCAATCAGCCTCAAGCTAAATGGGTGACTGAGGCTTGGAGACTAATCCACCAGATGCTGTCAGTGAGGGAGGAAAACAGGTGCATAGGCATGTCATTTATAGAGGTTTTAATGGTCACATTGGTATTGAGTTTAAACATTTTATGAGCCCCTTAAAGGCAAGCTGTTTCCTGAGAGTCTAACTACATTGAAACAGCAAAAAGGCCTTTATCCAAGTCAGAAAACACCCAGAGAAAGCAAGTTTAATGTCTGATTAAGTTGGATGTTGATACCAACACCGACAAACTACAGAGAAGTCACTGAAATAGGCAGAAGCTCAAGGCTAAATGCTACCAGCAACACTGAGAGGATACTTCTGATACAAATGTTTGATTGGGTAATGAGGCCCAGTTGACAGGGTCAGGTGATTAGAAAATATGACTTAGTGGGCAGGTAGGGAATGTCAGGGCTTGAAGAAGGCAGGATATTGACTAGCAATGAGGTTAATCACACAAATTGGAGGGAGATTAGAAAAGAGATGGAAAGTTGAGCTGTAGCCATGGCAGCAGGTAATTGGAGTGGATGATGGCAGAGACACCGCTATTGCTAATAATGAAAGCAATCTGGCTCCTTATTGACCTCAGAAGTAAAACGGCTCTAGAGGACTTTATTCTTCTCTCTAAGGGGACTGAGCTATGTGAGGATTTCATGCAAATTCCTAATTTAGTTACTGGGTATCAAACCTGAATGAATGAATGTATAGAAATACATCGTATTGCTCTCGTCTGGGTGCTGTGAACCACAGGGACCTATTGTCCACAAAAGTACTATCAGTGTTTCCAAGGCAACTGGGCCTACTTTTTAAAATGGGCCAAGTTACATGTCGCTTTCGTCAATTTTATTATAAGATCATTCATGCTTTTTGGATACAGATAATGTCCCTTATACTGGGACTGGAGGAATATGCAATACAGTCAACAACTTTGAGGAGGCGAGTCAAAATGTAGACCTGTCAGTGTCTCTTTCTGGAAGCATTTGTCTCTTTTCCCACCTATGGCTGTTGAGCACACTTGACACGGATCTGCTCACCCAGGGATGAGACACAGCCTACGGGTGTTTAAAATGTGCGAGTCCCGACAACTTGCAGAGTTGTGAATGACTGGAACGCAGCTAGGACTGCATGTGATATGGGGGTACTAGGTTGAATGTCACATAATATCCTTCAACAGTTATCAAATCAACTGGATGTTCGAAGGCTCGTAAATAATCCAGGATACCACACTTTCTTGCATGCGTGAGTTGCTTGAAACGACTGCGTATTGAAATGTCCTCTCTAATAACAAAGGTCTATTGCACAAAGAGAACATTAGAACAACATGTTGAATACAGTTTTATCTATGAAGTGTTCAGTGGTTATGTGAAATAAAATGAGTGCACCCCCTATTTTAAAAGTGAAATACTGTAGGTTGTAATGGATCAAATTCACACTGACCAAAGAGAACTTTTTTCTGCAGTCGAATGCCGTAAGCCTAAACATGCATCAAAGCTATGCGCTGACTATTTGAAGTCTTCAGGAAGAGCTGACTTGCAAGGATTTCCTTCTGCAGTCAGCAGACCTTAACCCTGCTGAGCTTCTATTTAAAAAAAAAATGTTAAAACAGACTTTTTTTAAAAGGGATATTTGAAAATACTGTAGAACTAAAGTCAAACTTGAGAAGTGCTTTGAATATAAATCATCAAATGGTCTCTTGCATGTCAACTTGTAACAACTAAAGAATGACTCATTGTTAATAAGATCATTTATAGACTGATCTAGATGAATAGAAAATGGCTGGTTGGCGTATCATCCTCATTAATCGCTTCTTTCCCTATATTTGACAGTGTCTGCGAAAAAGCTGTTGAAACCAGAAGGGAAGAGCAACATTATAAGCACTTACATACATTTCATAATATTGATACACTGTATATATATATATATATATAATGCAGATATGTATCACCAATCAACCCACGGCTGGTTTAGAAAGCTTTGAAATAATTGCTAGCAATGATCTTTAAACCTTGAATTTGTTATGTCATTTATGATATATGCTTTTAGTTGTGGAATCATGAGTGGAAAAAGACTGCAGCCCCCCGTGCTGACCTTTACTTTAATGCTTCATCGCTTTGTTAATCCCAATGTAACTTATTTATGGTTTTTAAGTCAGCAGAAAACAAGTAAAAAAAACTAAATGCCAACCTCTCTCACACTGGCCTCAGCATTTCAGCCCTTTCGACATCATTACACTGAGATTACTGAATTAATATTGCAGAATCTTGATGAGTTGCTCCAGATAACAGTGAGATCATATTAGAAAGCATATTTTTCAAGGCAGCACATTGTTTTTCTCCTCCTGTAAGTTGGATCTGAAGCTATTTTTTTTAAAGTTATTTATTAGTTTTTTTCCCTCAGGTAAAGACCCTAGCAACCAGCTTATGGTTGGACACAAACGGGTCTGTGTCCGAAGCAGGGGCGGACTGGGACTACAAATCAGCCCGGGACTCTCGACCGGCCCACTTCGGTACCGCCGGCCCACCTCTGTAAACTATCAACGGGGGGGGGGGGGGTGCTAGTGACTTATCCGAGCGGCCCACTTCAGTAACGGCCCATCGGGATTCGTCCCGAACGTCCCGATGGCCAGTCCGCCCCTGGTTCGAAGTGCTCAAGGACTTCCAGAAGGCATATAGGCACTTTTCAGTCTATTTTTAAAGAGACAGCACGAAATAACGTCATGGCCTTTTATGAAATAATGAAAGAAATGACTGGATAGTGTTTTGTTCACTATTGTTATGGTCTGTGTGATCTACAATGCTACAAAAAGCACCACAGATCTCAAGGCAGCCAATTAGAGCCTTGGTTCTCGGCTGCAGCGGCTCTAATTGTCTGGCTACCAATGAGTCAACTGAAAGCTCATTAAAAACATGTTTGGTGACGAACAGTGTGGGTTCCATTGTTGCGAATATACTCAGAATAATTTCCAGAACATGCAAAGTTTGCAGTGATAGCTTCATTTTCAAGGCACTTCATTTTTTCCTTTGAATATTTACTGTTTTGTTATTTTTTTTTATCAAGGTGAAGCACCAAGTGTTGATAGGATTAATACACTGTCAAATAATGACACACTTTACAATGTAGACTGCTTTATGCACCTGTTGCCATCCAAACTATCACAATCAAATGATTCAAGAATAAGATATTCACATTGACAACTTATCTTTTGTTTTAAACATTTGCTTAATGTACTTAGCAAATGGTATGCTTGTAGCATGATGAACAACATTTGTTCTGTTAACAGTGAAGACAAATAGGTAAGTACTGTAGGTGACTGCAGGTTTCCCTTAGTAAATAATGTATTATTTTGCCAAATTTAAGTAACAAAAACCCAGAAAGCTTCATCATTGCCAGGGTATGAACTGTTGCTGATGAGATCACACACTCTACCATGTAGCCCAACCCTAACAGCAGTGTGCGTCACACCAAAGTGCGGTATTATCTCTTCAGTTAATATTTAGTGCAGTGCAATAATATTACGATCAGAGCAGTTGTCTTGATTCATGAGAAGTGTGTTGTACAAATTATTGGTTTATCCGAAAAGTTCAATACATCTTAAAAGGTAAAATAAAGCGAACACTGTTTTCATCTTCATCAAATGACCTGCTTTCCTGTTTTTTTTACACAAGACATAAGTGTGAACATTCTGAACAACAAATGTCTGAAAAAAGGTGTTTTCATTTCATTTGGGCTGGTGAGAACAATGCAACTCCATCTTGCATGGTGTCAAATAATCAGACAGTGTGAATAAATAAAGCCAATTAAAATGCAACAAATACAAGGAAGTTTGATTGTGTTATTGATGCTTGATATATGCATGAAGGTGGATTTGAACAAGGCTGAGTTTTTCATTAGGTGCAGCTGTTCCCCGTGCAGAGAGGCGATCCAGAACAAAGAAAGGCCAGATTTAAACACCTTGAAATGGTGTCACAAAGGCAAAGTTGTAAATGTGCCGCGGGGCTGTGTGAGTGAGATAGTGTCAGCCAGACATCCTATCGTCCATCTGTGGTTACCAATTATGTCAGCGTCGGTTGCTAATGAGAACGGAAACATATGTGGAAATGCCAAATGCTGAATGCCCAGATCAATCAGCCTGGAATAGAAAAGTATCTGCTGCAAGTGAGCGGCAGGGCAAGGTCGGTTTATTCTCTCAAAACCAATGAGTTCACATGGATCTAAAAATGAGAGCAAGCTTTCGGGAAATGTGTGTGTGCCTGTGTGTACGGTAATAGAATCAAAACTCAGGAATTGAGAGCTTGCCACATTTCTTTTTCCTTTTGGATCAATTGTGCAGAAAAGAACGACAAGTAAGATTGCTTTTTTTTTGCCTGGCGACTATTATCCGAATGGAATCAGCACTGAAAGTTTCCCCCATTAATCATCGCAGCAACCGAAGTCGCGATCACTTTCTCCTGCACATGAGTCGCACAACCCACACACGTACACACGGGGTACGGCCAGAACACAGGAAGCGACACCTGGAGAATAATATGAAAGGGTATTGCACTCCGACAGGCCCAGAGGCAAATAAATAAGCACATACACAAGCTCCCTACTGAGCCATTGAATTCCCAGCCTGATCTCGCAGGGGTCAGCGCGGGCGGAAAGTTATTCCAGAGGTGTGTAGGCGGTGCAGGGAAGAAAGAAGCTGACGCACAGAGATACATAATGACAATTTGTTGGAGAAGACAGGTTATTAAGGTAGTCAATACAAAATGGTAGACAAATTATTTTATAACATCTTCATAAGCAGGCCTTTTAGAACACGTAGTTTCAGGCAAACCTTGAAGTTTAACACTTAATATAATTATGTATTCCTCAGATAAAAAGTTCTTCCTGTTGATTTTTATAAATGTCAGTCGCTCAGTACACTTGATGTACTTTCAGATATAGCTAAAAGGGAAAATGTATTTATTTTCCCCATGAATGTTGTGGATAAAAGACACTTTGCCTCAGATGTGCACACAATATCTCCATACCGAAAGTGATGTGTTGCAATCTTACTTTTTCACAACTGATAAAGCCAGAGAAAAGAAGAAGGAAGCATGGAATGTTAAATCGTTTTGTTGCCTGAGGAAAAAGAGGTAGCAGAAGAAAATACAGTAGCTGAGACAGCTTGTTCTGGCCAATAAACTGGTGTAATTTACTGGAGGGTTCGTCTTTTATCCCTCATCCAGTTGTCCAACTCAAACAACAAAAGTGAACAATATTGTAACATCTTACAATTGTTGCCCTATATACAACTTCTGCTTGTGTTTAGAAAGCAGAACAAAGCATGATAGCAGAAAGCACAATTATTCAGTGACACATTTTGCGCACACAGACAATTCAGTGTGCTTTTACACACAGCATCTATTTATAAAATAGGATTAAATACAGTACATTAAATAGAATATTTATAAAATGTTAAGACTAGCAAACCCCTACCACATATCTCACAAGAAGAAGTAGCAAAATGGCTGCATCGTTATGAGAAAAAACTATCAGTATAGCTCATTCTACCAAGCTTCAGACGGCGTCAGTAAAGAGTAGCCTTGTGGCAAAACCCCCAGCCCTGAGATGGGTCAAATATTGTATGGACTTGAAGTAGCCTTGAACACCAATGCACACATTTCCTGATGACATATGCTGCTTTATGCACAGACAAAAGACACACACTTGATTATATTCAGCTTCGATCAAAAAGCACTTCAACCACTGTTTTGTAGGGTTTGTATAGTTGTGGTAATACACTGTGTATTTCTTTTTTCTTGTGACAGTATTGCTGTAAGCTCTACTCAGCTGATGATCCGTGCAGATTAAAACAAACACCACTAATTATTTGTAAATGATATTTGAGCTGGGACAAAGACTAAACGCGCTGACAACGAGATAGCAGAAAGAGCACGAGTGTATAGAATAAATGTTTGCAAGCAGCTTTATAATTCAGTTTTTACAAAAGGCAGAAAACTGCCAGCTCAAACTTTGAACAAATCCGTACTAGCGTGTCAGGAGGCTTTTTTGAGAGTGCAACTTCCGCACCCCCTGCAAAGTCAGACACATCCCATCCTCGGTGAAGAGCAAACTACTGATGCTAACATTTTGTGAAGCCAGGCTGACACATGCTCACACACACACACACATGTACAGACACACACACCCTGCAGAGGGCTCCTCCGATCTGTCAGTGTCCTGCCAGCATGTTCCCCTCTCCCTCTGCTCCATGACCTACACCTAAACACAGCCATTTACCAAATAATGGCATTGTGAGGCTTTGTTGTGTCTCTCTCATATCACTCAATATGGTTCAGAGGTTTGAATTTAAGATGCTTTTGTGGCTGTATTACCTTTAGCAATGAGGTTACAGTATGTTTTTGGTCCGGTTTGTTTGTTTGTCAGCGTAATTATGGAAAAAAACGACTGGCCTGATTTTCAGGAAACTTGGTGGAACGGTGCGACATGGGCCTAAGCACAAACAATACAAATATTGGAGCAGATCCAAATCTCAGGTCGGACAGGCCTTGGTAAAAGACTGCGCTCAAAGCATAACCTTCTAGTTATATATAAATCAATGATTTTATGGTGAGTTGGGGTTTGCAACTGCAGGCTTTCCAATTTTTACGAAAGACTTCAGGCTTGGTCAACTAAAGACAATTATCAAACTGATTAAAAAAAATGATTTGCAAACTCAGTCAACCACAAGTACTGATGTTTGGGTGGGTTGGGGTTAATGGTGTAAAGAAACCAATGACTATCTGTGATGGTGAAGGCTTTACAGATTGAATCTCAACCACATGGATCAACATGCTCTTGATATCATCAGTTTTCATCTGTATAAAAACTGAATAAAGGGAACATCAGAGGTTATTTGAAAAAATGGTTACACGTAGAAATGTGTAAAGGTCAACTATGTGCATTGGGAAATAATGGACGGATAAAAGGTTTGAAAATGAATTTGTAATCAGGTGTCTCAAAGTAACTCCTAACCCTGTATGCAGCATGCGATAAGGATCCCTGCTGATATCTAGAGATCATAGGGAAAGAAAAGACTGTGTCAATATTTATAGAGTGAAGCTCTCATTTATTTATTAGGATGCACTATTAATAATTTATTTATATTGGTAAATCCATCACAATCAAACTGTCTCAGTGATTGGATCATTTTGATAATGCAATGCATCACAAATGCATAATGTAATGTAGTAAGAGTGCATGATGCAATGCATGTTTAGAGTTGGCTCAAGAGTTTTAAGCAGCCTGATGCATTTGGGGATTTGGAGGAGCTCAGAGTCGAGCCTCCGACTGTAGATCAGGAGGTCTGAGCTCTCTCTCCTGGTGCACACTCAAATCGGCTCGGTTTCTCATTTATGAGGCTACGGAATATCCTGCTGGTTAATGAGGTGTCCGCTGAATCATCTGTCCTTGATGAGTTACTCTTTTGAACTTACTTAACCCCCGCTTGGTCCGGGGCAACAATTACCCCTTACAGAAATAAAGATGATGCCGTCTTCAAACCTTTCTTGTCTTCTTCGTGTATTTCTTTAAAGTGATCTTTGATTTATTTTTAATAGCAAGAGCAGCTCTGAAAGGCTTCTAATTGTGTGCCAATTCAAACATATTTACACAGTGAAGAACAGTCTGTCTTTATTCTTTTGTTAGACTTTAATCCATCTTTTTAAAAAGGGCAAAAACTCAAGAAAAGAAAAGAAAATTGCAAACTGACTTTCTTATTTTGTGTACTCAAATTCTAGGCATGCATAAGCCTTTGCACGTTAGAGTAATGCAGGATATATGGAATAATATCCTGGCAAAGTTTCATGAAAGTAATTTCCTTTTTTTAACTAGACTATAAATTATTAAAGGCCAATGTGAACTTCATTAAAATGGTCAATTCAACCTTTCCTTCAAGAACTAGGTAGCATTCAAGGCTATATCTCTGTGGGCAGCTCAATATTTGTTATTTTGTAATGTAAAAACCCTTTTCAATTTGCAGGTTATTTGTTCCATAATGAAATAATAACAGTTGGATCTCAACAAAATGCCCTGCATCCATCATCTGCATCTGAAGAAAGCTTTATTAGGCCCTCATACATGAGTCATGACATGCACCCCAATCCATATTGATAATTGCAGCCTGTTGTGACCATTACTGCCAGATGAATGCAGACATTTATTAACCGCGGGTGTCCGTTGCAGAATAAACACATCTATTATCTTAAGTGGTGTCAATAACCTGTGCTTCTTGTGTTCAGCATGCTTGGTTTACTAAGGTTCCCACCAACAACAGTCCTGCAGGGCCTCCTACGGTACATGTATGAATGCTGATTTTGCCTTTGAGATCATGATGAGTTTGAGTTTGATTAATACACATTTTGTAATAAAATGTGTTCTCCAGCTGCCTTTGCTCCCAGAAGCTCTCTCCTATTAGCATATCATATTATTTCCCTCCAAGCTACTTTTGATATGCCACTTAGTCCACACAAAATAGTTATTGCTAATTTTGTTTCAAAGTAAGCTGGAAAAACTCAGAAAGTCAAATCAGGTCACAATCCATTTGCAATGTGATGCCCAGGAAAACCGGCTATTGATGTCAACTCACAAAGTATCTTAATTTACATTTCATTGTAAATCCTTTTATGACTACATTCAATGATTCAATCTCCATGATTGTCCTTTCTTGAGAAAAATTCCAAAAGTATTATTATTTCTTCTGTCATGTTTTTATTTATTTATTTGGTTTGATCTTTCAAGATAATCAATTATAAAGCTTTTTTAAAGCAGCCCTACTTTGCAACCACTTTATTCTTTCTACCATCTTTATGAATGTGGCCATGAAAGAGATCAGCACTAGTAAAAAAATAAAAATCAACTAATTATAATCCCTTTTGTAATCATTTCTGGTTTTATCGACTTGGAGCTCGGGCCACAATGGTTGCATTTCAACAGCTGCTTCTGAGCTGGTGTGGCGCTCTGGGAGATTTGATGGATTGGGCGGATGGGAGCAGCAGGTTGATTGGAAAAGTGGTCAGTCAGCATCGTTGAGCACTCTAATAATTATGTACTTGGGTGTACACTGTACAGTATGTGTGTGTGTGTGTGCGTATACAGAATGTGCGAGGTGCTTAAGTTGTGTTTTTACAGTGATGTGTAGGCATGCATTCAAGCAGCTTTGTTGTGTGTGTGTGTGTGTGTGAGAGTGTGAGTGTGAGTGTGAGTGTGAGTGTGTGTGTGTGTGTGTGTGTGTGTGTGTGTGCTGCTTACATACATTCCATTACAACTTATTTAATACAAGCTTGATTAATTACAGTGGCATGGCCTCTTTGTTTTTTTTAATTCAGGCCCATAAAATAATATCACAAGTCAATATGCACATCATAATAATTAGCTGTAAACTGCAAGCTGTTTTCCCATTAAAATAACAATCAACTGAATACACTGTACAGTTTGTGAGAACAAACAGCAGAGCTTAATGTGAATCAGAATTGTTTAAAAAAACACAGCAAACAAATTAGTTGCTTTTTCAAATGCAGATGCATCCGCTGTCAGCTTCGGTGATGACTTTATAGATGCAGATATGCAAACAATACACTGCCTCAGCTTTTTTCTGAGGTATACATCCAAACAATCTACATATCAAACACAGAAACAAGGGTAGAGACTGTGATTTGATATGAGGTGACGGATGGTGTGCATGGAGGAGAGAGAACGGATGTGAAAAAGACATTCCTCAAAGTGTGGCTGCATGTGTTTCCAAAGATGGAGTTTGTATGAGAGCTGACGGACACATTCATGCCCGCATGCTGCCTGTGTGGAGTCATACATTTCACGGATCGGCCCAGACGGAGATCAAAAAGCAGGATCAGCAGAGTTGATCTCCATTTGACTGTTTCATATTCTGTTTCATCCTCCACCCACGACCGCATCACTCCCTCCTTCCAGCAGACCATGGTGCTCTTCTGTGAAGTAAAGACTGTGGCCATGGAGACTTCGTCCTTTGATCACACGTTTTGTTTGCTTCCATATGCACGGTCAACAGGGGTTTGAGAGCCAGACTTCCCCTTCAGTAGGCAAGGTCAAGGTTTGTCACTACATAAAAATAAATGAATAAATAATAATATAATTAAAAAAATTCTTGGTGACAGTATATGAGTTTAAAAGAATGTGTGGGTAACTTGTCACTTAAAATAGAAGCTTAACATATGTGGCCAGAACTGCAATTGAGTCGCCTGACACATGATTGAACGTTGCATTGAAAGAACGGAAGCTACTTTTTTACAAAACTCACAAAGGCTGACAGTGCTTTTCACTGCTCAGCGTGCAGGACTGACGTGAAAGCCGAAGACGAATGCCAACAGCTTCAGATTTATCAAAGGAGGAGACAAAACCATCAACTTCTTCTCTTTCTTTTACGCGTGATAGTAAGTGTGTTTTGAACAAAAAATCTGATCGACTCAACATGACGTGGAAAAGGTTTTGTCAAAAATGATGAAAACACTGTTCGTCCATGACTAACTGCACCACTCCTCATGAATGTTTAGACTTCATCAGACTTCTTCCATACATCGTGTACAAGGAGCTATATTGTACCCAGAGGCCCTTGTTGTTATGACCTAGATATGACCTATGCTTCACTAGAGGCCATGCT
This sequence comes from Trematomus bernacchii, assembly GCF_902827165.1. Classification (NCBI taxonomy): domain Eukaryota; kingdom Metazoa; phylum Chordata; class Actinopteri; order Perciformes; family Nototheniidae; genus Trematomus; species Trematomus bernacchii. The sequence goes on along the minus strand of NW_022987821.1, from coordinate 5,144,810 downwards.
TGAATAAAGAACATGGTATCTTTAGATATGCCTATGTAAGGAGGAAGGTGGGATTTAGCAGAACTATGCAAGTGTACTGTATGCTTTGACGAGACAGTTTTTTTACATATGTTTCTCCTCCCTGCTGTTACAATAAAATCTTGAGTTGGACTCAAGTGGGTTCAGTTTTCTTTGTCATAATAGCTCTCACCATTGAAGCAAAAACCTTACAAAAGTGAATACACTGAGGGATTGTAGTGAAATTCATTTAGCTGATTGTAAAGTTAATACAGGTTTAACGATTGGTTTAAAGCCTCTTCTACAATGACAATAAGCCAGAAAACCCACTTCATAACCCTGCCTCATTAGATTAAGAAGTTATTATATACAGATAATACTTTACCCAACGAAGTTACAAGCTAAAGGGGACTGTAATGAATAGTACATAATGTCTTAAAAATATGTATTCAAATCAGTTTAAAACAAATCAAGAATAGGTTTACTGTTTAAGGCCTGGGCATGATGAAGTCAAACATGTCAGATGACCACGGATACACCGGTCAGCCTCTGTGCATTCATTATGTGTGGTAATTAAAGTCATCCAGCCTTGCACACACTGTAGATTTCCTTCTTCTTTTAAATTCCAATCAGCAAGAATAAAGTTGTGTTTACAGATGCTCATTAGTGGGGGCCATTTTGTCAAGCACTTCCAAGTTGTTGTTTCAAGTGGGCTTTTTTGGTGTCTCTTGAAGTTGGAGGTCATGCCAGGTTGCTCTCTAATTGGGTGTCAAGAGGATTCTAAATATTTTCACACCCACACAAGCACACACATACACACAAATACATTCTGGTTTAATTGGTCAAATAGGCTTCCCTGGCCAGTAGTGCAAAGGCATAAACCCATACACACACACACACACACTGTGGTGATGTACAGTAGGAGCCCCTAATAAGGATTTGTGAGGCCTGTAGATTTGCAGAGCACTGGAGGAAAGCTGCCTCGCCGCTCCAGAGACAGGCTGCTGTAGCGCTACAACTTTGACTGCTGTGGTCGCAGTTGTTCTCCACACTTACAACCAATTAAACTGCATGGCAAAGTGTAGCAAACAATCACACGTACTCATCGGAGTCTTGTGAAATGTGAGAGACAACATTTTCTCTGTGGTTTTCAAGAGCTGCAGAGGTGAAATTGATTATTTATCATCGATGTGCAGACACACGGGCATCGTGCCCGGAGGTAGTGTTCTGAAAGAGAGGCAAAGATTATAAAGAATGGGGCGAAACAGCAACAACTGCCAAGTATGTCCACTCAGGGGTGGGCGATATATTAACAAATACTTAGATTAAGGCCTGTTGTACGTGAGAAGCTGTGAATGACTAACTTGCAAACATCGTAAATACAACTATTAACTGTCACGTACATTTTTTTCAAAGCCACCTGGGTGAGTGTTCGAATAATTAGTCAACTTGATAACAACGACCAGCACCAATTTGACAGTAAAGCCAATAAGGCATGACCTCAGAGTGTCCAGATTAGTATACCAGAATGATCACACTGGTTATAATCATTATAACAAAAGGCGCTCACAAGGAGGAAAAAACTAGCGTAACAAAAAGAGGACTTGACAAAACCTGACATGAGAGAAAGCAATCCTTTCTGAGTTGAGGCTTGGCACGACCATTCGAGGAAACAAACAAGACGAACTGACACAAGACAGGGGAGAGACAGGACTATTTAAACATGAGGTGAGTGGGAACAGGTGGAAACAATCAGGGGCGGGGCAGACACTGATGATGGCGGGAAACACACACAGGGCGAGGAAGAAAACAGGGCCTGAAACGAAAGACAAGACGTAAATACAAAATAAAACAGGAAATGACAGACAAAATACATAACTAACACATTTGACGAGACACAACAATGTACCGTTCATACCGAAAAATGCGTATTCAAACACTCCAGTATGCAACTAGAGAGCTTGTAAAAGAAACATAGATGTAATCATGTCTTTGGGATTGAGACATGGTGAGGGGAAGAAAATACAAAAGTAATCTGAGTATATTACACAAACTGAGGCAGGCACTTGAAAAATCATACATCAATTAAAAAGGCAAGAGAAATTACAAACTGAAGCGATATTTGTGAAAACGTCTTACGTCATTCACGCAAATGTGTCGAGATTAGGGGCTCTGTTTCATGAAGTAAAGATGGAGAAAAGATGCTAAAGAATGCTTCTTATAAATACATGTCTTATTAGCATATGTGAAACCTTACTACTGTAGATGTTATGCTGGGCTGAGTAGGCACAAATCTCATCCGCCGGCAACAGAGAGAGAGGAGGTCTCGGTGGATTTAGAGGCTGCGTGCCCTCGCTTTCAGCGTGAAAACAACAGCGCTGTGACGGAGACGGCACACAAACAACACAGTCCTCCTCGTCCCATCTGTAGCTAGCATTCGTCTGCACAGTAATTCGGGATGATGCACTCAGCGGTGAGCTCCTATTTTACATTTATCACGGCCCTAATGCAATCACACAGTGAGTTATTAGAGAGGAGAGTAGGAGGAATTGGATGAATACATGGCTGGGGAGGTATGTGAGCAGATCTCTGAGTGGGAGAAACAAATCTACAAGTGACAAAGGATTTCAGCCGACAGCTCCTTATAAACGCCAGGCTTATGATGTGATTTATGTGGAGTACATAAAAGGGCAGTGGCAATGTTAAAATGATCACACGGCAATTCATAATATCTAACTCATTTATCTCTTGCCTTGTCAGTTCATTTTCACTCCGTTATTAAACCAAGGTTCAAGGTTCAAGGTTCTTTATTGTCAATCTGACATAGCTACAGAGTAATTATGTAGCTGAAAATCTTATGTCACAGGCTTCTCCAACAATGCAACATAATAACATAATAACAATAAGAGCAAGAGCAATACAAAAGAAAAATAGTTATAAAATAAAGTGATGATGTGGAATAGTGCAGTACGAGTCTATATAAAAGTTATTGGAATGATGTATATATATTAGGTATTAGATACATATTATTGAGTAGCTGAAGAATGTTTTGAAGTTGTTTCAACAGTTCAATTTTTTAACAGTCTCACTGCCAAAAACACATACAGTTTTTCCTGGTCTGACAAAAGGCAATGTTGAACAAAACAGTAAGGTCAAAGATAGGGCAAGCCCATAGAAACGTTAGAATGAGGAGAGGAAACGTGTTTGACCTGATGTTTCTCTGGCAAGCTCGACAGCACAACAGAGCTCTCATCATTATCAGAACTTATCCACCACTCTGAAATTGCCTTCTGCCTGTGAAATTAATGACAGGCATTTGTACAGTGACAGGCGGCACCCAATACAACTGTAATCTCTCTCCGACTGTGTCGCGACGCGGCAGAGGACACGAGGAAAACAAATGGAGACACAACAAGGCTCGTCATTAGTCTTGGCAAAGACTCAAGGACGTACTAAGAGTTTCTTCCCGACTGAAAATGGGAGAACAATCCCCCCGACTATTTTTGTTTTTTTTTAATTATAGGACTCACTTAGGAATGGAAATGCGAAGGTGACTAAGACGGCAGCGCCATCAGTAAGGCCCAATTTAATATGGCTCGATAAATATGGGTTACAAGTAAAATATGCAGCGAACGTTTTGGCTTCCTCCTTGTTAAATCAAACTGTTTATCGCCCATTTACTTCACAAGGTTAACGTGTTGTGTAAAAGTACACATTCCTTTTAACTCTCAGTTATAAAGTGAGACTATTGAAGAGGACCTTTGAGGTTGTCAAGGTTGGATAACATTGCCAAACCAGACTTAATGTTAAACTACAAGATTTAAAAGTTCTTTCAAAACTCAAAGCAGCACTTAACATTTGTTTTCAGGTATCTGTGGAGGCCCAGCTGCAAGAAGGGCAAAGCAGAGGTGGTCAAATAAACCAGAACAATGTGGTTCTGAGTTATTCTCTCTAAAATAATGATGTATTCATAACATTTCCCAACTAACTTAGGAACAATACACAATTCCAAGTGCGGCAAATTGAAACGGGAACAGGGACACAAAATATTATAATATATAATAATCATAATTTAGACTTTTTTCCAAAACAGCTTACATACATATATGGAGGCAAAGACATCCTAGTGAGTAGTGCATTGTACATTCATGTGAGATGGGCTTCTGTCTGAGAGTGACGTGCCCATTAAGCTGTGCAGCCCCACAATGACAAACATGGCCTTTTGTGCTGAAGTTGTGAGGCTATGACTTTATGATTGCAAAGCAGCTGCGCTTATAAACCAGAAAGTACCCCAAATAAAACCATAATAATACATTGAATACATTTTCCATGAACATTAAGTACAAATATTCAGCACCAAAGGAAAATATTGCTTTTCCTTGATCTCTCTAACACCTTTTGTCTTTCCCTCACCTTTGATACAAGTTTCAGAAAATAAAGATATCATAAAATAGAAAAAGGAGGGAGGCAGGGGATGGGGGTGCTTCCTGTTGCCTGGCAACATCTCTCCAGGGACAAATGTTGTCAGTGAGTGTGAGAGCACCTCTGTAGGCTAATGTAAGAGCAAGTGGGGTGCTTTTCTTTGTTTATTTGTGAACATGGCAGTCGGTTCCCGTGTTATCGGAGAGAAACCGCGGGCATTCCCGAGCACCACATTCAAGTAGCATCGCCTGGTCTTTAAAGCCCTTCAGACAAATGGGATAGGTATTTCAAAGATCCAATTAGGCATGGACATGTTGCCCATAAATCATTAGGGCTGAGGAGCCTCCAACAGAAAGATGGGTAAGACACACTGTAGCTTATGAGTCACTGTCAGAGTATTATTTTTTTTTTCCTATTCAAATAGGCTATCTTGAGAGTTTCCATGAGTTTTCTTTTTTTCATATGAGCGAAATTGTTTGAAGCGAAAGGTTTTCTGTGGATGAATAGTCTAGTATTTAATGTAATATGAATTCAGCTCTGAAACTGACTAGACCAAAAAGTGTCCGGCTTTCCTCGATGGTGCAAATGAAATGAATTAACATCAAGTATGATTAATGTCGGGACATTGTATCTCTGCATAACAGGCTGTATAACACGGGATGGCAACTTTAATTTGTATGTTTATGAGTGTGAAATATCTGTAAGTTTGCATGTCTGTCTATGTGTTTATTTACAATTGTTTCCACTTAGACTCAGAACCTGCTGGATGAAGCATCTAAGAATGAACCGTGTTAGCATTTAAAATGGATTAAAAAAGGGACTCTGGCACAATATTATTGAGTCATATTACAGTGTGGCCGTGTTTAGGTTCTGCATCGAACATGCGGAACAGAATACAAAGTGTTTAAAATGCCAGAATGGAAGTGTGAAATATATACATGTGTGGGAAAGTTGCAACGTGCCATTTGCAATCGCAGACATTTCCTTTTTCCTTGCCGGACCTTTTCAAATGCACCGTGCAAATGGAGGCTGATGTGGTGCCCTTTTGCTCAGGCTGCGTTTGAATACCTGCTGCATTGTCACAGGGGATTTGACGGGCATTTAAAATGTGTTAAGCCTGAAAAGGTTTGTGTCAAATGCTGGAGTTCAACAGTGTCATAGGATATCAGCTCAGAGGCGCATTACTTTCACACCTTGAGATGGACTTTAGTAATGGGGGAAAAAATGTGTGAGGCTTTTAGCTTCATATATGGTAGCCTGGTGCTTTGGAATCTTTTGTGTTACTGCCCTTTTATACGTATATGTGCTATAATCCATCCACTCACATAGGTAGCATTGCTCTTAGCCCAATAGAAAAAGGCCTTCAAAGTGGTGTGTGCCGTATGTGTGGCAGCGAAAACAAAGTTTGGCATTAAGAGAGCAGAATGAAAGGTGGTTGCTGCTGACCACGGGGAACACATTAACACCTCAAAGGGTATTAGAAATACTTTTTTATAATCTTATCTACATTTACCCGTACTTATCGATAGGACGAGAGTTCTAGAGGCAGGAACATTTCCGATACAAGAGATATAAACATCTCGGCATGAACCAGATGGGCTCTCTTTTAAAAAATCGGCTCTATCAAATCAACTTCTTGTTACAGTCAGAAATCAATCAGTCTTTTTTACCCCTTTTTCTTATTTTATACCAGCAGCCAAATGCAAATTCAGTTGTGCTGTAAATGGACATTTCCTGGAAGTCCCCAAAACCATCCATGGAGAACAATAAAGAAAAACCTATTGATTAAAGCCGTTATAAAGATACTGATTCTCAGAAGTGAATACTTCACTTTAAGGAACTAACTTTTAATGGAAAACTTGAAATACCCGCTGATCCACCTGCAAGATGCTCAAACTATTTCAATTAGGAAAAAAGTCAGTGACAAAAACGTTTGCAGCCAGTTTGCAGATGTAGCAGTTACTCATAACTGTCTCATGAGTTGGGAAACACTAAAAGGAGTCAGTGATACGAGGTTCAAATAACAGTAGTGTGAAATTAATGTATCACTCAGTGGAACAAACACACTGTTTAGTGTTTCCAGCAGGAAACGGCAGTACGCTATGGAAAATAATGACTTGGCATTTGAATGTAATCAGATAATGGCTTCCCAGATGAGAACAAACAGATCATTCTGAGGGGAAGGGTTGAGCTTGTGCATGTCATGCCTCAGATCCACACAGATTCAAACCTGGAGGACGCCAAAGGCAACCACAGACATCTACTGTTGGGCGGCAACTCTACTGGAACATATGGGGAGCCTTGCTCGAGGGCAACTTGGTGTTAATTGCAGACGGGGAGAATCAGAATCAGAATACCTTTAGTAGTCCCACAGAGACAGGCTACATTCAACAACTCTCAACAGAATGCAAACGTAAAGTAGTAGGCTGCATCTATTATTGACAAAGACAGAAGTCTATACTACGACGATTTCCCCTTGCACACCATCTGTAGTTGAAGCCTGTTGCCTTTTCTCTGTTAGAAGCTTAATTAGTCCGTTGCTGAGGCTTCCCAGGCAGCCACCGCGCTTCATGCCATGATCATACACTCGGGCATTGGGCAGCTGGTATACTCTCAAAGCAATGAGTCATAGCAGATGAAAATGTTACACACTCAAACAAGGGCACACTGAGATAATGGCCGACTGGAGCAAAGGACGGGGACAAAGATGAGGTGGGGGTGTGTGTGTGTGCCCGGATGTGCATCGATGATGAATAGGGTAATGCTAAATCACATTGCTGAGTTTGCTCGTCTATTCTTATGGGATGACATTATCCCTCTGTGTGTGTGTGTGTGTGGGTTCATGTGCTGCCTGATTTGTGTGTGTGTGTTTTCTGTACATTGTGTGCATGAGGAGCAAACAATCTCCTGGAGGGAGGGGCCCGACATCTAAGCGCTACCAACTCTTTCTTCATTTGTGTATGCCTTATTCAAAGCCCATTCACCCTAACACAAACACACAAACACACAGAAACTCACATTCACAGCCCTTTAAACCCCTCCAGGTTATTTCACAAGAGGCGAGCTGTACACTGCTTGGCTTTACTATCCCTTATTTATTCAGGCTTGCTGTCAGTGGGTGCAGCTTTCCCCTATCCAGTGTGGTACTCCCTGCAGTGACGTTATGTATCTAAAAAGAGCTTTATTCCACCCAATTCTCTTCAGTTTTTACAAGTCTTGTCGCCTGCTTTTCTGCCTCCTACATTAGCATAAGTTAAAGGGATTTGTTTTGTAATAATTTGTCATTAAAAAGTCCTTAATTTACTAACATAGGCTCGATCTCATTGGACCACATAGAACCAATACTGACGGCTGACGTGTGACTTTTATAGACTAGAATTTCTAGACATATATGATCAAAGTGTCTTTGACAGATGCTCAGTTTAGGGGTCCCACATGCTCACCAGCAAATGAATTCTTTGCATTTTAATGTAGTTCTCACCTCATAGAACGGATGAAAACTAGCATCAGCTTTGGACTTATTTGAGTTATTAGTAATTAACTACAACGTAGGTCTTAATTATTGAGATTTGGGGAAACGAAAAGGGGCAAGAATCCAAATATCAGACAATACTAAATGTTAAAGGAACCATGACAAATATCAATTAAAACATCACATTAAATGTCACATTTGTGTGGCTTGTCTCAGTCACATACAGAATCATTTTCTGAGACACTTTGCAGACTCTTTGAGCGTGTCACCTGTGACACAGTGACTGTTTAATAGATAACTCATTCCCCGGTGTGTGTCTGCAGTCAGTTTTGGAGGATGCTTTGACAAGTTTTGAAACTTCTTATGAGACTTCCTTTAAGCATTGTCACCTTGTTTCCACATCTCAGCAATTACCTTGAATATTGTTAAGCTATCAATGGCAGGAATAATCAAAATGACAGAAATAAAACCCACGTCGTATGAAACAAGAATGTATCTTTGAGGAAAGTGCTACATTGTCTAAAAATCTTGATAATCTTTGACAACTTTACTTTGGTCTCCTCATCAGTGGAACGCTCCCTCCTAACCTATGCTCATGGCTGCAACCTATAAACTTCCCTCTCCACCTCGCTCATCCGTGTCTTTTTCACCTCATTTGTCTTCTGCACACCTCTTCCTTCTAAAAGAAAAGAAGTCATGCCACTGTCAAATTACTAATGCTTCCAATGTTAAGATTCTGCCACTCAAAAAGGCCTTTTAAAACCTTTTAAAGTTTGAATTTCTATATTATGCTAGGGAAAAATTGTTACTCATAATCGGACACAACCCACTCCATCAAGTCCTACTGTCTCCTTATTACTGCATGCTTTGCGATATTAAATAGATGCTAAGAACCTGTGTGGCATCAACATAAAAGCTGAGAGCTACTGTGAGACTCAGTGTGAAACCGGAGCTTATTATCTTTCTGATATGACTTCAGAACAGTTTACAAAGCTTTGCAAGTTTAATTTTAGCCTGGCATAATGTTGTGAGAATGAGTTGGGTGTGTATGTGATCAACGTGGCCAACTCTGACAGTCTTACTGGATGTTCTCCAACACACACACACACACACACACACACACACACACACACACACACACACACACACACACACACACACACACACACACACACACACACATATCCTCTCTTCCATCTGGGACCTATGGGAGTGATGTGCTGCGATCAGCTCCCTGGTGTAGGAGCATGCAGGAGCGCAGAGCGCAGCAAACTCTCGCCTCACCCCCCCTGACATTTTGGAAGGCCGCTGGCTGGCCTGCCTCGAGTCGATTAATGATCTAGGGCCGCCGCGTTCACGGATGACACAGTCTCCCACGTGCACGCACACAGACATGACACCATGGTGATTAATGGAAGGGCTTATATAATGAGAAAATTAAAACTGCAGCTTATTTGGTGCAGTGGTAAACACTTTCTACGTACTTTGTGCGGAGGTTAATAAAGAGTCACATTACTGGAGGCTCGATGTTGTTGGATGGAAACAATTCATATAGACCAGGGGTTTTCAAAGTGTGGGAAGGTGAGCCTCCCCTCAGAGAACATAAGAACAGCCCCCCCAATTATCATTGCTATTATTATTATTATTATTATTATTATTATTATTATTATTATTATTGTTGCTATAATGCAGGGGTATTCAATTGCATTTCAAAGAGGTCCAGTAAGAGAAAATGTCATGTCGTTTTCGCTGTCTACCTTTCTCTTTTTTGAGCACGCCATTTTAAATGACTGACGGTTTCTCTCTTCTTGTCTCGTCTCTGTGTGTGTGTTTGAATCTATTGTGCTGACTCACTGACTGCACCGATTTGATTGGCTGAGAAGCGTCACCTCCTTAAAACATTAAACAATAACTTTTTTAAACCTTTTTATTTTTATGTTTTAAAAAAAAAATTTAAATACATTTTCAACATCGTGGATAAATCCTTATATGCTCCCGGCAACACACTGAACGTCAACTTTGCCTCCTTATTACACGCACCCCTACTTTAGTGGGAACAATGAGTGCGTCTTTGATGCGCACAGGCGGGTGACGCGGGGATGCAATGTAGACAGGAATAAACACGTTTATCCGGTCAAAGATATCAGACAGATAGTCCAACATTGCAACCCAGTTCATGTCCTCCATGTGCTTGACCAGTGGGGAGTTGATTTTGGAGAGGAAGAGGAGAACTTCCTCGCGCAAATCACACAAGCGAGTGAGGACCTTGCCCCGGGAAAGCCACCGGACCTCGGAGTGCAGCAGCAGCTGGTGGAAGTGAGCACCCATCTCATTGCAGAGGGTGGAGAAGAGACGGGCATTCATGTCGCATAAAGTTAGCTGAAGTTAATTAGCTAGATTTACCTGTTTCTCGTAATTGTTTTCTCACGCTGCGCCTCCCCTGAAGCTCTCTGGCGCCCCCCCGGGGAGGCGCGCCTCACACTTTGAAAACCCCTGATATAGACAGTTGAAAAACTCTTCTTTTTCCTGTTAGTGAACAGGTTTATTTGACATTTCTCAGCAATATGGTTCAGGAACCATGCTCACTTTAACGGCTCTCACAACTTTAAAATCACATTCTACAAAAGCAGCAACATCTATCCACTTGCATCTGTGAGCAGTGACCTTAGTAAGCTGTTAAAAAAGCATGAGCTATAGCTTGCATTGTTTTACTTCACACTTTCAGCTTTAGGTTATGTAGTAACAACACATACCACACTGCCAGATTGATTGCGTTATTGTTATGTACAGTATAATCTTGTTGAAACGTGTGGTTATCATTTTGCTTGTATACGAAATATTATTGTATTTAGCTCATATACACACACACACACACACACACACACACACACACACACACACACACACACACACACACACACACACACACACACACACACACACACACACACACACACACACACACACACACACACACACACACACACACACACACACACACACACACACACACACACACACACACACACACACACACACACACACACACACACACACACACACACACACACACACACACACACACACACACACAGAATGTATGGTTCAGTCTGGAGGTCACGGAGGCCTTGGTGTCAAAACTCCTGAACTGTTTTATCCATCTGAAAGAGCGAGGCCTGTGTTGAATCAGATTTAAATAAATTGCCAATTGTTTGTCCTTTTAGGTGAGTAGAATAAGGTTAAATATTGTGCAATACAGACACGGAGGATGCATCAGTCAACAAAAGTGACATATCTATCCAAGTGTAATCTGGTTTGGGGTTGGGAATTGGTTGAGAGGTGTAATAACATCATATTTCATCATACGGCTGTTGTTCACAACAAAGAAAAACACGTGGAGCAAAATAACCTTTTTAACAATGTGTCATATCTGGCAAACATTCTGAGGTAATGCCTCTATTTATCAATTCCCCCTGGTTAAGTGTTGGTTTTGGGGATTTTTCATTTTCGACAATTAGGTCCTCCTAGCATGGGAAGGAAATAAACTGAGTAAAAAGGATGGATAAAAACTGCGGCACTGGAGATGAAATGGCAAACTTATGAGTATTGCTATAAGTCCACTATCCTCCTCATTACATGTAAACTTCTCAACTGTATATTTATCTGTCTGCAGCACCATTACTTCTTAATATAACTTATTTGATCTAATATAAAAGGTTAAATGTATTTTATTTGTAAGCGTTATGGAATAGGCCAAACCTCCACCCCGCCCTCCTCTCCTCTCCTCTCTTGCCTCCAACAGACAGCTTTACCCTGGGGCTCACTAACGAACGGCCTGCTCGATGAACCAAAAAGAGTAAATGACTTGTTGCTGTGCTGTGCATCAAAGCCAGGTGCGTCTACGGCACTGCAGACAGCGGGGTTGAGGATCCGCAGGCGCGCTGCTTGTTAGTGTCAGCTCGGCTGGATGAAAAGAAAATACCAAGGCACGAGGATCAAGCGCTGAAGCGGGGGTAATAACAGCAAACCGGAAATAAGTGATGTGGGAAAGGAACGAGAAGGATGGTGGCATGACCCCAGTTGGCGACAGCATTCAGGTTCCAAGATTGCTATTTTTTTATTGTCGCCGCAATTGATGGGGAGATAAATGTCAAATTGCGTCAAAGAGCTGCCATTATCTACATGTTAGGGTTAACAGCAACAATGTGGCATAACAGTGAAGCAGAAAATAATGGATTTAGCTGAAGTACGATGGTGATTTTGATGGTGATGATCATTTGAATACAGTTCTGGCAAGTGGATATTTGCCTGAAAATGCATTTGGGAAGCTAATTAAACTGTCACCTGGGTCGTGTGGAGTCGCAGGGAAACAGTCGGTACCAGGAGCCATAACAATTCCCCCACTGAAGTCAACATTAGCCGCATAAAGTCGACCGTATAGACAGCTGCTACAATCAATTCTTCCTAGTTAACACCCATGGCTGTGCCTAATGAAATAATTATAAATAGAGGGGGAGAGTATCTCGTTGATTTGCAGAATTTCAATCTCATTTTAAAAGGGGATTAGCTTTGTCAGTTGAAAGGGCCACACTAGCTCAATTACACAAATGTACAGCAAAAAAAAGATTTTTAATTAATTCTGAAGATTAGTTATGATCTCTGAGACTGCATTTGTTAATGGAGTCATGGCACTGTGGCAGTGTCGCTCTCAACAGGCAGACTCCTGTTTCACTGAAGGCCTGTACAAACTACACTTGCTTGATACAATCACTTCTGAGCGTAATGCACACAATATTGTCATCCATGCTCAGTGGAAATGAAAATAACTGATTCATCTCATGAGATCTGTGATCCAATCCAAAGCATGACGGAAAAGGAACATCCAAACTTTCATTTCAAAATAGTTTGCCATTGTTTTTTGAAAATTAAATAGCAAATGTGTATCTTTAACACTACCACTACTCACTGTCATAGCACAAGCTGTAAAATAAAACTGCTGAATCTAATTAATTTGTAAAGTCAGGCATATAGCAGCACTTAATGGCACGTTGAAAAGGCTGTAACTAAGGCTGTAGACTAAACTGGGACAAAGCCTCTGTTTAAAATGTATACCAACAACAACTTACAGTATACCTGATTAATTGGCATAGGTCATTGATGCATACACTGTACTTCATCAAAATCATTGCGCATGAGCAGAGTCAATCTTTAAGCCCTGGATCATTTTAATTTTGTGCAATGTGTCCCCATGGTTTATTGACCAAAACACTTTCTTTAGCCCAAAATGTCACAATTGAATACACCTCAAAGCTGACACAGACGTGAGAGCAGGTCTGTTGAAGAAAGATGATGCCTTTTTTATGCATCAGACCACTCATTGTATTTTACATTTCGTAATTACCTCTCTATATGTTAGTTTTCATCATTATTGGTGAGGTCCGCTCCACCTGCGCTGGATTGAACTTGCTCTACATGCATGAGGGATTCACAGGAGGTGATTCATGCCTGTAATGCAGTGTAAAACAGCCTTACTGTTAACTGCACACTCTCTTTACACAAGATATATCAGAGCTGTATCAACTCCCTGCTAATGAAAATGGAAAATCCCACTGGTGGGTTATATATTTAATGTTAAGACAAAACGGGAGAGAAAATACGAAATGCAAGGAAACAAGAGAAAATGAAGAGGTGTGATGTTCAATGTTTGGAGCAGTAACCCAAGACATTTGTTTGTGTGAACGGACGATACCGTTTTATCCTGTCATTACGTCTATAGAGACAGTAGTGGACAGTTGAAGTTGTGGACTGATTCCGAAAAAACTGGTGTATAAAAACTGAAAATGTGAAGCACCCATCAAGATCGAGGAAGGAGAACTAAAAATGCACATATTTTCTTCTACAGCTCATTAAAAGTTGTTATTTTTTTTTTCTCCGCTGCTGTAGTATGACTCATGAAAAGCACTTAAAAAAACAAAACAGATTTGTTTCCCTTTGTATTGAAATCCCCGTGGAGATCTGACCCACTACAACATCCCCATCTGACTCACTATTGTGGCGTTCCTGAATTAATGTCCCCGGCCTCCTCATGAAACCCCTCCTGAACCTGTGCAAAGCCTTTGTTGTACGGCACATCCTCGCTTTGTCCACTGACTATTGTGATCAAAGTTGTTTGATTTTTTACATCAGCTTTTATGTAAAATGGCACGGTAGCACAAGCACTGCAGGGCCAGAGCAGTTTGATAGCTGTTTGTGTCGGTCAACTGTGATGTCGGGGGTTAATAATTTATCAAAATGGCAGCTACTGTACTTTTTTTTTTTTTAAAGGTTGAGCAGTTTTTTTAATCATCATAAAAACACAAAACCTTTCTGGTTGGATGATAAATAGAGACATCCAATTAACATTAATGAATGCAAAGTCCTCATTAAGATTCAAGAGCCATACTTTTACTGAACAAACAAATACACCCCGCCAACCACACACTGATAGTTTGACAGATCACACTTCTGTATGGAGCCAGGACAAGGATGTGAGTGCTAACAGATGTGTGTGTTTGAGGGAGCATCAAAGTGCTTTATCCGTCATCAAGGACAGAAACAAAAAGCTTAAGCGGCTGTAAACAGCGGCCAAAGCTGGGACACTCAAACAGAGACACAGCAGAGACGTGTGTTATGGGTTTTTGAGTTCCTGCCACACAATATTGTCTTACAGTTCCCTGTGAGACAGCTGATCTGAATCATGCACACAGAAAGTGCACACTGTGTCTTGTCTGAATGTATGTCTACTATCTTGAGTGTCTACAGTATGTGCAAAAACCTTCACCTTTTTCTTCCTCTACAGCACACATGTGTCAAACTCAAGGCCCGGGGGCCAAATCAGGCCCGTGGTGGATTTAATTTCGGCCCGCAGGATCATTTGTAATTACTATTAGATCTGGCCCGCCGGTATATTGCACGCACACCTTCACTCCATCCTGAGGGTTTCCTCAGCTCAGAGCCTGACCCCAAACATTGATGAACTTGCACCCGAGATGAGATGCCAAGTATCCGGCTTGAACTAGCATCACAGAGCAGCACACTGAGTTTCAATGGATGTTTCCTTTTGCACTTTTTTTCTTGCGACAGCAGGGCATGTTTGTTTTTATCTTTGAGGGAAATAGTTTTTTTGAAGCTGGCCTGTGGAAAAATGTAATCATAAGAAATGACTGATTATTTAATGTGTAATGTTGTTTTTATAGGCAATCATTTAACCTTTGTTAGTTCCAGGTTTAATATGTGCAATAAGTTCATTTCAATAAGTTGTGCAATAAACATTGAACCAGTCCGGCCCTCGACTAGTACCCATTTTTTTATGTTGGCCCACTGTGTATTTGAGTTTGACACCCCTGCTCTACATGCCCACTGCACTACATACAAACACACCTGACTATTTCTTAACTGATGGGGGTTACATACAGCTAATTGCTAAGTTTCAAATACTGTGACTTTCTACATTCTGATAGTTTGTGTTAGATAACTGTTGGTAGCGCAAAAAAAACCTGGCACATGAAATATCTATTTGAAACCTATATTTTGTTATAGCAATTTGCTGCAGATGTTTTGTTAACAATCTTCTTGTGATGTATTTAATGTAGAACATGAATAGCTTTCAGCGTTATAGAGGCTTTAAATATAGTTAAAGAGACTGGGGGTATTAAGTATCTGTAGCTGGATATTACATTGTTAAAAGTCAATCAAATGTTACAGTGCTGTATAAGAACAGTGCAGTCCCTTTGCATCAATGCCAGTTTAGCTAGTTCGTTTTATTGACTGTTTTCACAGACACTCACACAAACAGCAAATCGACATGCTCAATAAAAGGCTTTGTGTTTGTTATCCTGAACAACTTTTCTCACTCTCCGGAAACGACTCTGCGTCTGCCACTGGTGTCACTTTGAAAAAGCCAACAACAAAGCGAGGTGACAGGTGAGTGTAGTCTTTAACTGAGGCAAGGCTAAGGCTCAGATGGGTAAAGAATGAATATAGCTACGGTACACAGGCTCACTTACAGCGCCACACAAGATACTAAACTATGGAGGGAAAAAGAAACACAAGGTAAAAACGAGGTACAAATAATAGGATATATTAGATTGAAATGTATCCAGGGTCACATGAGGTGTCCTCTTTGCACTAAAGGGGCTCTTTTATGCTTTCTGAGGTGTTGTCTTGTAGTGTGTTATATAAGCACAGCCTGCAACACAGGCAGTAAGAGACTAATAAAGCATTTTTTGAACATTAAAGCATCTAAACATATTATAGTAACACAATACAAACATGAACCTAAACAGAAGCATGACAGGGACCATTTGAAAAGGGTTTAAACTGAAGCATCTTATAGACATCATTAGTATAAAGCAACAGGAAAAATGGCATCACACTTCAGTCGTTAATCCACAATGAGGCAACAGGTGACCTTTTAACAATCAAAACACACATTAGAATAACAATCGTCAACTGCTGTGGCTCACTCTAATGAGATAAAGCAACCCATTCATCCGTTCAGTGGGGGAGCGAAATCTAAAAAACAAAAGGCTAAAGAGGCGTAAATGAGCCCTGCCGGCATGGTTCAGAACATGCATTGCATCAGAAACACTCAACTGTGCGGATAGTCCCACAAGAAGCTCTGGCAAGTGTAATTCCAGGGTATATGCAGGAAGCCTGAAGTCAAATGTAATACCTTTTAAGACCTTTTTTTAAGACCCTCTCCATACATTTTAAGACCTCATCGCCACTTTGAGTTTTAACCGGTTACATTGGCGACACACTTTCCCTCACATTTACTATACACAGTATTGATTGTCCTTCCTCCTTATCTTCCAACCATTTGGACGCAAACTTGCATTTCCCCATAACGATGTTGTTTAACAACCGGCGTAAACGGACCTTCGCGCGCTATCAAGCAGTGAGCGTGCGATGTCCTGTTCAGATGACGTCAAACCCAACAGGATGCCATAAATAAACTACACAGAATCACACTACACACCTACGCAATGATTACATTCAGGCAGACTGTAGAATACAACCTCTTTGGACAATTTATATACTTATTGAAAACAAGCTACAAAATGTAATACCTTGGAAAATGCCGTTTCATACTTTTTAATAGCCTTCATTTTCGCTAAATTGATTTATCAACTTTTAATACTTTTTAAGACCCCGCGGACACCCTGAATTCATAAGTCCTATCACAATATGTAGTCCTGGTTATGAAGCAGCCATTATTTTTTATATAAGTCATATGCCTGCAACATGTATAAATGTTATTTTTTAAAAGGAAGCAGCCTGCTGAGTGTTGGACCCCCGATACAAAACACAGAGACTGTTAGTCATTCAAAAGGAGAGAATAAAAAGAGAGAGACTCACAGATGGCATTCAGAAGAGAATATTTTTGCTCGGGGCCAAAGTGTGAGACCTCTGTAAGCCTGATTCAAAGAATGTCATCTGTCTTGTTACTCAACAGAGCAGGGCAGCAATGGAAAATGCTGTAAAGCGTTTTTGTGAACCTCAGCCCACCCTTGATATTTTACTATGTGTCACTCAAAAGCTTGGTACCAAAGGCAAAAGTCCTTGACCAACAATCACCCGGCAACAATACAATACGTGTAGTTCGAAACTGTTTGTTAGGAATGCTCTTGAATGGTATATGCTCTGTTTTTGGTATGTCCGTCTCTTCCATTAGCTCAAATCATCAAAATGGCCTTCTGTTGTTTTGATTGCCAAATGTAAGTGTTCCACGACGCTGAAGCATCAAACTGCAGTTTTTCTCCAACTTATTTATTCCCTCTTAATTGACATAAAGCAGTTACTTCCTCCTGCCAAAGTAATAAGCTAATGCTCTCTGGCATTGACTGTTTGCTATTGATAGTCCCAAACTGCATGATGCTCGCTGGGGAAATTAATCATTCAAACAAACAAACAAATACAAATAAATCTGTTTTTTTCCCTTTATGTCTCAATATGTTGTAATCATGCAACGTGATAAGTCAAGTCTGCATCAAATGATGTTTACATTCATATTTGTATAGACTCATTTTTGCACAGAGGGTAGCAATACAATGTTTCTCGAGCTGGAAGGAGTTATTTTTCTCTAAACAGGAATTTGTTACATATTGCTGTATCATTTAAGGGTTCATTAACTGACACTATGGTGTTCAATGTTGTTTGTAGATGACTGTTAACTGAAAGGCAAATAAGAAACACATTCTTAATAGCTGATTATCATAATTGAATCATCTAAAAATGAATGTCGTCTTCACAAAGGCAACTCAAGACTGTTCTGGTTTCTGTTTTACTGTTAAACCAACTCCGGTCCAGATGTCAACTGAAACCTGAATGTGGCTTCCTTTAAATCACACTGATCCCACATCCATCCAGATAATGGGACACATTTGAACCCGGATACAGCCTACAGTAAATGCCAGTCATTAATCCGAACAATGAGGGGGGGATGGATGGGATCCAATCATCCCATGCTACATGAAAGGAAGGACACATTACTACTGTATCATTTTATTGTCTGTTGCCGAACAGGGAGTTATCTGAATCATTACGTATCATGGTGCTTGACATTTTCAGTCATTACATCTTTCAAGTCGAACCAATAAAGTACTGTACTGCATTATGAGAGTGCCTCTTGTGATAAATGTCTCTGCTGTTACACACAAATCTGTCTCAAGTTAGTGATTTAGTCAGAATGGCTGGTTACTTTGGGAGAAGCAAACGGCTTATGACACCAGTATTCACCCATTAGTATTGACTTAAGTGCTCGCTTGTGTTATTGTTACGTCCTCAATAATTAACCCGACAATACAAATAAACATTATATGGAAATAAAAACAACTTGATATATGTTCTACTATTGTATCTTCCAAATCCTCCACTTTGCAGTGAGAAAACTCCAGCAGAAAGAGTCTTCATGCAGTTCAGGAGCAATTAAATACGAGTCTACGGATCTTAATTGAATATGCCTCCAGCCATGGTTTCATTTCTGATTGTCAGGTCAGTGGAAATGCCTCAGGTTTTCTCTTAGTTTGTGTGTTACTCTGTGTTCAAGGGTGTGTAACACAGAATGCTTGTCTGGTTCATCTTTCAAATAGATAAAAGTTAAGCTGATAATTGGATTTGTTGGTGTTATGTATTTGATATCGGTCAACCCTTTGGGACCATTGGTTACTGTTACGAACCCGCTAGGGATGAGTAAGATAACATACACCAGATGGATTTGGTAAGTATTATAATAGGGTTTAATGAAATAACCACAAAGGTGTACAACAAGAAGGGAGCAAAGGTAACCTAAGGTAAACAAAGAATCCAAAAGGGCGCAAGTCTACTGCTAATAACAGAAAAAGGACTCTAAAACATGAGCCTAGTTATCACACCTGAGATCACTTCCAATCAGTACTAATGGAAGGAGCTGCAGGAAAACACAGCTAACAAAAGAAACTAAACACACAACTTTAAACACATATATCAACACACAACACTAAGCACATATATTATCACACCAAACACAGTCTGTAGTGTCCACGACACAAGAGCAAAAGGTATGAGGCGTCTGATCGCAGCAGAGCCTCCCGAGTGATAATTGTCCCCAGGCTTTGTAGTAATTTCCGAAAGGTGTGCTCTGGGATTGCACGGGGATTGGAGAGCGTCGGGCCCGGCGTGCTCCAATCAGTGTCTTCGGAGGAGGACCAGGAGATGACAGCCAACGACATTGGGGCAACCACACAGCTCATTTACATATTACACACAGCTGCAAACAATCTCAGACAGGTTAACGAGCAGACAGAAACAGCAGCCGTAACAGTTACATAACATAAAAGGCAGGCAAATAAAACCATTTCAAATCTCTTAAAGCTTTGAGTGAGGTTGGGAAAATGTCAATCAAATAATGTCCATTGTTTGTCCGTAGTAGAGCTGTCTACTTTGTGTCCATATGTGTGCAATAATAACTTAATTCAAGTGAAGGAAAGATGGTGGTTTCTCTTCAAAAACATCCCGTCTTGTATTAAGTGACCTTGGACAACATGTAATTCAACACCACTTTTGTAACATGCTTTGAAGAGCCTTAAGGTGTTGAAACATGAGTATTAAAAGCTAATCATGCTTAATTGCTGTAAGCAGATATTCGAGGCAAAACATGTACAGCATGATCATAGGAAAGGAAATCCAGGCAGCGAATAATTTCAGCAAACATTCTTTTTTAAATTAGCCCAGACAAATGTGTAACTAATTTATGTGGCCTAAAAATTATTTAATTATGTTTTTTGGCAATTTTCAAATGAACAGTGTCCCCAAAAACCTTGGTTATGTGGTGCCAGCTTACAAAAGGATTGCATTATCCTGGATTTCAATGCGAGGCTTTTTTCTACCCAGCCAAAAAGAAAATGCTGGGGCAATATTGAAAACGTGTAATATACTGTATGGCAGAAGAAAAAGGTCAAATACGCTTTTTCTTTTTGTACTGTCAATGTTGAAGCAGCTCAGCCTCGCTCAGTCCCGCCCTGTGGCCCAGTTGAGCAGCCGTGATGCATCAGTGCATATGACAAGAGTGCAGGGTGTCCTCAAACACACCACGCGAGGCAACTTCCTGTGTAACATGCCATGGAACTCGTAGATATCCGCACGGAGAAGCAGCTGACGGAAAACAAGTGCTTGACCTTCATGATCTACACATGAATGATTGTTAATGTTAGCAAACTAGTAGCCACCAATGAGAGTGGAGAATGTCCATCTTAGGACAACCATTACAAGTATTAGAGCAATTACTATTTCCTGAATATGTTAAATAAAGACTATTGAAGTCCATCACAATATATTAAAGCTGCATGTATATGAAGTATAACAGTATACTATCACAAGTAGCATTGTACACATTTGTGTGGCTACTATAATTCTCTATGTGTCTTCAAACTACCATCATTGCAGAGTCGTTTCAGTGATTTTGAGCATATGTATTTTTCAAGGCAAAGCGTGTTTAAATGTAAAATGTCCTAATTAGTCAGCCATAATTTAAAAAATGCAAACAACTGTTGCACACGTTACCTTCATACAGTACATATCGAATTATGCAATTACAGTTTCAGAGTGGATTTGTCAATGTCAGTGGCTTTATCTGTTTTAACCCACACAAGAAGCTAAGACAAAACATATCACAATTCACTGTTTGTTTACAAAGCAGCTAAAAACAGTTGTCTTTTGTCCAGTGCTTGTCTACAAGGATGTAATAAGACATGAGGGTAAGTAAAGGTACCACTTGCAGAATGGATTACATGGACTGGCCCCCCCTCCCTTAGGGGAATTCATCCACAAAAAACACACTGGACGCTGCACTAGGTCAGAAACCAGAGGAGACTGTGAAGTCCACCGCAGACGGACCACTTTTGGACAAAATGTACTCTCCATTAAAAGGCAGCTCACTCTGGAATAGCCTCCCAACTGAGATACAGTACGGGATTGTCCCACTCTCAATAGCTTCAAAGGTCAACTAAAAGAATGGTTGAGAAACAAACAGACGTGCAATCACCGCTAAATGCACTTAAGTGTTCATTAATGTGCATTGTCCCTGTTCAAACGATTAAATGAAATGAAAAATGATCTACAGTATGACAACAACCTTGCTCTCAACAAGCCCAGAGAGCCTTATGGGGATTTTGAGAAGATGAAAAGCTCCAGTTTTAAGTTATTCACATCTCCGAGGCCTTCACCTGGACCTGTAATGCCTTTCTGTATGAGTAGGAGGCTGAGGAGGCCCAGGAGGATCCTCTTCTGCTTTTGTATGACTAAAACATCCAAACACATAGCACTGCAGTATAGTTCAGTGGTTTTGTTGGCTATATGAAGCCGGTTGTTAACCACTGTGAGTGTTTTCTCAAGTACATTATGATCTTGTTGAAAAGTGTGTTGTATAACCCGATAAAGCTACCCCCAGCTTACAGGACATGAAGGTAGCTTTTCAAAATTAGACAAATGTTACATTCAATAACTTAACGATTCAACACTTCTTTCATTACTTCATCTAGAATAAGCACTAACCTGGTTCAGGCGGCACACTGTAGCATCCTTTCAAAACTATAATTAAATAAGTAATATTTCAACAGTTTATATATATATATCTTCAGCAATAAAATAAGAAACAGCAGGCAATTAGTTGCTCATAAATCCCAGAAGGTGCCAAGTACTATGCATCCTACTTTTAAGTTGCATAATTAAGTGCTAATGTGTGAAAAGGTATCCGTTTGAGTGGTGTTTTGGATCAGTTTCAGTAAGGCAGGTTTTTCTATACATGTTCCCATTTAAACCCAGACAGATAAAAGGACCTTCTAGTGTTTCAAGTCATTACTATTTCCATCCTACGCAGAGCATGTCACAGGTGCCAACATGTTTTAATATTCCTCAGTGGAGGCCTGGTGAGAAGCCTTCTGATGATGAGTGTATCACAGAGGAGAGCCGCTCCGTTAGCAGCATAACGGGCTGCTGTCAGCTATTGCTGGCAGATTCACAGCTGCTTCTGTTATCCGCAATTTTGTGTTTTTATTTGTAGCACCGTGTAACTGACAGATCTCACAAAATCGTCTTTGCTGTTTATCCCACCGCGATGATAGATCCATGCGGCCATAAATAAATGATTCATGCCTGCGAGTGAGTGTTGCAGTCATTACAGATTTGCTGCATCATTCCTGTCTGGCTTTAAGAAACAGCATCGGAGCAAGTCCCGCCAATTTGACAACGCGTTGATCTGTTACACAATCTAGCCCACTGCGCTGCTTCTTCTATCTGCCTATGTGTGTTGTATCATGCATGTGTGGCTGTCCTTCTCCCTCCTTTCTGCGTTACTATCACTCTCCCAGAGGTTGTTGTCAGCGGGCAGAACGTCACTCGGTGGTCTGTTGTGTCTGCAAACCTGTACATGCAGCTACAAAATTGCACAGATTGCCGCGCTGAGGGATTTGCACGCAAACACACACACAATGCGACCACACAGGTGCTTGGGAAACTTGCATGTACAAACACAGTAACAGGCTTATCAACCAACTGCTTAAAGTGATGATATCATTCTCCTCTGGGGTAATTAAAAGCAATTCATGGCGCTATCATTATACGGAGAGCACAATTACATTTGCCTCTACAGACGCTGTATGTAGCATTAGAGAAAGTGAGGGGGAGTAGGAGACAAATAGTCAAAGGGTGGGGAACTGGGAAGCCAAAGACAAATGTAACGCTCGCTGCGTGTCTCACTCCATGCTGTGGCCCTTGGGGAGAGCTCAAGTGGTAAACAGATTTTTTTTTTCGCAGAGCGGTATATTGCTTTTCACAATTACCCATAAACAAGGCCTGGCCCTCCTGAATGAGGTCTACAGCTTTTGTTGTAATTTTCTTTAATCTCTCCTCTAAGGGTGTTGTTGTGAATAAAACATCATCTGACCCAGAAACTAGCAGGGTAATAATGGATGTAATTAACACAGCAGGAGGAATGATATGATGTTTATTCCACGTTTACCCTCCATTCACTACCCCTTTTTCTATCTGTATCCCTTCTCTCACAAGTCATTTCTCAAACTAAGGAAATACTGCCTCTGCTTCTCCACCCCCTCCACCTTGTTCCTTACTTTGCCTCTGTATCTCTCTCAGCCTTCACCCCTCTCGCTGTATCTCTCCTCTATCTCCCTCTGCACTTAAGACACACACTAACACACTTTTCTGAACCTCAAGCTAACTTTCCCCAATCTTTCTCCAGTTCAACAGCACCACCCAGTGGCCTCCCCCTCATATGAATGGTTTACATAACCATTGTTGATGAGGTTTTCATTTTCAACATCTGCTCATATCTCATTTTTCCTCCGCTCACTCATTAAGGCTGTTAGATTTTATTGATGTCAGCTTTGCCTGCAAATGATTTATATGCATGTCCACTATAATAAGTTTGATTAATTGAACAAGACTT